>NC_138182.1:8806879-9152781 GCF_964194105.1 Spermophilus citellus | reverse complement strand
CCTCCTCCTCTTTTTCTTTCTTTTTTCTTTTTGTAAAATATCCAAAGAGCACATTCTTGTTCAGTGACCATTATTTAAGAGCAGATAAACCCCTAACACATATGAAGCCAGACTGTTGTGATTTATTAATGAAGTGTTTTATTCTTTTCTGGCTGTAGCTTTCTGGAAGCTCAACCCCCGACTTTTAATTTCCTTTTGCCTGTGTTTTTGATCCAAATATCTACTATATATATGTTCCAAATGAGCGTACTTCATAAAATCACCAAACTGCCATACAGAGAACCGGACCCACCAGCAAAATTTCATTTAAGTGAGGAAGAAGCTGTGACAAAGTACAGCTAAGCTTGAGATGGTGATATAGAAAGGGCAGTGCGTGAGACATCTCCATCTCCTCCCACCCAACCAGCATCAGTGGCCTCTGTCCTTTGCTCTACATGTGACACTTGGTCTCTTCCTCACCTAATCCAGCCTAGCCACACAACCCCACAGACCCAATTCTCCACACTAGCTTTTCAAAAAGGGCATGAGGATGACAGATAGGAAGTAGAAAATATTACTCTAGGACATCTCTGAGACCAGAATTGGGTTGGTAAACCTCAGGCACAGCTTTCCTTTGCAACTTCCAACACCATAAAAAGAGGAAGAAGCAGAAAGCTTAAATGCTTCTGTCTGGAGATAGGATACACCTGCTCTTAAAATTTCTTTATCAAAAAAAAAAAAAAGGATGTTTCCAAAATGAAACTCTGCAGGTTCCATGTTTTGGGGTGCAGCACCTCTCAAACCAATCTTGCACACAAATATAAACTGCAGACTACTGAAAAGCCCTCCCTGAAGGTATGGGCAGAAAGAAAGCATTCCTTAGAAATAAGAGAAACTGCATCCCATCTAGCACATATGGAGTTCTCCTCACATGGAATCTGTTTCCCTAAACTCCATGAAGAAATTGCTATTTCTCTCCAGTTTCTGCTCAAGGATCAGGAGAAGCTAGAGGCTCTGTGTGAATTATCTCCATCATTGCAGGCTTCGTTATAGACTTATGTCATTCAGTGTTTGTATGACTTTTTATATAATCATTTCTCTGTAACTTATGAAAATTATTTTTTGTTTCTAATTTTTACTGTAAGCAAAGGGGAGGGAGATTAACTGTAGAAAGTCCAACTGGTCCCCCGCAGTGGATTGAATCTCTTATGTGCTGCTCCATCCCTAGAACCCAGAGAAATCTGCACTCTCTGCCCAGCACCTGCCAGTTTCACGGTGTCTCCCACATTACCTGGGAAGGTTTGAGTCATTAAAGACTTCCTTTTATATGAATCTTTAGCTGCTTTGAGTGCCCTCGGGTGCTATTTAAACTTTTCTGTTTTCTTCCTCAAAAGAATCAGGTTGGTCATGAAATTTAGCCTTTCTGAGATGATTCAGAAGGTTGTGACACCTGGATTGGAACTGTTGTTTTTGGTCAGGTGAAGAACCTTAAAAATTAAAATTCTATATTATTTGTGGATTTAGATCCATGACCATTAACATCATATCTCTTTGTTGCCTGTATACTTTTTCAACAATCTTGCCCAAAGCACTATTTTTTAGATAGCTTTGTTGAGATATAATTCGAACACCATCCAATTCACCCATTAAAGGGTAAACGTCAATGGCTTTTAGTATATTTTAATATATTCACCGCCAATCATTTATTAAATATTTTCATTATTCGAAAAACCCCTTCACCCAACCCTCCAGCTGTACACAGCCACTAAGCTGCATTCTTTCCCTGTAGACCTGTTTGTGCTAAAACTATATAAAAGGAGTCATGCAGTATCTTTTTCTTTGTGGTTGTCTTTTTTCACTTGGTATAATGCTTTTAAATTTCATTCATGTTGCATCATGGATCAGTACTTCTTTTATTGCTTTTATTGCTGGATATACTACTGACCATAAGTCACTTGATGGGCATCTGGTTCATTTCCTCTTTTTGGCTATTGTGAGTAATGCTGCTATTAACATGTGGATGTGTTTTCACTTGGGTGTGTACCTAGGAATGAACTTGATACCACATGGTAACTCCATTTAAATGCCTGAAGATCTTTTTCCCAAATCGACTAGACCATCTACATTTCTGTCAGTGTGTGAGGGCTCCAGTTTCTTCACATCCTTGTCAGTGCTGGTTATCACCTGTCTTTTGGTTATAGGCAGCCGACTCTTAAGTTAGTACCTCCTTACACTTTTGATTTGTATTTCTGTGGTGGCTAGAGATGCTGCACATCTTTTCATGTGCTCCTTGTACATTCCTCTTTGGAGAAGTGACTATTCAGATACTCAGTCCATTTTTTTTAAACTAGGGGATTTGTATTTTTCTAATCTTTTATTTTAGGCTAATTTTAAAAATAATATGGATGGCTACTGATCATAACTCTAGGCATATGGCCATTGGAAAATCCAAATGGATTGAATGAAGGCATACGAATAATACCTAATAGAATATTTAGTGTCATGCGGGTTGTTGATCACTCTTTCTCCTCCCTCTTTCCTTAGGATCCCATTCCACAGCTCTCAAGATTTTACAGAATGCTGTAAGTAATTGTCAAAGTTGTTTTTCAAGAAACAGAAAGGGTTGCAACTTCTTCCTAGTAATAGAAACTTTCACAGTTGCATTCAATGCCTAACGTTGCGGAAACCGAAAGGTCCAATGATTCTGGAAATGGTGGACACAAATCTGAGAGGAAGTCTCCAGAAGAAAATCTACAAGGTGCTGTCAGATCTTTCTGCACAAGTGCCTCGGGAGCACCCTTGGGTCCCAGAGGAGATGGGCATTATCCATGGAGTTGTCCTGTGACTCATACTCGGGAGAAAATTTATGCCATCTGTTCAGACTATGCCTTTCTCAACCAGGCAACCTCAATCTATAAAACCCCCAATCCAGCCCGCTCTTCTTGCCTCCCTGATAGTACCTCGTTATCTTCTGGAAATAATTCATCAAGGTACATCGGAATCCCGACTAGTACATCAGAGATAATCTATAATGAAGACAATAGTTTGGAAAACTTATCCAACAGTCTGGGCAAGCTACCTCTCGCATGGGAAATCGATAAATCAGAATTTGACGAGGTGACTACAAATTTGAAACACAAATCAGGTAAGTAGGAATCCTGATGTTCATATGTGCAAACAATGAGAAAACCAACACTGTGTTTTGTTTACTCTTGTCATTAAACATGTTTTCCTTTTTAAAAATTTTTTATTTGTTTTTTTTTGGTACTTGGGAACTCAGGGACACTTGGCCACTGAGTCACATCCCCAGCCCTATTTTGTATTTTAGGTCTCAGTTGCTAAACACCTCGATTTTGCTGAGGCAAGCTTTGAACTCTCGATCTTCCTGACTCAGCCTCCCGAGTTGCTGGGATTATGAGTGTGTGCCTGTGCCTGGCATGTTTTCCTTTTATAACACTGACCAAGAAACATTGCTATCATCTTGTCTGTCATTGTGGTTAAAATAAAGTAACCTTGGACATAGGTCAGTTAGTTCATTCATGCGTTGCCAATGGAAATGCATTTTGCTTTGAATATCAAAAGCATATTTTGACAACAGGTATTACAGATAAGTACACAGCAGCTTAGACATGGTTAATGATGTAACTAGAATGATGCGATTATTATTTTGTACTTTCACACAGACATGAAGTCATAGTTCCTAAACTAGAAAACATTTGGTTTTCTTTTCATTATATAATAACCTTATATCTTTTGTTGTTAAAATGTTTTGAGTCCCCAGTGAGGTCTCCAGGTACCACTGAATAGGCTATGTACTATACAACTTAGGAGGATGCTGTTCACTTATACTGCAGTGCACATCTTTTCACAATCACAGCTGAGTGGTCCTGTGGTGGGTACTAATGCTTTTCAATTCTGAACTCATGGTAATATATGAATTTTGTGAGGTAGATACTGTTGTCCTTATTTTAATTTTTATTTTATTTTTTTGATTTTTTTATTGGTTGTTCACAACATTACAAAGCTCTTGACATATCATATTTCATACATTAGATTCAAGTGGGTTATGAACTCCCAATTTTACCCCAAATGTAGATTGCAGAATCACGTCGGTTACACATCCACAATTTTACATAATGCCATATTAGTAACTGTTGTATTCTGCTACCTTTCCTATCCCCTACTATCCCCCCTCCCCTTCCCTCCCATCTTCTCTCTCTACCCCATCTACTGTAATTCATTTCTCTCCTTGTTTATTTTCCCATTCCCCTCACAATCTCTTATATGTAATTTTGTATAGCAATGAGGGTCTCCCTCCATTTCCATGCAATTTCCCTTTTTTTCTCCCTTTCCCTCCCACCTCATGTCTCTGTTTAATGTTAATCTTTTCTTCCTGCTCTTCCTCCCTACTCTGTTCATAGTTGCTCTCATTATATCAAAGAAGACATTTGGTATTTGTTTTTTAGGGATTGGCTAGCTTCACTGAGCATAATCTGCTCTAGTGCCATCCATTTCCCTGCAAATTCCATGATTTTGTCATTTTTTAGTGCTGCATAATATTCCATGGTGTATAAATGCCACATTTTTTTTATCCATTCATCTATTGAAGGGCATCTGGGTTGGTTCCACAGTCTAGCTATTGTGAATTGTGCTGCTATGAACATCAATGTGGCAGTATCCCTGTAGCATGCTCTTTTAAGGTCTTCAGGGAATAGCCCGAGAAGGGCAATAGCTGGGTCAAATGGTAGTTCCATTCCCAGCTTTCCCAGGAATCTCCATACTGCTTTCCAAATTGGCCGCACCAATTTGCAGTCCCACCAGCAATGTACAAGTGTACCCTTTTCTCCACATCCTCGCCAGCACTTGTTGTTGTTTGACTTCATAGTGGCTGCCAATCTTACTGGAGTGAGATGGTATCTTAGGGTGGTTTTGATTTGCATTTCTCTGACTGCTAGAGATGGTGAGCATTTTTTCATGTACTTGTTGATTGATTGTATATCCTCCTCTGAGAAGTGTCTGTTCAGGTCCTTGGCCCATTTATTGATTGGGTTATTTGTTATCTTATTGTCTAATTTTTTGAGTTCTTTGTATACTCTGGATATTAGGGCTCTATCTGAAGTGTGAGGAGTAAAAATTTGTTCCCAGGATGTAGGCTCCCTATTTACCTCTCTTATTGTTTCTCTTGCTGAGAAAAAACTTTTTAGTTTAAGTAACTCCCATTTGTTGATTCTTGTTATTAACTCTTGTGCTATGGGTGTCCTGTTAAGGAATTTGGAGCCCGACCCCACAATATGTAGATCGGAGCCAATTTTTTCTTCTATCAGACGCAGAGTCTCTGATTTGATATCAAGCTCCTTGATCCATTTTGAGTTAACTTTTGTGCATGGCAAGAGAAAGGGATTCAGTTTCATTTTGTTGCATATGGATTTCCAGTTTTCCCAACACCATTTGTTGAAGATGCTATCCTTCCTCCATTGCATGCTTTTAGCCCCTTTATCAAATATAAGATAGTTGTAACTTTGTGGATTAGTCTCTGTGTCCTCTATTCTGTACCATTGGTCCACCCGCCTATTCTGGTACCAGTACCATGCTGTTTTTGTCACTATTGCTCTGTAATATAGTTTGAAATCTGGTATCGCTATACCGCCTGATTCACACTTCCTGCTTAGAATTGCTTTTGCTATTCTGGGTCTTTTATTTTTATGATTGCTTAATCTATTTCGACAAGAAATGCCATTGGGATTTTGATTGGCATTGCATTAAACCTATAGAGAACTTTTGGTAATATCGCCATGTTGATAATGTTAGTTCTGCCTATCCATGAACAGGGTATATTTTCCATCTTCTAAGATCTTCTTCTACTTCTCTCTTTAGGGTTCTGTAGTTTTCATTGTATAAAACTTTCACCTCTTTTGTTAGGTTGATTCCCAAGTATTTTATTTTTTGAGGATATTGTGAATGGAGTGTTTTTCCTCATTTCCCTTTCAGAAGTTTTGTCGCTGATATACAGAAATGCCTTTGATTTATGCGTGTTGATTTTATATCCTGCCACTTTGCTGAATTCATTTATTAGTTCTAGTAGTTTCTTTGTAGACCCTTTTGGGTATTCTAGGTATAGAATCATGTCATCTGCAAATAGTGATAATTTAAGTTCTTCTTTTCCAATTTTTATGCCTTTAATTTTTTTTGTCTGTCTAATTGCTCTGGCTAGTATTTCAAAGACTAAATTAAATAGAAGTGGTGAGAGAGGGCATCCCTGTCTTGTTCCAGATTTTAGAGGGAATGCCTTCAACTTTTCTCCATTCAGAATGATGCTAGCCTGAGGCTTAGCATAGATAGCTTTTACAATGTCAAGGTAAGTTCCTGTTATCCCTAGTTTTTCTAATGTTTTGAACATAAAGGGATGCTGTAATTTGTCAAATGCTTTCTCTGCGTCTATCGAGATGATCATATGGTTCTTATCTTTAAGTCTATTGATGTGGTGAATAACATTTATTGATTTCCGTATATTGAACCATCCTTGCATCCCAGGGATGAATCATGGTGCACAATTTTTTTGATGTGTTTTTGTATTCGATTCGCCAGAATTTTATTGAGGATTTTTGCATCTAGGTTTATTAGAGATATTGGTCTGTAGTTTTCTTTCTTTGAGGTGTCTTTGTCTGGTTTCGGAATCAGGGTGATGTTGGCCTCATAGAATGAATTTGGAAGAGCTCCCTCTTTTTCTGTTTCCTGAAATAACTTGAAAAGTATTGGTATTAATTCTTCTTTAAAGGTTTTGTAAAACTCCGCTGTATACCCATCCAGTCCTGGGCTTTTCTTGGTTGGTAGTCTTTTGATTGCTTCTTCAATTTCATCCATTGATATTGGTCTGTTCAAATTGTGTGTATCCTCCTGACTCAGTCTGGGCAAATCATATGACTTAAGAAATTTATCAATGTCTTCACTATATTCTATTTTATTGGAATATAGGTTTTCAAAATAATTTCTAATTGTCTTCTGTATTTCTGTAGCATCTGTTGTGATATTGCGTTTTTCATCCCGTATGTTAGTAATTTGAGTTTTCTCTCTTCTTCTCTTCATTAGCATGGCTAAGGGTCTGTCGATCTTATTTATTGTTTCAAAGAACCAACTTTTAGTTTTGTTAATTTTTTCAATAGTTTCTTTTGTTTCAATTTCATTGATTTCCGCTCTGCTTTTAATTATTTCTTGCCTTCTGCTACATTTGCTGTTGTTTTGCTCTTCCTTTTCTAGGGCTTGGAGATGAAGTGTGAGCTCATTTATTTGTTGGTTTTTTCTTTTTTTGAGGAATGACCTCCAGGCGATGAATTTTCCTCTTAAAACTGCTTTCATTGTGTCCCATAGATTCTGATATGTTGTGTCTATATTTTCATTTATCTCTAAGAATTTTTTTATTTCCTCCTTTATGTCTTCTGTAACCCATTGATCATTCAGTAATATATTGTTCATTTTCCATGTGATATAGGATTCTTCCTTCCTTCTTTTATTATTGATTTCCAGTTTCATTCCATTATGATCAGATAAAATGCATGGTATTATCTCCACCCCTTTATATTTACTGAGGGTTGCCCTATGGCATAATATATGGTCTGTTTTTGAGAAGGATCCATGTGCTGCTGAGAAAAAAGTATATCCATTTGATGATGGTTGATATATTCTATATATGTCAGTTAAGTCTAGGTTATTGATTGTGGTATTGAGTTCTATAGTTTCTTTATTCAACTTTTGTTTGGAGGATCTGTCCAATGGTGAGAGAGGTGTGTTGAAGTCACCCATAATTATTGTGTTGTGGTCTATTTGATTCTTGAACTTGAGGATAATTTGTTTTATGAATGTCGCAGCACCATTATTTGGTGCATAAGTATTGATAATTGTTATGTCTTGTTGGTGAATGGTTCCTTTTAACAGTATATAATGTCCTTCCTTATCCCTTTTGATTAACTTAGTCTTGAAGTCGATTTTATTCGATATGAGGATGGCCACCCCTGCTTGCTTACGAGGACTGTGTGCGTGGTATATTTTTTCCCATCCTTTCACCTTCAGCCTGTGTATGTCTTTTCCAATCAGATGTGTCTCCTGGAGGCAGCATATTGTTGGATTTGTTTTTTTAATCCATGTTACCAGCCTATGTCGCTTTATTGGAGAGTTTAAGCCATTAACATTCAGAGTTACTATTGATATATGGTTTGTACTTCCAGCCATGTTTGATTATTTATCCTTTTTTAAAAAAATTTAGTTTGTTTCTCCATGATTATCTTTCCCCTCGCCCTCTGTCTTTACCGAGGCACTTCCCACTGATGGTTTTGGTTATTGTTTTTCATTTCTTCCTCGTGTAGTGTTTTGCTCAAAATGCTTTGCAATGCTGGTTTTCTGGCTGCAAATTCTTTTAACTTTTGTTTATCATGAAAGATTTTTATTTCGTTGTCATACCTGAAGCTTAATTTTGCTGGATACAGAATTCTTGGTTGTCATTCATTGTCTTTCAGTGTTTGGAATACATTGTTCCATGAACTTCTTGCTTTCAGCGTCTGTGATGAAAAATCCGTTGTTAACCTTATTGGTTTACCCATGAATGTAATGTGTCTCCTTTCTCTTGTAGCTTTTAATATTTTCTCTTTGTTCTGTATATTGGATATCTTCATAACAATGTGTCTTGGCGTTGGTCTACTGTGATTTTGTGTGCTCGGTGTCCTGTATGCATCTTCAATTTGTGTATCTGTTTCCTTTTTTATTTCTGGAAAGTTTTCTGTAATTATTTCATTCAGCAGGTTTCTCATTCCCTTGGTTTGAATCTCTGTACCTTCTTCTATCCCGATGACTCGTAAGTTTGGTTTTTTTATGTTATCCCATAACTCTTGGATGTTTTTCTCGTGATTTTTTACCAGCTTTTCTGAGTTGGCTAGACTGTTTTCAGGATGATATATTTTGTCTTCATTATCTGACATTCTGGCTTCTACTTGCTCCACTCTGTTAGTGATACTCTCAATTGAGTTTTTAATTTGGTTTATCGTTTCCTTCATTTCTAGAATTATTGTTTGATTATTTTTTATAATCTCTATCTCCTGATAAAGATGCGTAACTTCTTCTTTTATCTGTTTATGTAATTCATTCTCAATGTGTTCTTTCACTGCTTGAATTTGCTGTCTTGTATCCTCTTTAAGGTTCCATTCCATCTGTCTAAGGTGTTCCTTGAGTTCTTTATATGACCATTTTTCTGATGACTCTAGGTCCTCCTGAATATTTAGGCTGTCCTGCATTGTTTGTACTCCTTTTCTTCCTTGCTTTTTCAAGCTGCTCATGTTACTTCTTGTTCTGTTTGACTGCTAAGTTACTGTTTACTCCTATAAATTTATTTGATGCTGTAGCCACAGGTTTCAATGAAGTTATCTCCTCCGCCGCAGTCTGATGACATCAGTTCTCTGCCATAGTGGTATCTCTTGCAAATGGTGACAGTTCGTTTCCCTTTGCCGGGTGACCAATGCAACGGGTGGGTCCTTACTGTCTCTCCCAAGCCCCGTTTCAAACCTGTGGCCACTACCTATGAAGGCTCGGTTGGCATTTACCTCCGTAGGATCAGAAGGGCCGACCAGTTGTTTCAGCTGGATGGATTAGTGCTGAGTCACAGCTGTTTGTCTGCAGGAAGCAGGCGAACGGTAGCTTGAATTCAGCCGATCCGGGCTCAGTGTGTGTTCTGAGAGGCCCAGACTGTTCGCCCCAGATCCTCATCAGCTCAGCATTGCCTAGTGATCCTGAGCAAACAGAATTTAGACTGTTTACGACTCCCTATGCCCGCACAGCTGAAGAGGTCAGAGACTTGATCTCTCCATGCCCGCCGCCATGTTCTGATTAAGGACCTCTTTAAGGTCCTTATTTAACCTATTAAGGATCTCCTATTAGGCCCCACCTGTTGTCCTTATTTTATAGATGAAGAATTAGGCTTAGCAGGAACAAGTCCGTTGCTAAAAGTTGCACATTATCAGGAGGTAGAACTAGGATTTGTATTTGGCTTCCAGGCTCTTCTGAATTCCTGTTAGTTTGTGAAGCTATTAGGCTGGCCATCCTATCTAATACCACCGTCTCCTCATCTCTGTTAAGTGCACGGTCTTCAGTGACAACTGCTCTTTACTCTTGATGGTGGACATTTTTCTTTTTGCCTGTTAAGTCTAACTAGGAATTCACCAGTTTTCATCTTTTTGAACAGCCAGTTTTTAGTTCATTTATTTTCTCGGTTATATATTTTATTTCATCAATTTCTGATGTGTTGTCTCCTTTCTTCTCCTTTCTTTGCTCTTCATTTTCTGACTTAAGATGGAAGCTTAGATCATGGATGGGAGACTTTCTGCCCTATGCATGTAATGCTTGGGGTTGTTCTCAAGTGCTGCTTTAGCTGCAGTCCACAAACTTTGATACCCTTTATTATTATTATTTAATTTAAAGTATTTTCTAATTTACTTTGCAGTTCTTTTTTAAGACATGCATTACTTAGACATGTGCTGTTTCACTTCCAGATATTTGTTTTTTTTTTTTTTCCTAAATAGTGATTTCTAATGTAATACCATGGTGGACAGAAGACAATATGGTTTTGTGACTTTATTAATCAGGGTTCTCTAAAGGAACAGAATCAACAGGAAGGATAATTATAAAAGGGGATTTATTAGATTGGCTTATGTGACCAGAAGCTGGATAGTCCACAATGGCTGTCTGCAGGATGAAGAGCTGGAAGAACCAGTAGCTGTGCAGTCCAAGAGGCTGAAGCCCCAGAACAGGAGGGTTCAACAGTGCTACCCTAGTATGAGACTGAAGGTTTCTGGAGAATCAGTGGCAGAGTCTGCTTTGGAAGCAGAGTCTGATACCTTCAGGTGATTGCAGTAGCAATTAAGAACCTCTTAAAGAAGAATTTGCTGTGCTACTGTTTCCTTGTTCTTCCAACTTTTATTCCATCCAAGCCATCATCCTATTGGATGGTGCTGCCTTCACTTAAGTAGGGTCTCCATTTCAGTTGGCTATCCCACATGCCAATGACTCTTAGACAGACCCTCATTGACATGCCAGTCTTAATCCTGGACATCTCTTAATCCAATCAAGTTGACAATTCAAATTAACCATTACAATGCCAACATATGACCTATCTTGGTGAATATACCATGTGCTCTTGAGAAAAAATGCACTCAGCAATTATTGGGTGTATCTATCAATATTAATTAGGTCAGTATTTGGATGTGTTTGCATCTTTTGTCTCTAATTCTTGTTTTATTCTGTCCATTGCTGAAAGGGGGTTGCTGATAATCCCTAACAATGGTTGGGTCATCTTTTCACCATTCAATTTCTTTTAAAAATAATAGTTTTTAAAGCAGCAGTAAATAGCAAATGACATTAAATTTACCGTCTTAGCCATTTTTTATGTGTACAATTCCGTGGCACTAAGTATGTTTATTATTGTCAGTGATTCCCTCTCTCCATCCCAGGTCTCTTTTCATCTTGCCAACCTCAAACTCAGTACCCACTAAAAATGTCTCCTTCTTCCCTCTTTCCTCAACACCTGGCAACCACCATTCCACTCTGTCTCTGAATCTGATGACTCTGGGAACAGCGTGTAAGTGGAGTGGTACTTTGTCTTTGGGGACTCTTATTTTTGACCACCCTGCTCTCTTCTGCTTAATATTTACTTGGAATACCTTTTCCATTCTTCCCCTGTCAGCCAGTTTGTGTCTCTAATGAAGTGAATGGAGAACCTACAGTTAGATCTGCTTCCTTAAATCCATTCTTCCACTCTCTTTTTTTTTAAGAGAGAGAGAGAGAGAGAGAGAGAGAGAGAGAGAGAGAGAGAGAGAATTAATTAAATTTTAGTTTTTGGTGGACACAACATCTTTATTTTATTTTTATGTGGTACTGAGAATCTAACCTAGCACCCCCAGGTGAGCACAGTACCACTTGAGCCACATCCCCAGCCCAACCACTCTCTGTCTTTTGATCAGAGCAGTTGGTTCATTTGCATATAAGGTAAATAATGATAAGGAAGGACTTCACTTCTTTGAGCTATTTGTTTTCTACCTGCCTTACAGCTTTGTTTCCCCCATTTTCTGCATTACTGTCTTGCTTTTTGTTATTTTTTGTAGTAAAATGTTTTAAATCTTTTTTACTTCCTTTTATTTATATATGTGTATTCTATAGGCACTTTCTTGGTGGTGTCTATGGGTATTACATGGAACATCCTAATATTGTAACAATCCAGTATGAACTTTTACCATCTTAAATTCAGTAACATTAAAAAATTCCATTCCTATATGCTTTACCCTCATACTCTTGGGGTTATTGATGGTACAGCATTGCGTCTTTATATGTAGTGTTTTCTAGAACATAAACTAATATTTTGATGCATTAACCTCTTAAATAATGTAGAAAAAAATGTGAAGTTACAAATCAAATTAATAATACTAGCTTTTTTAATATTTATTTTTTAGTTGTAACTGGACACAATATCTTTATTTAATTTATTCATTTTTATGTGGTGCTGAGAATGGAACCCAGGGCTTGCACATGCTAGGCAAGTGCTCTACCGCTGAGCCACAGTCCCAGCCCCATAAGACTAACCTTGAAACGAATAATAGTTTTTTAAAAATGTATTAGTCTCTTAAGTCATGTGGAGCATAGGAAGTGGAGTTGCAAACCAAGGATAAACTACTAATTTAATAGATGTTCACGTAAGTACATTCACTGAGATCTTTATTTCTTCCCATTGCTTTGAGTTTCTGTCTAGTGTCCTTTCATTTCAACCTACAGGACTCCCTGTAGCATTCCTTGCAGGGCAGATCTACTGGTAATGAACTCCCCCAGTTTTTGTTAGAGAATGTCTTAATTGTTCCTTCACTTTTGAAGGACGGTATTGCTAGTCTTAGGAGTCTTGGTTGATATCCTTCCTTCTTTTAGCACTTTGAATACATCAGTCTGCTGCCTTTTGGCCTTCAAAATTTCTGATGAGAAATCTGTTGGTATTCTTCTTGGGGATGCCTTGTAGGTGATAAGTTGCTTCCCTCCTGCTGTTTTCAAGATTCTTTGTCTATCTTTCAACAGTTTGCTTATAGTGTGTTTTGGAGTGGGGTCTTTTGGGGTTCATTTCTCTTGGAGTCGCTGAGATTCTGGAATGTTTATATTCATATCTTTCATCAAGTTTGGGAAATTTTCAGCCGTTATTTACTTTGGATAATCTCTTTTCCCCTTTCTTTCTCTCCTCTCCTTTGGAACCACCATAATGTATAGGTTGGTGTCCTCAGCTTTGTTCACTTTTCTTCAATCTTTCTTTTTCTGTTCCTCTGACTCAATATTTTCAGTTGTTCTGTATGTTTAAGTCTACTAATTGTTTCTTCTGCCTGCTCAAATCTGCTATTGAATCCCTCTAGTGAATTCTTCATTCGTTATTGTTATTATTCAGCTGAAGAATTTCTTTTTGGCTTCTTTTTGGGTTTACTGTCTCTTTATTGTTATTTCCATTTGTTAATATATATGTAATGTCTCTCTTTAGTTCTTCAAGCGTCTTTAAGACAGTGGTTTTAAAGTCTTTGTGTAGCCAGATTGCCTTCTGGCCTTTCGCAGAGATGGTGTGTGTGTGTGTGTGTGTGTGTGTGTGTGTATGTGTGTGTGTGTGTGTGATATACATATATATGCATATACATATGTATATATATATATATTTTTCCTTTGAATGGGCCATATTTCCCTGTTTCTTTGTGTGTCTTGTGATTTCGATATTTCTGTTGGAAACTGGACTTACAAATGTAATCTAATAATCTGGAAATCAGATTATTCTCTCTGCTAGGGCTTGTTGACTTGTTTTTGTTTTTGATTGCTGTAGGCTGTATCCGTGCTGCTTATCAGACTGAGGTCTAAACTTAAGGGCTTCTGAGATCTTTTTTAAAACCCTCGTCTTTCCCTGGGTATGCATAGTGACTTTCTAAATTACCCTATGTAGGTTGTTGCTTTTGAATATCCTAGAACTTAAAGGTTTGGTTGCCAAAAAGGATAAAAAAGAAAAGTGAAGAAGAATTTTAAAAAGGAAAAAAAATGATACAAAAAGGCATTGGGACTTTTCATCCTCTGGAGGGGGACAGCTGTAGTGGGAGTGGGGTAAAGGAGTAGCTGCCCCGCTCCACGCATCTGTGCTTCTAAGACCAGAAGCAGCAATCAGCAATTAAAACACATATCCCCAAATTTTGTAGGACACAGTCCCTGTGGCACCCAGCCTGGCTTCTCAAGCTGCCTGGAAGATGCTCAGGACCACTTGCATTCTTGCTTGTCCCTGAGCTGGGGCTGGGTAGAGAGTACCTTGCTGTGAGCTGAAATTGACTAGAACCATCAACAATTTACTCTGCAAGCCTTTCCCTGGAAGTTACCATCCTTTTTATTGATCCAGAGTATCCAGATAATCACAACAGATTTGTGAGTGTAATTGTCCACACGGGGAGATAGATTCCTGCTGCTCTCCACTGTCCTGTTCATTCTGTGATTTGAAGTTTATATTAGATGCATACACATAACTTTATGAGTTTTATCCCTTCTTCGTGAACTGGCCCCTTTTATCATTATGAAATGTCTCATCATCCCTGGCAGTATTTGTTGTTCTGAAAGCCAGTGTGTTTGATATCGATATAAATGTTGCAGCTTTCTTTTGATTAGTGTTTACGTAGATGTCTTTTCCATTCTTTTATTTTAGTTTTAGAATTTATACTTCTTTTTAGCTTTTCTTTCTTACCTGGAAAGGTTTGCCATCTTTTCATTTATTACCAGAACATTTCATAGATCTCAATGTGTAATTCTAATACCTGCTGAGTTTTTGTTATGGCAAGCAATAAATTTGGTTGAACCAAAACTGTAAATTCTATCTTTTGGGGACAGCTTCATTCTCAGTTCAGTCCTTTTAGCCTCAGCTGTTTTGTGGGGGGCTTGCTCTATGCATGCACGATTCAGGGGTCAGCCCAAGATCTGGCCCCAGTTTATACACACAATCTGGGCCTCCCTTTCTTTGCGGCTCCTCTTTTTTTCTGCCCCTTCCCACTTTCCATTGATGGTAATTGCTCAGAACTCTCTTAGGCTCCTTCAAGTAAAAATGATGATGCGTTTTCTTTTTTATATGCTAGCTTTATATCTTTTTCTAAAAGCCAGTGTAGAGTGTGTGTGTGTGTACATTGGTGATGGGGCTACATGGTGTGTTGTGGGTAGGATGAGCAAGGGAAGAATGGGTACGGGAATGACAAGGGACAGTGGGCAAAGGTGACTGAATTGATATGATGGGGAGACAGAACTGTTTAGAGGTTGCTCTTTTCTGTTCCCATCCCAACTTCCACTTTGATGTGGATTCCTTTTGTCTACAGGACCCATGGGCTCAGTGGGTTCTTGTGCTCTCTACCAGAAGAATCAGGCCATGCACATGTGTAAAAGGAATGAGGCTCTTCAGTGGAGGCTTCTTCTTGACCCAGAAAGGAGACAGTGCTGATGAGAGAGTGAGGATGGCTAAAGCAGAATATAAGAGTTGTAGAATTTAAAAAAAAAATTTATTTTTTAGTTGTAGTTGGACACAATACCTTTATCTTATTTATTTTTATATGGTGCTGAGGATCGAACCCAGGGCCTTGCACTTGCTAGGCAAGCACTCTACTGTTGAGCCACAATCCCAGCCCGAGTTGTAGAATTTTTATGGCGTCTGCAGTGTAGGCAGGGTCCCAGTCCCTTGATGCTATCACCTCTACAGGGTTTTAGCTGGGCCTGTCTCTTCTTCAACCTGCCCTTTTCATGCAGCACATGTCTCATTACCATCTTCCGTCTCACATTGGGGTGTGCCATGCCAAAGAAGTAAAGGTGGCTGTGGGTAACCTCAGTGACTGTTCTGTGCATGCATTTGCCCCTCACCCCCTGATGTTGCTCCTTGTCATCTGGGAAAGTCCCTAATATTTTTTTTCAGGACAGGGAAGACTATTGTCTGGTCTCAGTGGGTTTGATTTTAGTGACCTTGTCTGGCTGTGGCTTCTTGGTATTACTGTTGACAACATGATGTCAGAAGGCTGAGCTGTCTTCCCAACCTCCCTTCTCCTGGTGAGTTATCTTAATTTTATGGCCTCAAAGATTGGTCCAATTTTTAACTCCTAATTTTCAGGTGCATCTGTTAACTGCATAAGGCTGAAAGCCTGCTTGGCTATCTCATTCCCCCCCCCCCCCAATAAATTACTCCCTTAATTTTAAGAGGATTCTGGTTTTTTATTGGGGGCAGGTGTAGTTTCCCTGACTCAGGATTAAACCAGAAGTGCACAGAAGACAGGTTCTTGCAGCCCTTGGGGGAAAGTGGGAGAACAGACCCTTCCATGGCCTGCTGTGGTCACAGATTTCCATGTTTTGTTAGCTGTGAAACTAAGTGGCTAGGAAAACTGTCAAGGGAATTAAGTCATTATTAGACAGTGAAGATATTTCAGGAAATGGTAGAAAGCCATTTTTCTGTCTTCTGACTCTTTACTGTCCATTTGATCATTGAGGGAAAGTTGGCACAATGAGTTTTAGCTCATGTTTGCAGGTGGTTGCTCAGCTCTGTGAAAAATATGATGTTCTCTGTGAAGACTAAGAATAATTTAAACAAAGGGGGGATTTGCTTCTTGATTGTACAGTCTTCCTTATTCTAACACTTTACAGATATTACATATGTTACAATAGTTTCTGAGTTCCATCTTGTTTTGGGTGTCACAGGGTTGCATTGTAGGAACTTTGAGAAAAGTTGTGTGTGTGTGTGTGTGTGTGTGTGTGTGTGTGTGAATAGTTTCTTTTTTTTTCAGTACTGGGGATTGGACTCAGGGGTGTTTTATCACTGAACAACACCCTAAAAGACCTAGACCTTTTTATTTTTTATTTTGAGATAGAGTCTCACTAAGTTGCCCACGTTGGCCTTGAACTTGTGATCCTCCTGAATTGCTGGAATTATAGGTGTGTGCCACCACACCTGGCTGTGGTAGGCATTTTGAATGAATAATGCAATTCCCTGGCCATGTTTGTTTTCTAGGAATGTATCTATATAATCTGTTTTATAACCTTCAGTTAAGGGTTTTTTTTTTGTGTGTGTGTGTGTGTGTGTATGTGTGTGTATGTGTGTGTGTGGTGCTGGGGATTGAACCCAGTGCCTTGTGCATGCAAGGCAAGCACCCTACCTACTGAGCTATATTCCCAACCTTAACTAACCTTCAGTTAAATTTTATGAATGTATTTAAAGTATCTGAGTGTAGTTGCCTGAAATATTAATAGCATTTTAACAAAATGAGTTTGGACATTGCTAATATTTTAATTTATATAATTTTGTGACCGAAAAATCGATTAGCATGGTTCAGAGATTAAAAAGAATAAAAATTAAACAGGTAAATTTTCACATTTGCCTCCCTTTTGTCCAGCTGATAATTCTCCCTTCCCCTGTAGGAAACCACTGTTGGTTGTCTGTCTCTGGGGAGGTATATGTGCATGCGTGCATGTGTTTGTGTGTATACATGCATACGTATGTGCATACATGCACAGGGAAAGGAGACATTTTTACCATTTTGGTTCCTGGTGCTAATGTTAAATTCTAATAATGCGCATGTGCCTCATTTGCCATTCATTTGTGTCTCTGAAGGCCTCGAGGGATTTTTAAGCATCCATAATCACATTACTGCATACAGCACTTTTGCTTTTTAACAAATTTGCATTAATGTGGTTTTACTGTTTTATGGAAGGAATTTATTTTCTGGAAATGGTCTAGTTCAATAGTTTACTGTTGATAACTTGATTTTCTAGATGTAGCTAAAGATTTTGTAATTGATTCTTCACCAGCTAAGTGACTAGCTCTGGATTTGCAATGTAAGAACTTGATCAGAGACAGCAACCCTGGTTGATCAAATAATTTTTTTTCTGTCTTGCTTTCTCTTCATGAGAACAATTCTTGAAAATACATGTATTACTTCATTGTGTTTGCAAATGTCATGTTTAGAGCTAATGGTAGTTGCTTTTTTTTTTTTTTTTTATGGTGCTGGGGATTGAACCGAGGGCCTTGTGCATGCAAGGCAAGCACTCTACCAACTGAACTATATCCCCAGCTCACTTTTAAATTTTGACATGTAATTTTTATCATGGCAGCTTACTTCATTCCAAGCAGTTTGTTTATTTTATTCTTTGTATTCTAGGCAATGCAAAGAAACAAGTTTCCAAGAAAAAAACTTCTGAGAAAAAAGGAAGACATCAGAGGGAATGTCCTCAGCATTCTCCTCTTGAGGACATTAAACAGCGGAAAGTATTAGACCTCAGACGATGGTACTGCTGTCATTACAATTTTTACTTTTCAATTTTTAAAATACATATTTTGGCAATAACTTTGGTATTATAAGTTAATAAAGCATATGTGATAAATATTTCTAGTTCTCAGATTATATCCAGGATTTATAAATATTCAAAGTGTACTACAAATTTTTGGAGTAGATTAATTATGAGCCATGCCCATATTTCCCAGACTCTCCTGGTTATTAGAATAATCTATGTGAAAGAAGAGGTACTGGGTCCTGAATTAGAATAAGATATATTACATGCTTTTATAATTATGTCAAAATGGATTCTACTGTCATGTATAACTAAAAAAGAATCATCTGTGTAATTCCACATTATGGTTATCTAAATGGTCATATTTTGATATAGTTATATGCCTAGTTTTTCTTTGCTGAAGAATTTTAAAGTAAATGACTGAAATCAATCATATTTTACATAACATGCCTAAGTATCACCTCTAAAAAATGGCTTTTATGTAACCAGGTACTACTCTCAGATCTAATAAAATTAGCAATATTTCTTTAACATATAAATCCTCGGCTGAATTCAGTTCCAAGATTTGTCTGAAAATGTCTTCACACCTAGCCCATAGATTTTTTTTCCTAAGGTAGAGATAAACCATTGAAGATTTCTTAATGAAAGCACATTTTACAGAGATAATCTGGGAGTAGTTAATATGTAGTATGTATTGGAGAAGAAACACAAAAATAAAAAATTAATTCAGACTTCTTTGAAGAATGGCTTTGTACATTTTTGCTTCCAGCCTTTTAGACTTAAGATTTGTTTTAATAACAAGTATGTGTAATTAAATGTTAATGTTATAACATGTGAGGCCACAAAGACAGACTAGGAAGGACAGATGGGAGAAATGCCTTGAGGGGAATAATTCTAGGTCTATTTCCCACTAAGAGTATTGCAAGATTAGGGTTGGAATAGGAAAGCCTATAAAAGATAGTAAAGTGTTGTTAAAAATTTTAACCTGGTGGAGAATAAGACCAGTTAATAAGTTTGGGTTGATGAAGAAGTGTGAAAAATTTTAAGAGAAACTTTCCTTGCCCTCTGTCTTTTAAAAAAAAATATTAAAATTTTTATGCTTTAGGCCATACTTGTTATTACAAGAAAGAATTTGTAGGAATATAATACTTCCAAATATTTGTAAAGATAAATTCTGTGACATATAAAACACCGTATATTATTGGATTTGTAAAATAATCCCAAAGGTTGAGGCAGGATTGTTCACAAAAGAAAAAAGAAAAAGTCAATAAATGAATAAGTTGCTAGTGCTTCATCGGGGTGGACCACAAATTTTTGTTCACAAAAATTTCTTACATTCAAATTTATTCTCATATTGATTACTTTGAATAAGGACAACAGCAAATGGTGGATATGCTTTCTGGTGGCCTTCTAATTTTCACTAAAAAAATCAATGGTATTCCAATGAATTAGAGGTCACTTTGAACCTCGGGAGGGTCAAATGTCTGAGGAGGAAAACTAGCTTGATGAGATGCCTTAGGATGCCCAAGATTTGTGAAGTGTTTAAGATGGAAGTGGGGGGGGGGCGGATTTCAATATGACAGAGTAAGTATAGGCTTTAAAAAAAACTCTATTTCTTTCTGGAAACCCATGAATAATAGCAGCAGCAGCAAAATGAAAACCAGGAGGAAAGCTCCATCTTCTTTAGAACAAAGAAATAGCAACATCCCTGAACCATAGCATCTAAAATGTACTTACCATGTCCTGTGCATACTGGATCAACAAGAGAGGACTCAGAGCAGCACAGGCTACTGCAGACCTCAAGCAATGCAGGTCTCCTTAAATGTGATGGTCCTCCTAAACCATCCAGTGAGCCTTTGGTCAAGGGATGAAAGCAATAATGTCGGGGAGAATCTGCAGAGGTTTTTTTTTTTTTTTGTGGATATTCAGTTTAACATGGCAGAAATGCAGAGGAAGACACTGACAACCACCACTTTATCATCTTACTGCCTAACTTCCAGTTGTAGATCCTAGTTAATTGTGGAGAAGATAGTGATTTCAAGAGTGGAACACAGACCACCTGTATTTTTAGATGTAGGAATACCATTACCCTCTTGATTATTAGAAACTGGAGAAAGACTCAAATTAACACCAAGCCTTCTCTCAAACTCTTCCAACAATTTAAAGAGGAAAGAATACTTATAAATTCATTTTATGAGGCCAATTACCCTGATACCAAGATCAATCAAAGATACTATAAGAAAAGAAATATACAGATGAATATTCTTGAAGAATATTGATTCAAAAATCCTTACCAAAAAACTAGAAATCCAGATTCAACAGCACATTAAAAAAATCATACTCCATGACCAGGTGAGACTTACTCTTTGAACACAAGGAAGGTTCAACGTATAAAAATCAATCAGTGTATAAGTTGGCTGTTCTTGGAGAGACTGTCTGACTAGCATAACCCTCCTTTACAGTAAGCAATAAATTCATCTATGCATTTTTATTTAAAAAATCAATCAATCTAATACCCCATATTAATAGAAGTACAAAGCTCTTATGACTCACTGACACAGAAAAGGCATTTAATAACATTCAAATTATTTTCATTATAAAAACACTTAACATACTAGAAGGAAACTACCTCGACATAATGATGGCTATATTCGAAAAGCCTACAGGTAATGTACTCAAGATAAAAAACAAAAAAAAATTTTCTTCTGAGATTAGGAAGAAGGCAAGGATGCCCAATATTACTACTTACATTCAAAATAGTACTGGAAGTCCTAGCCAGAAAAATTAAGCAAGAAAAGGAAAAGTATAACAGAACAGAAAAAGTAAAATTATCAAGCAGATGACATGATTTTATAAGTAGACAACTCAACATTCCATAAAATATTACTGTTATAACTAGTAAACAAGTTCATCAAAGTTATATACTACAAAGTCAACACATAAAAATCAGTTATATTTCTATATACTAGTGAACAGCGCATATAGGAAATTAAGAAAATAATCCCTTTTACAATAGTATCAAAAGTAATTACATAATTAAGCCTAGACTCAACCAAGGATGTAAAAGACTTCTTCACTGAAAGTTACAAAACATTACTGAAATAAACTAAAGACACAAGTAAATGGAAAGCAATCTCATGTTCATGGATTGGAAGACTCAATTATCATTAAAATGGCTGTAATTCCCAAAGGGATCTACAGGTTTAGTGCCATTCCTATGAAAATATCAAAGGCAATTTTTTTAGAAATGGAAAAAGAAATCCTAAAATTTGTGTGGAACTTCAACCTCTTCCCCCATGCATCTGTTTCTTCATACCTATCTGTTTTTTTTCCTTCTTAGAAGTCACCAGCCATTGAATTAAGGGTGTACCCTTCTTCAATATGTCCTCACATCATTAACTTGAATATATCTGCAAAGACCCTATTTCCAAATAAGGTCACATTCATAGATATCAGGAGTTAGGCTTATCTTTTTAGGGGACACTGTTAAACCCATAAAACTTAGCATATTATATCAAATGACTGTGATTAGTTTTTGTGTCTCAGGGTCTTAAGTTTCACAATTCGATCTCTATATTTGAGGGTCATTGCTGATTTGTGTACATATCTGCATTATAAATTCATATACAAATATATACATACAAATACACATATGTATAAAGTTTTTCTTTTTTCCAGGTAAGAGTAAAACTGTAATTACAATGATAAGGCTTGTTTTTCTTTTTTACTTTGGCCACTCATTAGTACCTTCATTAGTTAGGAAAACATCATTTGAAAGCTAACCTTATTTCTTCTTTAAAACTGAATCCTGTAGTCTGTTTCTTTTCCTTATGTCCATGTGAGTCTTTGTCATTTCCCTTGAAACTTGACTGCTTGGAAAATTGTCTGGGTTACACAACTGAATTGTGCCATGTAAGGGTTTTGTGTTTCATTTTTAAAATCCTCTGTGACAGTTCTGCTCAATGGATTCTTGTCCAGGACACAGTGGGTGATAAATGGATGTCTTTTAGTTTGAGTTGAAGAATCTCCCTGTAAACTTGAAATGTGGGGGACAATGCTTTGCCCTGTTTCTCCAGTATTTCAGAGGTTGCAAATAATTGCAGTTGCTGCTCCGCTAGGCATTCAAGCTGAAATTGAGTAGCTGATATCTAAATTCATATATCGTCTATTTTTCCATTAGTTTGGATAGTATTCATTTTAATAGTCATATTAGCTATCCTTATTAAAATAGATGACTTATTATCATTATGCATTTATAATGTTTAATAAGTACAAAAATATTTTAAATGAATAAAGGTTTTATATTGCTTTCAGTGATCAAAACTTTCTTTATATTAACACTTTAAGTCATCATTAGATGAATATTTCTGTTATTTTTTTTCATATTTATTTAAATGAAGAAAGCGATCTTTTATTTTTTCAGGTACTGCATAAGCCGACCACAATATAAGACTTCATGTGGCATCTCCTCATTAATTTCTTGTTGGAATTTCTTATATAGCACAATGGGAGCTGGAAGGTAAGTATGCCACTTTATTGGTTTCTCCAATTCCAAATTTGAAAGTGGTTTGGTGTTGGTTCTCTAATAGAAGGTGGGATAGGTTTTTCATAAATTAAGAAAAAACTGCTGAATCATATTATTAATCTTTTAACTTAAAACATATGCATGTCTTCAATAAAATGAAAACAAAGAATAGTGCTAAACTATGTGCAAGCCAGACATATGTATTAACATTGAGACAGATTTTTGTGTGTGATTGGGACTGTAAAATGAAAGGCGGTGTTTCTCTTATAGTCTTCCACCTATTACCCAAGAAGAGGCTTTACATATTTTGGGCTTTCAACCCCCATTTGAAGATATCAGGTTTGGCCCTTTCACCGGAAACACAACACTCATGAGGTACAAAGCACTACTTCCAAGCAATCCGTTGTTTCTAGTTCTGCAATGTACTGATACTGTAGGTGTGTGTTAAACCATGTACTTTGATGCTAGTCTCTGACCGGTCATAGATATGTTGAGCTTGGGTTTGGCTTGAATTTCTCTAGAATTCAAACAATGGCCTTCCTTGTTAAAGAATTGGTGCTATAAGCAAATTTTCTTGTTATTTTCAGATGGTTTAGACAAATTAATGACCACTTCCATGTAAAAGGATGCTCCTATGTTCTATATAAGCCTCACGGGAAGAACAAAACAGCTGGAGAAACGGGTAGGTGAACATATACAAGATTTATGCACATATGTGTGTGTACACACACACACACCTGCTTAAGCGTCCAATTCAAAGATTGGCTATTTGATTCATGGGACATTATGTAAATCCTCAACACAACTTTCATATCTGTTTATCCAAATGGAAAATCATGATAGTAATCTGTAGGGGACTCTTCAATATTCAGTTGAATATTTACCTTTTCTGATATTTGCATGTAGAACTTTTAGAACTTTAAGATCTACCATAAACATGACTGTGACACACTGTTTGTATTATCTGGGTCCAGGCTATGTGCATGTGTGTGCTAGTGAAATACCTTTGGGAATAAGCATAGAATTGCAGTTCCTTTTCTTATAAGGGAATGAAAAGATTTAAGAATATCTGATGTCAGACCTGCATGATAACAACAGGACAACAGACTGTGAAAGTGACAAAGCTCTATTATAAAACTGTCTTGGTTACAACAGAGAAAAAAGTGGACTTGATTTTAAAGATTAGTTAGCCACTAATTAAGTTATTTGTATTATTGAACAATGTCCATTTGAAAACTATACATTAATCTTTTGACTTTACAAATCTGATAAATGTAATTTCATGTTAAAGAAAAATGACTCTGACAGTTGTGAAATGGAAGGAAGACAACTCTCGATTGTCGCAGTAGGCTGTTACACTAGGGAAGAGAGATTGGACTCAATCCAAAGACAACAAAGACAGCTGGGAACTCACAGTCAAGGAGCAGAGTCAAGGGTCAGTTACTAAGAGGAGACTTCAAGGTTAGGAGGATTCTTATCAAAACAGCATATCAGTCTCCCTGCTTAATGTAGAACAAGGGCTTAGACATCAAGGATGGGGTGATAAGGAGCTTGATCAACTACCAAGAGTGGAAGATTCTATTTAAGCTGCCTTAACAAGATTCTTGCAAAAACTGGACACAAACCCCAAGGTTGAGACTGGTTGAGAAGAGGGCTCAAGGATTGGTCTAGGAGAGAGCTGTTATCAATAGAGGTGTATGGTTTACCAAGGTCAGGGACTGAACATTGAGTAAGGTGCATTTATGTTCACCTCTGTGGGGTTTATCAAGTTGGTTATGAAGTGGGCAACTTGGAGAGTATGTGTTGGTTTCTATGCATGCTCGTTTGTGACCTTGAAAAAAGTAACTTACTGTGTCCTTGTGTAAACCTTTTGTCTTTTGGTATTTGTACTCACTCTATTGGGCATGGTGAAGATAAAAGGGGACCTATTTGTGACTCACTGAGCACCTTGTATTGTGTGGAGTGAGGACTCCACAAAGCACTAGCTTCTATTATGACTGAGTTCTGTGCATTCACCTGGGGCTTGTCTGTCCCTGTGGAAAAGACAGCTTGAAATGTTGTGTCAATTTTTTTTTTAAATTTCTAGGCAGACTATTAACACATCCTTCTCAGTAATGAATAAGGCAATTAAAAAGTTTAAAAGGATATATTTTCCAGGTTGTTCATTTGTCTGATTTGCTTTTGATACTGTCCATTGAGTTTGAGTGTTTTAATTTTTTTTCTATCATAGTTTTCATTCAAAAGCCCTTGATTCATTGAGCTTCCTGACTATTCAAAATAGGCTGCAGGCTGCAGTCTTGATTTGGCCTGTGGGTGGGAGCTTGCCAATCCTGACCTTAACTGATGATGCCTATATACCGCCACCTGACACTTGAGGGACTGGCAGCTCTCTTGCCAGTCTCTTTGCGGGGCTTTGTCCGGCTTCTCTCTCCTACCCTCTTCTTCACAAAGTACAGATCGTGGTTAGCTCTTTGCACCCTGCTTATGGAAAGGCCTGTTGTGGAACACATGGAATGCAGTGTTTTCTTACTTTGACAGATTGCTATTTAGCTGCTCATCCTGGACTCAAGTTCGAGAAGGACTGTTTCTTCTGCTTGCGAGACGAGATCAAATCCCTCCATCCCCCAGAATATCACATTTTGTGTGTGCCTCTGATAGAACTTTTGTTCCATGCCTAGGTTGTTCTTAAAAAATAGTTTCTTCCAGGGCTGGGGATGTAGCTCAAGCGGTAGCACGCTTGCCTGGCATGTGCGGGGCACTGGGTTCGATCCTTAGCACCACATAAAAATAAAAAATAAAGGTGTTGTGCCCAGCAAAAACTAACTAACTAAATAAATAAATATAAAAAAAATAGTTTCTTCCAAAAAAGCCTGAGCTTCCTTGAGGCCAAAATCCATGTTCTTATCATTTATGCATTACCATCCTGATACTTTGGTTCTCATAAGCAGTAAATTTAATAAATCCTAGAATGAGGCAGTGAGGCAGGAGGAACTCAGGAGATGGGGCCAGGAAGCTTCTAGAAGAGAGTTTTGCTTTTTCTTCATCTAAAAATCTGGCCCTCTTCCTTTGGAAGTGCTCTTTGTCCTGACATAGGAAGGAGATACTTAGCTTCCTCTTTCTTCAGCAACCCTTCTTCTGGCTCTAGCCTGCTCTCCCTCCCCTCCCTCCCCAACACCTCAGCATCTGCACTCAAGTGCTAGCCCTGCCCATCTGGTATCCTTCTGCTGTCTCTTTGAATCTTCCTTGGAAGTTTTTCAGACGGCTAGTTGTTATCTTTTCCTAAAGCCTGAAATTTACATTTAGCAGTGCCCTGGACATTGCCTTCTGTGTAATAAGTGTTCAGAAAAAGGTTAAAACCTCTCAAAATCACTTCTAAACTGTTTCATGGGACTCTATCTTTCTTAATGGAGCATGGACCAAAAGGTAGGAGTAGAAATAATCAGTGAGGGGCATGTCACACATACGTGTAGGATGCAAGGAAAATCATGCTGTACACTTCCTGGGCTGTGTCCCAAGGCTGTGGTCTGAGTAGGATCCTGGGAGACACTGGAAAAGGACCCTTACTCCTTTCATGTGCTTGCCTTTTGGGCTGCTGATCATAAGAGGATTTCATCAGAGCTTTTCACAGCTTTTGGCAGCATCAAGATGGAGTGGGAGAATGAATGAAAAGATCGGTCGGTGAAATTAAGGAGAATCAAGGGAATCATGAACACTCAGAAAAACTAGAATATGAAAGAACATAGGATAGCAAAGAAGCTCTGGGTGTGGAGGAAACACGAGTCATATTAAATTTAATCCAATTCTCAAAGGAAGAAAATATAAACCTTAATTAATAACATACTAAAAGGGCCCTAGATAAAGTTGATTCCCCAAGGAACTGCTATTCTGGTATTTTATAAGAGTTTTGACCAAATGTTCTGGACAACTTTAAGATTTTATACCATATTTTATTAGAAATTCTCACTTATAAGTATTTTGAAGTTGTATGCTTTTAGAAATTTTCCAGTAGTCTGGTACCTCCCAAGTTCTTCATGACAAATTTAAGTGTAATGATTTGATGGACATGCTGTCCAGTTATCTGAACAATCTCAGATGTGCAGGATGTGTGGTACTGGGTTGCACTGATTATTTTAACTTGTGTGTTTAAACTTCCTCCAACATACATCTAGTCTCTTTTCATTTGAGGAGTGGGATAAACTACCCAATTTCCTTTTTTTTTTTTTTTTGGCAGGGAGGTGAGGATCAGTGGTGGTTTCTGAAAATTTCTTTAAGTTTTAGTAAAATATTTTCCCACTTTTATTCCTATTTTCCTTTTCATTTTAGAACATTTTGATTGTTCCTGTTACCTTTTCTATGTGCATTTCCTGAAGGTTAATTAATCTGCTTACTGCCCTGAAACTCTCTGGTCTTCCTGAGAGAGTTTCACACTGTCTCTGGTCCCACAGAAGCCCTGAACCATCTGGCCACTTTAGCCTGGATTCCTCTTAACTCTTACAGAGCTAAGTATCTGCATCTGTCATCTGGCATTTGGTATATGCTATCTTATAGTTAATCTTGTCAATCTGAGTGTTTGGCTCCTTGTCCATAGGGATGGTCCTGTATAGCCCTCTGATTCCATGTGTGATGCATGACCTTGAGCATGTTCCATACAGCTTCTGATTGTATTCAGGGAGGAATGAGGCTCTGTAGTACAAGCATTTTTTCTGATTTCTCTCACTGTAGAATAAATAATTACAGAGATAGGCTTTTCTTGATCATATCTTAAATATTCAGTAGTGAAAATCTTTGTCAGTTGGTGCTGCTTGCTGACAAATGTTTCTTCTTTTTATGTTTAAATTATTTTTTATGGATACTTTTCCCTTTGGGCTTGAGTTTTCCTGGTACTCTGCTTCTTTGACAATAATTCCCTTGTGGTTGAGTACACGTTCATTTCCAGTGGGCCCTCAGTAAACTGAACTTACTCATGGAATAAAAGTGAAGTGTAGAGATTTTGATAAAATTTAACTGTCAATGTGAGTTGAAGTATTTTTTTCAGAGGTGTAATTAGTCTCAGTATTAGCCATCCATTCAGATAGCTTGGCTTAACCACAATAATTTATACCAGGGAAGTCCAGATTCATTTTTTTTTTTTTTATCAGCTGGCTTGGAAGTTTGACTTTTGTTCAGATGTCTACTTTTTGTTTTTCCAGTGGGTATTGCAGGTCATGACTTTGCCTAACAGAGAATACCAACCTCTTCCTCATCCTGACATAACCCACACATATCCTACCCATGGCCGGAACTCCAGTTCGCTGAGCATCCCTGCATACCCCAAGGGGAAAGTGCATTAATATCCATTTTCCTTGTCCACTGGTTTTCTCCAATTCATAATAAACACAATTCCAGATAAATCTCCTCACCGTGCAGTGCTTACTTCCCTTTCCTCCCTAGCAGCTCTTGGGTGCCTGCCTGTGGCACAAACCCCTGGTATCTTTCCAAATTGATGCAGATTGGCCTTCCACTGCTGTCCCATGTGTACCTGTCAAGAGGGTGAGGCCCTTGCAGGATGATGGGATGCTGCTGAATAACTGATCACAGTTCCAGAATCTCTTATCTTTTATATTGTAAAAATACATTCTAATAAATTCTTTTAGAGTTTGCTGGGGTTTTGTATAGCTGATCAGTCTCTCTATGACAAGCTCATATTAAACAAATCTTAAAAATGTCAGATGTTAATGCACTAAGGTGAGACTCATTCTACCTCCTGGACCTGAATTCTCTTGTTGGCAGCTCAACACTGGCTTCTCTTGATGGTACAGCAAACCTGCTAATTCCTATAGTTTTAATCTCTTCTCTCTCCTCTGTAAGTTCATGACTCTGTTTAGTGGTGCTTGTGCTGTCACTTAAGTTCCAGATTTTTTTAGATAATATACAGGTCTAGTCTGAACTTTGTTCTGGGTTTGGCTCCTGTCACTAACACATTCATGCCTTCTCATTCACAGAAGCACTCTCTTGGATGAAGACTGTAATGTATTAAATACTGTATTTACTGTCTTTTGTTTCAGAGGGTGATCTTTTTCTGGCTTTGTCCTGAAATTGTGGGGGTGTCCTACGGTAGGCTTCTTTCTACTATTGTACCTTCTGTTCTAAACCAGGAGACTTGCTGTTCCCTGACACATGCCTCCCACTCCTGTGGTTTTGTTTTCTCCTCCCACCCTTTCCTCTATGTGGGTTGTTGAAATCCTGCCACCTCATTAAGTTCCATCTTGAATGCCACATCTTCTTGGTTCCTCAAACCCAATGTGCACTTTCTCCTTTGAATTCTATGTCTGTTTTGTAGTCCTGTCGTATTCCCCCTTATATTAAAGTTACTTGTGTCATCTTCCCTATCGTTTCCTCACAGTATCTGGTATATTTATAAGGTGCTCATGAATTGAGTTAAATTAAAACTTCCTCTTAACTTTAGACCAGTGACTCTCAAACTATGATTTCTGGACCAACATCGGTGTCACCTGCTAACTTGTTAGAAATGCAGATTTCTAGGTCTCCACCATGGACCTGCTGGCTCAGCTGCTCCAAGGGTGGCACCAGCAGTGTGTCATTTGTCAAGCCCTTCATTCTCAGCTTTGAGAACCACTGATGTAGCCTTCCTAAGAGTGGGTATCCAGCCTCTTTATCAAGAACATGGCTTTCCATTTGTAGGAAATACCATCATTTCAAACTGTGTTTAGTTGCATCCTGGGGATTCTGGACTGGTAGGGGAGAGGGTGGCACCTGCAGGCCTCCCAGTTTTTTTTTTTTCCTTAGCAGCTCTGCTTTTATTCCTTTAATGGACTAGTCTGCCATGTAAATTTTCTTTGAAGAAGGGGCTGCATCTTAAGAAAAGTTTGAAAATTGCTGATCCAAATTTGTTGGCATGAGGTTGGCAAACTACTGCCCCTGCTCACGGGGCCTGATGTTTCAATAAAGTTTTGTTGGAACGCAGCTTCATCCATTGTCTCACACATGCCCATGCTGCTCTCAGGCCACAGTGGCAGAGCTGAGTTGTGTGAGTCGTGCCTGTGACCTGTAAGCCTCAGGTGTTTACTAGGTGGCCCTAGAAGGAAAGGTTTGCTGATCTCTAACTTAAGCCACACAGAATGATGTCACGTACCTCGGAGTAAGAAGAAAAACATCCCTGAGTGTCGTAAACTCATCAACATTCTAACATATTACATCATGTAGGTAGATATTCAACATATCATATATAATAATAAGCCCATAAACATCACTGCAGAGGAGAAAAACCACCTCCCATTTTCCAGAAAAGTACGTCACATCAGCAGACAAAATGATGTGAGTATTAAGGATAGCAGACTTTCTTACCTACCTCATTTGCTCATGACATTTTTTTTTTTTTTTTTTGCTCATGACATCTTGAATACATTTTAGGACATTAAAGTATTGCTATTCACAATCACTGAACTTTTGTATTACATTTGAATTAAGAAAGAAGGAAAATATGAAATACATAAAGATTCCCACTGGGAAAAAAATTATACTGAAAGTTCTTTTGAAAAACATTTAAATTATTTTGGAAAACTTTTTATCAGTTTTGCAACCTTAAAAAGACTTAAAATGATTTTAGGACTTTTTCTAAGTCAGTTGTGTGTATAAATGTCTTTTATAATTATCGAGCTTATAAGATGGCTAAATCCACACATTTAGATTTATATACTATCCTGGAACCTATCTACAGTCAAGTTCAGTTTTGGAAATGAAATGTTGACTCTTTTCTGAACTTCAGTTCTTAAAATTCTTCATTTAGAGCTGTCCACGGGTGTCAGTCTTTAGATCATCAGGGATATACAAGCGAAACCCACAAAAAACTGACTATCATTTGTCATTATGAAATAGTGATTGTGGTAGAAAAGATCCCTTAGCTGTATAGGGATGCCCTGGTGGTAGAAATATATACAATGACGCTTTGGGGACTGGGGATGTGGTTCTGTAGTAGGGCACTTGTAGAGCATGGGAGACTCTGGGTTTAATCCCTAGAACTCCCCCCCCCCCGCAAAAAAAAAAAAAGAGCAAGAAGAAGAAACAACTTTGGAGAAAGAATTTAAGCCAGAAACGTTATTGTCTTCATGGGCAGAGGAGACGTGGGAAGCGGACCTCTTGCTCCTCTCTCGTCATTGGCCTGCTGTTTTTGGTGGTCTTCAGCTATTTCAGGGCCCAGAAAATCGATCCTTGTAACTGTAATTTGCAAGCTTTTATCTACTATTTTTAGGATTTCCAGTTTTAATGGGCTATTTGTTAATGAATAATTTAATTTCTTCCAGGAATGCAAGTTAATGAAGCCTCAGTTAATGGCTTTGGGTACTGAGTGCTGGTAAAAACTTGTTTCTTATGGTAATGCTTTTAAAATTGCTTGACAACTCTTATAGTTATGGGAAATAGAGGAGGAAGAATGGTTAGAAGAGGTTGTTATGCTCCAGCCTGACTGAGGTTCTTACAAGAACAACTTTGTCTGTAACTTTTGAAGGAAGATGTGGAGAAAGAAAGTGTGATATTGGGGGAAGTAGGCATTTTTGGAGCCTACTAATTACCTGGAATCTATCTTTATCTATCTATCTATCTATCTATCTATCGATCGATCGATCGATCGATCGATCGTCTTTAATCTGGGATGAACATACTACAGCCATTTTAGAATATATATCTTAATTTTAATCTAAATTAAAGATTTAACTTTTTGTCTCATTAGTATAAAAGTGTATGTATGCAGTGGATGAACAAATGTGATTAAACTGGGCGTGGTAATTCAGAATTTTGAGTGATAGATGTGCACAACCAGAAAAGTTGAGATCATTGCTGTAGGCACAAGTTACTGGGTTTTATATAGGAATTAAATCTCATAGACAACTTTGTGTATTATTAGGTTTGGGTAAGCAAGGACATACTCTTCTATTCAATGTGTCTGAATTTCAGTCTTAAAAAGTGAAACTGAAAATAAATTCATTAATCTTTTTGTACCTTTCAATATCTTCTCATTCCCCCCAGCAATGTCAGTGTGTTCCAAGCAATGTCTTTTCTGTCTTTTGGTCCTAACTAGTCCATTGTATAAAGCATGACCACTGCTTTATGGGCCCTCAGTGTGTTTGGTTCTGTTTTGGTAGCTTCAGGAGCCTTGTTGAAGTTAACGCGTGGATTGAAAGATGAGTCACTGGCTTATATCTATCATTGCCAAAATCATTATTTTTGTCCAATTGGCTTTGAAGCAACTCCCGTTAAAGCGAATAAGGCCTTCAGGTAAGCGTTTGTGAATTTTATCTGGGTACTTTGACAGGAAAATTGTGTTGTAGAAAGTGTAGAAAGTGTTTTGAGGAATATTAAAAAATATTGTAGGTCTCCTAGTGTTGAGAGCCACAGCTGAAGGGGCCCCAGCAAACTTGGAGCTGATTGGCTCACTGTGGCCCCAGCAAACTTCCAGCTGCCAGCTGATTGGCTCCTCTGCGGTGATGCTCATTGGGCTGTTTCCCCGCCCTTCAGACCATGGAGCTGCTCATTGGGGGACTCTTTTGGCTCTGCCCAAGCAACCCAGCCAATCGCCTCAAGAGCAGGAGGAGTGGGGGGGTTGAGAGGCTCCTGGGAAGCCGGTGGTGGCAGTTGGGCTCTGAGGGAATTCCTGAAGAGCTCCTGTGGTGTGGCATGTGTTCTAAAAATAAAGTTTGTTTCTGCTTGATAAGTGGCTCCTGAATTGTGCCCAGCCAGACTGCGGCATCCTAGAAATTGAAAACTTAGACTGTTCTTTAAAGATTATATATAGCTTTTTTGCAGAATTGTATTTAATCTTAGTTTAACACATATCCATCTTACTGTTGTATAGCCATTATAAGAGAAAGTCATTTGAAGACTCACTCTTATGTCTCTTTTAAAATAGTTCCAAAGGACTTTCCATACTGTATCTCTGTTTCCTCATCCAGTGTCCCACATGAACAATGTATTAAGAGGATTGCTACAGCTCAGTAAAGTGAAAAGCATCTTCCATCTTCGAGTGAAAACCATGGGATTTTATCTTCCCTTCTTCACCTGAAAAACATGCAGTGTATCAGGGTTCTCCCTTTGTCTTGGTTGCAGGGAAACTCAGAGCCCATTGTTATTTCTAATGTCAGGAACTATATTACCTTAATGGTTATATTTGCTTCTTTCTTTTATTAAAGAAAGACCATTCCAGACCTGTTTGAGTTAGAATTTCCAGGGATATGTCTAGGAAATCAGTGTAGTTAAAAGTTGCATTAGTGCATCTTTGTTTTAGGCTTGTAATTTTATCGCACCTGTTGAAATTTCTTGGTTGCATTGTGAGAGGAGAAGAGAGATTGAAGAATGCTTGTAGCAGGCTAGGACTTTTTTTTCCTTCTAGGATTTGAAGATGATATATAAAATCTTTGAACCCTAGATTTTGAGTAGGGAATTAAGGCTTACATTTAATTTGTAGGTTGTCTTTAATGGCCTTCGGAAGTTTGCCCAAGCTTAAAACCTAATATCCATTCTAGATTAATGAACGCCGTCTTTCAATGCATTTTAGCAGACCCTTTGATATATAGTTGAGGCAGTGTACTTGAGGAGGTGAATGACATTTATTACGCTTACCATAAATGTGTTTTATATTTAGCAGGGGTCCTCTCTCACCACAGGAAGTAGAATATTGGATCTTAATTGGAGAATCAAGTAGAAAACATCCTGCCATCCACTGTAAAAAGTATGTTGACTTTCCTGTTTTTTTCTTCTTTAATGGAGATAAGATTTAGATGTCATAAAAAGCATGGACCTCAATTGTGTAAATTAGATGAGTTATGATAAGTTTATCACCCCATGGAGACGTGGTCCATTTTCATTGTTATAAAAAGTACCCTCATTTTCTATTCTTGTCTGTTCCCACAGGCAACCTGAGTTGAGATCTCTTCATCATATTTTTTTTCTTGGCCTCTTCTTAAATTTCGTATAAATGAAATGATAGAAAATTCTTCTGTGTCTGCTTCTTCATTTATGAAACATATCTAGAACCTATATTATTCTATAAAAATTTCAGAATTTGTTGATTCCTACTTAAAAAACTTGTTGAGATTTTGATTAGGATAAAATCCATAGAATTCATAGTTTAGTTTGAGGAGAACTGACATCTTAACAATATGAAATCTTCCAATCTGTGAACGTGGAATATCTCTACTTAATTAAACTTTAATTTCTCTCAGCAGTATTGTGTATTTTTTAATAGTCATATGTATCATTTGTTAAATTGCTTCCCAAGTGTTCTATATTTTTTGATGATATTGTAAATTAACTTTAAAAATTAATTTTGTCATTATTTGCTGGTCCTATACAAATAAATAACTGATTTTCCTATGTAGGCCTTGAATCTTATATATTTAACAAGTTCACTTATTAACTTTAGGAATTGTTCTGTAAGGCTCTTAGATTTTCTGCACAATTGTGTTGTTTATTAATGGAGAAATGTTATCTTTTAATTCTTTTAAAAATTTAGCCAGGCCTATGGCCTGTGCCTTGAGGCCAGACTGGGCAACATGGCAAGACTCCATTTCAAAAAAAGTTGATTATAATTCCAAAGAAATAAGACATGTTCTTGCCTTCGCCTGAAGGTTGTTATCTAATATGCTGACATATATTTATTTTGTAGGAAAAGTAACTTGTTGTAAACTATGAACCTTGACAATAAATACGTGGATAAACACAATTGTCATAAAACAGGAAGTTTTCAAAGCTTAGTATATGAAACAATGCTGACAAGAATTATTGCCAATTATTGTTTTGTTGATATTGTAGTTACTTGGTCTTGTGAAAGAATATTATGGACCTAAAGAAAGCTGTGTTGTATTCTTTCTTTTTAACTATAGATGGGCGGATATTGTTACCGATCTAAACACTCAAAATCCAGAATACTTAGATATTCGGCATTTAGAGAGAGGGCTGCAGTTTCGAAAAACAAAGAAGGTAAGAAAAACACTATTGCATTTGAAGGCATTTTTCCAAATAACCAAAATGCAGTGTTTTAACTCAGCATTCTTTAGGTGGTAAATAATAGAAAGTTAGTTCAGACCATATTGGACAGAAAATTATCTTAAAGACCTAGGGCTGTGTTTACAACTCAAGGACAGAGAAGAGCCTGGAGTCACCAGAGAATGGCACTCAGTATAGGAATGATAGCAGGACCCACGTAGCTAGTAGTCACTCTTATGGAGGTCATAGTTTTCTTAGCTCTCATTTCCTCTGATTATTTCTTGAAGATCATCATCTTTCAATTCATGTCTCCCTTTCAGATGACCAGTCTAGACTGAGACTGACCTGCCTTGGTCTAGTTCCATCATCTTGGCTGAACTAGGACCAAATTAATTATGATCATGGGTCAGAGCCATGTGTTCAACAAGGCTGAGAGGGAAGCTCTCAGAGAAAAGTAGATTGCAGTATGGATTTGCGTAAACATCCCTGATGTAATCCTATAATGTAAGAGCACATGAAGAGTGGGAGAGGGAGACGGATGATCTTGGTGTTTGAATTAGGCAGAAGAGGCAGCGACAGTGTGTAGAGAGGCACCTGGGGTGGGAGAGGTGTTTTGGCTCCTGTGGGCTTTGTTTTGTAAAGACAGTGTCAGGAATGATTCATAGGATAGTGTGCTCTGGTGTCTGACCAGAGAAGTACTGTTTTTAGGAAGTGTAAGGGCAAAACAACAACAAACAAAAAAGGGGGTCCATTGGGACCCACAAATTTTTATAATTTACTTTTCTATATTTTCTTGACCTGCCTTTTTTTTCTCTTTTCAGGTTGGGGGGAATTTGCACTGCCTCATAGCATTCCAGAGACTTCATTGGCAAAGATTTGGGCTTTGGAACTTTCCATTTGGAACCATCAGACAAGACTCACAACCCCCAGCACATGCCCAGGGCATCGCTAAATCTGAAAGTGAAGACAATATCTCCAAGAAGCAGCATGGGCGTCTGGGCCGGTCCTTCAGTGCTAGTTTCCATCAGGACTCATCATGGAAAAAGATGTCCAGCATCCATGAGAGAAGGAACAGTGGCTACCAGGGCTATAGCGACTATGATGGGGATGAGTGACCCTGCTGGGCTCTCCGCATGGTGTCATCCACACAGCTTACCTACAGGACTGCAATAAGATAGTGGAAGATTGCAAGTCTACATTAATAGAACAGATCTTGTGGTACAAAGCATAACCTTGTAGTTCTTAGTAAATAAGCTTATATATGATTATCATGGGAGATTTCAGATATATAAGCAGATAAGCACAGATTACTGCCCTTTTAAAATTAAGAGTATGTAAACAATCTGGACAAAAAGTTTCATAAAATCCCCAAATTTACAACTATTTCTAAACAGAAACACAAATTCACTTAACAGCATCAAGATTTGAAATACTTAAGCATGAAGTGATTTATGACTCGATCCCTAGATAATTTGTTACAGATAGTTTTATTCCTAAGATGAAGATGTAAAGCATTTGTCTACCCTTAAAAAATGGGGGCTGCCAATTGCTAGGTTTTGCTCATGGTTAAAACTCATTTAAAATTATTTTGAGTCCAGTACTTCTTTCACTATAGCAGTATTTTGCTTGCCTCATTTGTCTCCTGATTAACTGTCTCAGGATTCTCAATAAAGAGGCAAAAGAGGAAAGACTCAAAAAACCTGGTCTTTTTCTATTGGTGTAAAGGGTGACTTAGTGCATTGATTCCTTCTTGACTTTCCTGACTGTTAGTATCAAATATTGACAAGAACCTTAGGTTTTGAAGACTTCTGTAAGTCTAGAATAAACCTGGCTTAGTGATAGAATAGAAGAACAGTGGCATCTGAAGTTTCTGTACCCAAGGTACCTTGCAGGGAGATTTTCTGATACTTGACTGGTCCCTGGAATGGCATCGTATGTTAATAATGGCTTTGAAGATGCATCAAGAATGCCCAGGTCACTCAGAGGGCACTCTCCACATTCTAAACTCGGAGCTGTTTCTTTTTTTTGATCCAATTATCTTTTTGAAGTGAGTTAAATATTTTGGAAGTGTGGATTTCATGTATTTGAGCTCCTCTCTAGTTGCTGTCAGTTCTTCTGCTGCCAACCTGTGACTCACAAACAACTAGGATCTCTTGTTCTTTCATTTCAGGGGTTTGTTCCAGGACTTACAACAGTAGCTTGGTGATTACAAGGTGCTGGATATGTTGGTAACCACATTGCAATACACCTCAAGGAGAGGGTTCCGACTTTTATTTTTAAAATATTTTCATTTTTTTTCTCTTGAATTTTATATCCATTTGTCCACATACACATGTCTAGCCTACAGAAAGGGATATATATTATGAAATGGTCATTTTTCTGAAGAGAATATTTTGCTTGAAATGCAAAGGACTGAAAGATTTGTAGGTTGTTGATTTTGTTACTTCATACTGGAACTTTTAAAAGGTTTTCATCAAATAAAATTTTGTTTTCTACTTTTAGTCATGTGTTATCAAACTTTTGTTTTAGATAAAAGAATACCCTTATAACTTTAATGTACATGATAATTTGTCTGTTCTGCCTAACTAGTGTGTTATAGGAAACCATCCTGAATCTCATTACTTTTGTAATCAATGAAATAATATGCATTATGATGACTATAATTTTAGATGTCTATATGACTTTATAATAGAAAATGGAAAATGTGATTCTTATATTACTTGAACCAAGAGAAAGTATAATTTTTCAAACATGGTTGAATATAGGCTCTTTCATATAGTTCAACTGAATATTTTAGAGAAGAGGTAGGTTGAAAGAGCAAAGAGGAGAAGAAAGGAGAAAAATGGAAAGTAAAAGAAGACATTAAAGAACAAGGTGATGCCTAGGAAATTAGAGTTTATGCAGTCTGATACTAATCAATAATTTTTATAATAGTCTTGATACATGTGATCACTTAATAACTTGGTTTACAAGTCTGGCAGTTATTTGGAGCACAGTGAGGCTTAGGTAATGTGGCACAGTTTTACCAAAGATTGTTGGCAATGGGAGATCTATTGTACACTTCTCTTTGAAAACTAGTAACATTCCTACTCTATTTTATTTTTTGGTCAACTCATATGAGTTTCCATAGATGCAATGAAGGTTTAAATACTGGTTTTGCACTTACCAGATATATTGACTTGGGGCACATTAAGATTAATTTTTTTGTGCTTATTTCTTCATTGGTAAATGGAATAATGATTTGGAAGAATGAATAACCTGATACGTGCCATATTTAAAACAGTGCCTTTTGGATAGGAAATACTATTTAAGTGCTTACTATTATTATTCTAAAATATGTCTGTTTTACTATTTAGATTCTTTATAGAGAGCCTTTTCAACAGCATCTGAAAGAACTAATTCTTTGTAAATCCAATATATGCCCCTTAGTTGCTATTCCTTCAAAAGCATTTCATACTCAAGAGCATTGCTTTGATGTTAAAAGCACTTATAGCACTCAAATGGCCACCCTGGCTAATTGTTTTTATTTAGCTCTTAGCCAGAAACAAAGCTGATTTAGATCAAATCCTGTAACTATTCCTTTTCAGACTGCTATTGTTACAGAGCTACACCCTATCATTAGGCCAAGCTGATGCAGCAGCTACAATTCTTCCCAACTTGCCTTCTCTCAGACGCTGCAGGAGCTCAATCAGGTGCTCCAGGATCTGTCACATTCTTTAATTTAACTTCACATGCAGCATTTTCACCCTGCCAGTCATTTGCTCAAAAACTAGTTTGAGTGCCATTACCTCCTAGGCATTTCACTTTAGAACTGTGATCTCAAAACTATCCTAAAAAAGTTATAGCACTCCCATTTTGCTGGCAGGAACTGAGGCTGTCATGAGTGAAGAAACCTGTCTAGCACAACAGAGTGTCTTGGTATGCTACAGCTACCATAGAAAAATACCACAGATTGTGTGGTTTAAAAAATAGAAACTTGTTTTCTCACACTTGTGGAGTCTAGAAGTCCAAGACAAGTTCTTGGCAGGTTTGGTGTCTTCTCAAGCCTTTCTTCAATTTGTAGACCACCACCTTACTGTGTTCATTGGCTTTTCGTGTGTGTGTGTGTGTGTGTGTGTGTGTGTGTGTGTGTGTAGGGCATCCCTCTAGAGCATCAAATTTGATAAGGGGTTAACATAAAGGCTTCATTCACCTCTTATTTTTCAATGATGCTGGTGATCAAACTTAGGGCCTTATACTTGCTAAGCAAGTGCTCTACCACTGAGTGATCCACCAAGTCCCTAATACCCTCATTTTAACAATTACCCTTTAAAGATCTGATCTTGAAATAGAGCCACATTTTGATGTATTGGAGGTTAGGGCTTCAACATATGTATTTTGTAGGACAATTCAGCCCATATCAGTTTTTACGTAGCTTACATGAGATCTGAACTAACATTTGCCTGACCTCTAGGAAATATTTTTCTACAGGGTGCAAGGATGGAGAGTTTTAGACCAGGGACTTGAGAGGTCATTTAGGCAGCATTTATGAATGCCTACTATGAGTAGAAGTGGGGGGTGAAAATCAGCATGATAGTTCTTGGTTTCATTAAGTGGTTTGGGGGCAAAAATTAAATATGTAATTATACTACCCTCAGTAAAAAAAAAAAAAAAAAAAAAAAAAAAAAAACTCTGAACAATTTCTGGGTACTACTTTACCCACGGAGGAAATGTGAAAAGCACTTTGTAAGCTTATTCCTGATGGAAAATTGTAAGTCAACTTAACACGGCTACTATGAACTAAGTTTGAACACACATGGTTTTGCTAAAAACTGGTTTCTGATATTTTTAAGAAATTACCTGCTCTTTTAAACCAACTTTTTTCACTGGATTACAATCTCAATACATCACTTAAATTTGAACAAATGCGAACGATAATACTCTCACTTGATAGCTAGTGCTAAAAGCATTGCACACATCACCTTTTATCCTCTCCAAGTCTGCAAGGCTGCTTCTGTTACGCTGTTTACTGGTGATGAATCCTTGCTTCCCCAGTGCTGAAGTATAACACCAGAGAAGCACGCCAAGGCAAGTTTAGAGTGTAAAGTAAAAGCTTTATTTTTATATATATATATATATATATATATATATATATATATATATATATATATATATATATATATATTTAGTTTTAGGTGGATACAATGTCTTTTATTTTATTTTTATGTGGTGCTGAGAATCGAACCCAGTGCCTCATGCATGCTAGGTGAATGCACTACCACTTGAGCCACATCCTCAGCCACATAAAAGCTTTATTAAAGGACAGCAGAAAAGACTTCTTCCCGCAGGAAGAAGGGAACCCAAGAGGTGGAATCTGTGGAAGGGTGATGTCTTCCCCTTTTGATAGCTAAGGTCTTCTTTCAGCTTTCCCAGGCAGGAGACAAGAGGGCTGAAGGAGTACTATGGGTAGGAAGGACTTTTGGATTAGCATCTCCGTGTTTGCTGGGAGCTGCTTCATTAACATTTCCTTGGCATGGGCTCTGGGCCTTGGGGACATTCTCAATACCCCTTTTCCTGGACTCTATTCTCAATATGGCCTTCATTCTCCATATTGACCTAACTACACTAACTACCTATCTGTAAATCTAGCTTCACTTTTATGCTTTGTGTATATCTTTAGATAAAAATTCTTAACAAATACAATCTCAGCAACTTATTAATGAGGTACAGTCATGATTTGAATGTTGGCCTGAGGGCTGGAGCGCCAGACTTTCTTGGAGCTACTCGGCCAATTCATTTCTTGCCATTTCTGGCCACAAACAGTGGAATTCTAAGTTTAAGACGCTGGGTGAAGCTTTGAACTCTACTACTTCTCTCTAGTTACTACACGCTGTTGTACAAATCCTGCCCCAAAACACCACAACCACATGGATTCCGCACAACTGGAGGCTCACTGGGGGAGAAACGGGTGCTGAAAAATCACATAAAGTCGCCACCCGCAAAACCAGTTTTGTGGCCACATTTGATGACCGTGGCACCAAAGAGAGCACCTAGACCCAAAAACTGGGGCGGAAACGCTCCCTCGCTTCCGGAGTGCAGTGGACGCAGTGAATTGACGTCTGGACGAGGGCGGGACTTCCGCCCCACGCATTCTGTGAGAAGGAAGCTGAGAAGACACCATTTCTTGTGAAATTATAGACCCACCCTAGCAAAGCTAGCAGAATTCGAGTTATGCCTTCTGTCGTTTGTCACTCGTCTCTGGTCGCCTACCCCGGTCTTCCATCGGAATGCAAACATTTGGGATAAAGCCCTGACAAGTCAAGGCCCTGCTCTATGCCAACGCGAACCGTTCCCCGACCGCTCTCTTCCGGGAGGAGGTGTCAGCCGCCAGGAAGTGTTCTGGCGTGGGTTCCCCTTCCTGGTGCGCTCTCAGGCCAGTTCCCCGGGAAACGTGGGCTTTCGTATTGTTTTCCGCTCCTGAGTGGCAGCTGGCTCCCTGGGTTCCGGGAGGTGGCGTCACCTGACTTGTAGAAGAGCTCGAGTAAAAGGCCGACCCCGGACGCGCCTGCCCCATGGGAGTCCAGGGGCTCTGGAAGCTGCTGGAGTGCTCGGGGCGGCAGGTCAGCCCCGAGGCCCTGGAGGGGAAAGTCCTCGCTGTGGGTATCCTTCGCTCTCGGTGGCTCTTCTGCCAAGTGCAGGTGAACTTGGCGAAGTTTCTGCAGATCTGAAGTGGTGTCGTGGGTGGGAGGTCGGCATGGAGCATCCCACCCCTTCGTGTCTTCTCCTCTTCTGAGTCTAGTTCCGTTCGTGTTACTTAAGGAGGAGGCTTGTGCGACCAGGTGGTCTGACCCTTTTCTTTTGAATCGGCAGCTCCTTAAATCGTGGTTTTTGGAAGCGGGAATCCTTGTTACAACATTGGAAAAGTTTTCGAAAGTACGCAGTGAATGCTTTCCCTCCCACTCCCCGTGACTGACTTGTTACGGATAGCGGCTTGTGTGCATATTTGGCTGGTTTCGTGTCTTTGGAATTTTTGATTTTTTTTTCATTATGAAAACGTGATGCTGGTTTTAAGATTTGGACCCTTGTATTCGCTAAGTAGTGTTGCCTTGATCCAGTACCTGTTCCCTCCCCGAAGCCGCGGAGACCTTAGACCAGTGTCCTCATGGAGGACCGGGAAGAAGCCATTGCATGAAGAGGAACACTGATGATTTTAAGAACATAATGAGATAATTACCACGTTTTCCCTAGTGGATAATATTTAAATACATCCGCATTGAATGCTCAGCTTAAAAGCTTTTGTTCAGGGGACCTGGAGTTGGGGAAAAGGAAGTTTTTTGTTTTAAAGCAGCCGCGCTCTGCTGCCCCCCAGTGGTTTCTCGGTATAATTGCATTCTGAAGATGGCCTATTAGTGGATGAAAAGATGGTTTTCACTGTCAGGAACCCTTAAAACGTCAGCAAAGATTTAGGTCATTTTATAGTTAAATCCTTTTACAAGATTAAGATTTTCTAGAACTACTGATATGAAACACCAAGGTCACATTTCTAATTTTGTAGGACATCAAAGGAAGGAAAGGTAAACCATGTAATTTAGATTATATGTTTGCAGATGGCTCAAAGAGGCCCGTTTGGAATATGAAGTCATTTTTATTTTAGGCTCTTTTGAAGAACTAATCATTTAGCTAAAGAGGACTATCAGCCTAGTTACAACGATAACCTCATATACAGTACTTGATAGCTTGCATAATTGATTTTTCTTTATCTTCAGAATAATTCAGACATCTGAGATATATATTTTATTTATTTTTTGTTAATAAAGAACTTATTCACAATTATACCAGGTTCGTAGTTTGTTCTTGGGTCTCTAAATAAAGTGGTTTTGAACCATCTGAATAGTTGAATGTCTGGTTTATTTATGTGATTTAAATGGCTGTTAAATAATACACAATCAGCAGTTTAATTTTTTTTTCTTTTTTATTATGGACCTTAACATTTGTACAGAGCATGTAAGTGTATTATGAAGTTACTACACTCTATGCTATGCATACTAATGGGGATTACTTCAAAATTAACTCACGTAACTCTATAACTAAGGACATTTTTTAAATTGTTGTTCTTTTTAAATGTTATTGGTTCTTTGGGTTTTTAACATGAAATGATTTTTGGATTTGCTATAGATCTTAACTTTTCTACCCGGTGGAGAAGTTTAATTTTGCCTGACATAGCTTTCTGAAATTAGACAAGTCAAGTTATGCAAATATTTTCAGCTTGTTTGATTCTATGTATTTCTTCTCTAAGAATTTCCAGCTGAAGCTCTTAACACTGGCTGAGGATTGACACTATCCTTGATAAATTTAAAAGTACGAAAAAACCCCATCAAGTCTCTATGATTCAGTATTTTAGGCATATGGAGTTTAGTAATCTATATTTCAAAAGCTTCATATCCAGTTTTAAGAGCATGAATGAGAGTCAGTAATCTGAAATTAGATTTTGTCTGATCATAAAGTTGAGAATAAACTTACTATGCAGACAGGTAATTCCGTACAACAGTGTAGCAAGCAGACGTAGTTATTCAGTACAGTGTGGCTCTAAGACATCACTGAGTCCTGCCTCCAAGATGGGTCTAGGCCTGACCACTTCCCATGGTCTCTGCCACAGCTGCCTGCTGTCCCGGTGAGCTGTTACAGCTAAGTTAACTGGTTTCCCTGCAGTTCATTCTCGTGTTCCCCAGCGAGATCCTCGGGGTTCTGAAAGTCATCCAGTGGCTGTTTGTGATGCTTGCACATCAGTCCCACCATCCCTTCTGCCGTGTGGGCCTTGGGCATTTAAGTGGCTTTGGTCCTAGGGCATTGTGTTTGGCCTGTTCTCTCCTCCGTTCAGGTCTCTGTGTCTTCTTCAGAAGCCTTCTCTAACCCTAACCCTCAGCCCTGGTCACTCGTGTCCATTTGTTCTGCTCTTTTCTTCCTTGGTGCTCACCAACAACCCAAGTTGTTACATGTCCATTATTTATTTATTTGTCTGTGTCCCTTGTTTGGATTTAAGTTTCTCAGAGATAGGGACCACATCTGTTTTCTTCACAACTGTATCACTTGATGCATCTCCCTAGAGCCTTGTGTATGCCCAGCCCACGGCAGCACTGATGTTACAGGAATAAATAAAACCATGGTGTGCTGGGCACTAGCTGTTTTGTTGCATAGCATTTAGTTAGGTAATTGTTGATGAGCCTAAGTTTTTTTTTTTATTTTTTTTTTAATGGGTGTAAAAGTTAGGCCCTGTACATTCACTTAAATACTAAACTGCTCAGCTCATTTAATAGTAGATACTTATTTTCACTCTGATAGGCTGTGTGGAAGGGAGTGTAGTGCACAGAAGCGTGCTTTAGATGAGTGTGGCGCTCATAGGCTCTGCTTTCCTCCACTACATTGTAAACTCCTTAAGGGCAGAAACTGTCCAGTGCTGCATAGAAGAATTTCTGCCACATAATAATGCATTTTTAAATAGGGATGTGTAACAGGAGGTCTTAATCTAGGCTGGGGAGGGGACTCATAGACTGAGACCTCAGTATATGGTAACTAAACAGAGGGGGAAACTCAGAGGAAGAGGAAAGAGTATGTGAGAAGGCCCTTGAGGTAGGAAGGAGCTTAGTGGCTTAAAATGTGATGGGAGAAATGAGCAGAGGCCAGATTCAGGCGTTTTGTAGGTCATGGGGAGAACTTTGGATCCTAAAGGCAATGGGAAGCCTCAGGGGGCTTTAATTGTTGCTGAGATCCAAATGCACTTTGAAGGTGCACTAGAAGGTGGGATTGGTAGAATCTGTCAATGGTTGAAGGAGAGGAGTACTTGAGAGGACACCTGGAGTTCTCTCTGGTGAATAGGAGTGGCAGTCACCGAGGTAGGGGCCTCAGTGGCCTGGTGGACACATGGAATTCAGCTGGAAATGTCTGTGAGGCATCAGGTAGTGGTGCCAACTAGGTGTCTGGTGTGTGGTTAGGAAAGCCAGATGCACGTGGGTAGGGTGTGATGTGTGGCCGAGGTGGCCCGCGGAGTGGTGCACACAAGAGGGAAGAAGGCCTAGGAAAGGTCAAAGCTCCTCCATGGTGAGGTGGACGAGCTGGCCAAGAGAATGAGAGCAGGAAGGCGGCAGGGTGCTGGGCCACTCTATGGACAAGTACAAAGTGCATTTTCAAAGGTGCATTTGTGAGGGCTGGGGTTGTGGCTCAGTGGTAGAGCGCTCACCTAACATGTGTGAAGCCCTGGGTTTGATCCTTAGCATCACATATAAATAAATAAAATAAAGTATTGTGTCCATCTACAACTAAAAAAAATTTTTTTAAAAGGCACATTTGTTGGAAAATTTAAATGAAATCTCCAAGAAGAAAACGTAAATTACCTTTGGTTTTAGCCACAATAGCTGCTATTTAATATTTTGGTGAATGACTTTCTAGATTTTTATGTTTAACATTATAGGTATTGTAAATGGGATCATAGTGCATATATTTTTGTTACCTGTACGTTTCCTGTAGTAGTATTTGTAACTGTCTTTCTTGTCACTAAACATGCTTCTTCAGTTTCCATTTTTAAGAGCTCCTTGGTATTTTAGCAGATCCATATGTCACGATTTTAAAAATAACTCTTTTTTTAAAAAAACTGTTGGAAAGCTTTTGAATTGCTCTTCGCATTTTCCTTGCTATATACAAGCATTCTTGTAAATGAATCTTGTTAAGCCATGATGCTTCCTGAGAATGAGTGCCTGGAAATGGAATTCTTTTTTTTTTAAATTTGTTTTACTTAGTTACACATGATAGTACAATGATCTTGACATATACAATTGAATCAGATAGGATATAATTTCTCTTTTTTAAAAACATGTCTGTCTTTGAATGGTATAAAAATTTTAAGTATGTGAACAGTAGTAACAGGTTGAAGTAAAAGTTAAGTGTTCTTGTGAGATCTCGTCAGGGCCAGACGTTTTAAAATCTCAGATGAGTGGTGATCTTGGTGTTCAGTGCTTGGTATTACCAGGTATAGGAGGCTGAATTTGTGAGGATGAGGAGGACATTCCAGAACGCTTTCCTTTAACAATCCTCTCAGATATCAGCATTTGGCTCAACCAGGCGCTTAAAGGAGCCCGGGATCGCCATGGGAACGCCATAGAGAATGCCCATCTTCTCACTTTGTTTCATCGGCTCTGCAAACTCTTATTTTTTCGAATTCGCCCTATTTTTGTGTTCGATGGGGATGCTCCACTGTTGAAGAAGCAGACTTTGGTAAGTATCTTCTAATTTTATTTTCTTTTTAGAATTTTTAGATACCAAGACTTATTTTGACATATAACCAATTTAATTTCAACTACATTTTAAAATTCATCTTTAACAAACAAGCAAGTTTTTCTTTTTTAAAGACGGTTTATTATAGTACATCATGGTAGGATGATAAAATTTAACTAGAACTACTAGAATTCTTGAACTTGAGAGTTTTATCTTTAGAGTATCTGTTTAGGTATTCCACATTTATTCCCACTATGCTACCATTGCTCAGAACCTTAAGGAAAACCTGTTTAAGATTTCCCTGAAAGTGAGATTGGTACCACGCCTTCTTTTAAAGGTGGGTCGCGTCTCAGGAGGCCGCAGTGTGGTGTGGTTGAAGGTGGTGATGAAGTGGATTATCCAGGGAGGAATTTGGGCCTGATATAAAAGATTGAAAATGATTTTCCTTATTGTTCTGAAAGTAGTTTAAAAAAATTTCAAGCAATCCAAATAATAATAATAATTTATATGACTTTTATATGTAGAAAATGCCAGCTCATCAGTTTATAATCATGTCAGACAAATTATTATCCAAGTAAGGATATAGAGTAGAAGTGAGGATTCATAAATTCATAATGCTTGAGCACATTTGTTAACTCTGTATACATGTCTAGACCTGAATGTTTTAGTTTGCCATACTCTGTGTCAAGTCCTTTTTTGGAAAGATTAGAAAGGAAAAGAGGATATCTTTGCTATTCCTGCCTATTTCAACCATAAGCACAGATTGTTTCATTTATCCCTAGTTGGATTTTCCTTTTAAGATGTTTCTGTACATTTTAGGGTTTCTTCTGACAGAATCTTGGATGTTGAGGGGCAGAGTTACATACAAGTAATGCATTTTTATAAAAAAGTAATATCGAAAATTGTTTCTGGCATAACAGCATTTTAAAGAATTAATGTTGTCATTCATTTTGGGAAACATTTATTTGATTACATATCAAGTTTTAGGCTTCTTGGGCCATATTAAAAGACATTTAAAAGAGCCTGAAAGTAACAAATAATTCCCCCAATATACTATATAAGTAATAGGTGGAAGCTCTGGGTGCCCTTCACGTAGCGGAAACCTGAGGGTGCTCACTGGAGGAGACACTGGAACAGCTGTCATCTCAAAACTCAGACAAGCCAAATTTTATGGGAAAAACAAATCACAGAAATGTTCTTAGTAGACTGATAACTCTGTGTCGAATCTTATGTCCTTACTTTTCATAGGCAAAAAGAAGGCAGAGGAAGGATTTGGCCTCCAGTGACTCCAGAAAAACTACAGAGAAGCTTCTGAAAACATTTTTGAAAAGACAGGCTATCAAAACCGCCTTCAGCAGCAAAAGGCAAGAGGGGAATTACAGTGATTTGGGAGATTAATTAAAAATGTTTCACTTTTGTATTGCTTTCCTAGGGTTCTCATTCTCTAACTTTAATTCTCAACAGAAAATAGAGAGTGAAATGAGAGGGATAAGTAGAATGTCCTTGGTTCTGATAGTTTGAATTGGTGAACCTTCCCCTTCCAGGAGAATCAGCATTGCTAATGAGCAAAGGCTTACATTTCATTCATTCATTCATTGATTTTGTGGTGCGAGGGTTGAGCTCCAGGCCCCTCATGTGCTGGGCAAGTGCTTGTCACAGAGCTGCCCGCCTAGCCCGACTTGGTTCTTAATAAAGCTCCATCTTCTGACTGTGGGTGGGCTGTGGCCAAGGCTGAGGAGCCCCTGTGAGTCCCCTTCTTTCCTCTGGGCTGTATTTAGCTCCCACCACGCTGGAGAGCCCGCCAGGAGGGGGAGAGCCACTGCCTTTGAGCAGGCTTGGTAGGCAGTGTGGGAAGATGACCAACTCAAAATACGTTTTTATATGTTCTCTGTTTACAGTTATGTTTGCTTTTCAGAAATGAAGCATTACCCAGTCTTACACAAGTTCGAAGAGAGGATGACATCTACGTTTTGCCACCTTTACAAGAGGAAGAAAAACATAGGTAAGTATTTAATTATTTAAGAATATTACTTTAGTGATTGTGGTATTGAGATAGTAAAACTTTATGTTTTACCTACATGATAAGGCATGTGGGGATTTATTAGTGAACCTTCTCTATACCCTTCAGAATGTGTTCCAAAATCCAGGTTTGTCATTTTCTGACTTGTCTTTGTGCTTTGGAGATCTGTTGCTCTTTTGCATACTGAAGAGCCTTTGCTAGCACTGGATTTATAAGTTGGAAGAAAGCATTTTGGTTCTCTTACACTTTGCTTGATGCGCTCTCGCCACTGCTTCGTCTCTCACCATGTGCTGAGACACCACATGTCACACCCTTGCTGCTCAGTTCAGGGGGCACTGTGCACTTTGGTGTGCTGGCTTTTCAGCCCTGAGGTCAGATCACTTGTCCTGCTGGCCTGTGTTCTGGGACTGTGCCTTTCAGTGCTCTCTGTGAGCCCCTCCTCTTCTGGTAGCCTGTTCGCCTCCTGCAGCTTCTGTGTTTGGTGTGTAGGTGGAGGACTAGTAGTCTTGTGGCTTATTTTCGTCCTTAGCCCCATTCCCAAGAGACAAGGCAACAGGGGCTGAGCCCAGGTCATTTCCTTACTTAAAGCACTTCTGTCTATTTCTTGAGGATAAATGTCAACCCTTAATCACACTGCTCCAGCTTCATCTTCTGGTCGTCACACTGGCCACACGCAGGCTTTCTTTCTCTTGTTTTTAGATAGTTCTAAAGCTTAGTTCTTCTGTCTGGAAAACTTCCCTCCATGAATCTCTCTGTACCCCACAACTGGACACCACATTTACTAGTGGCTGAATCCAGCCAGTGTAATTTAGGAGACATGGACAGTTTTCACGGCTCCCCAAGTGGGACTGAGACGACTCTCCTGGGTGCACCTTCAGCAGCCTGCCCTTCCCTCACGGTGCAGGCTTTGAGGTCATGTTGTGGTTGCCGACTTACCTGTGCCCCCCACCAGACAGTGCGGCCCCTGGCGCCCAGGTCTTAGTGGCTTATTTGCTGTTGTTGCCCAAGATGTTGCAGCGTCTTGCACTCAGTAAATCATTAGGCTTCAAAATGATCTTAGGTTTTGTAAATATGTGTTTGACTTTCAGTTCAGAAGAAGAAGATGAAAAAGAGTGGCAAGAAAGAATGGATCAGAAACAAGCATTACAGGTATTTAAATAATTCTGAAATTCAGAATGTATTTTGTTATTTGAAATGAGTAACATGAAAATACTATTGATTAGTTATTGTATATTAATCAAAGTCCCTGAAAAAAGTAAGTAAATACATATTCCCTTTCTATTGTGTGTATTTATATGCATATATGTACATATTTGTGCATTTATGTGTGTGTATAAATACAAACTCGCCCATATACACATGTGTGGAATTGCCATTATATATATCTGTTTGTCCAAAATAGCTATTTTCTTTATAGCCAATCAAATGACCAATCAATAAATAGTAATACGTGCCTATGTAGAATATAGAAAGCATACCATCTGGACTAACTTGGAGTAACATTTTGGTATATTGTAGATCACGTTCCCCACCCCATCTGGTTGAATACCTGTGTTTGTATTTGGGTGTGCGAATATGCACCAAATGTACGTGTGTATATGCACTTGTCTGTGTGCATGTCTGCCTACTTTCTAGTTATCTGTTATCATGTAATTTGGTATAGAAGTGGGCATTTTCACATTCTGTCTTGGTCTGGGTATTGATCTGCTCATTTAGGTACTGCTCTCTTGGAGCCCACCACGTAGGTAAAGGTCAGTCTACAGCCAGGGCTGGACTTGTATGTCCAGTTGTTGACGCTGGCTGTCAGATAGACCTCACTGAGGCTGGCCACCAGAACACCTGTGTGTGGCCTCCACATGGCCTGGGCTTTTTCCCAGCATGGTAGCTGTGTTCCAAGGACAAGCATTCCCAAAAAAAAAAAAAAAATGTTCCAGGCAGGAACTTCGCTGTCTTTCTAACCAAGCTTTGGAAGTTATATAGTATCTTTCTACCACTTTCTATTAGTTAGAAGTCAGTTCCTAGGGCCAGTGCCTATTTAAGAAGAGAATTAGACAAGAATGTCAATGAATCTGGATGTGTTTTAACATTCTCACTGCACATATTTTAATGAATAATGTTTTTATAAATTCAAGTCATACTGTATATAAAAGTTTTTAAAATGAACATATTCTCAAGTTTCCTAGTAAAGCAGATAACATTCTTTGATAACCACATTCATTTGAGTATAACAGTGAATTGAACTAAGTGTATGAAATGTAAATTTCATTGTGTTATATTTTACTCTTTTCAGGAAGAGTTCTTCCATAATCCTCACTCAATAGATATTGAGTCTGAGGACTTCACCAGTCTACCCCCGGAAGTAAAGCATGAAATCTTGACAGATATGAAAGAATTTACCAAGCGGAGAAGAACATTGTTTGAAGCAATGCCAGAGGTGACATAGATATTAGTATACAGTAGTATGTTAATATTTAGAATAGAAAAACATCAGCAGAACTTTTTATTAGAAAGAAGAGAAATTTGATAAGCAATACTGAAATTATATGTTAATTTCTGGTGATAGAGTTGAAAAGGCCAGGAAGGAAATGCAACAGGCTGTCCTGACATTGTCCCTGGGCAGTGACACAATGGGCAATTTTTTTTTTCCTTTGTCATTTGAGCTTCTTCAAATATTCTGTAATTAACATATTAAGGGGAAATAGTTACATTAAGTTTAGAAGTCCATTCTAATGCTGGTTTGGAGTCTGAGAGTAACATCTGTGTTATAAATTTTCCATCTTAAAGTAAATGTTACAATCCATTATAACTGTTTGCACAGTTGTGACTCAATCCATAGTTTTAGCATAAAACAGAAGTATTTTTGTTGTTTAAGAACATGTATATTTAATGATGAAGGAAAGATTAGTAAATACTCACAGTTACCTTCTCTTTGTAAATTGCAACCAATAATCTTGTTTTATACTCTTAATGGAAAGTACATTCTCTAAGTATGTAACCTGAATATCTATCTGGCATAGAATGCAAAATTGATGAGATTAAACATTATCTCTGAGGGAAAAAAAATGAATTCACCAAGCAAAGAACAACATTATTTGAAGCAATGCAGAGGTGAAATGGGCATTAGTTACAATTCCATAGTTGTTCTTTTGCCCACTGCAGGACAGAAGCAAATCTTGTGACATTATCCCTACTGAGGGACATAGTAATTTTTTTAAAAAGAGTTTTCTGCAGATTTTGAGTACTTCTTCAATTGACATGAGAAGTAGGAAAAGGGCAGGATATGTTTCTATTCCTTTCACTTTCTTCTGTTTTCCCATGTGGGATGTGAAGATGGGAAAGTACTGAGGTGCCAAGAAATGAGATGCTTGGGTCTTTGGGTGTACAGAAGTAAATTAATTTTTATTTCAGGGAAAAATATTTGAGCCTCTTGTGTGTATCAGGCATTTTATTTCACACAGGATTTCCGTAGTACTTGAGGAAATAGGACACAGTTCTTCCTTACCTGCTCCTCCTCTCCTCCTTAGGGCAGCGTCTTGGGTGCAGTACTGAAAGGTGGTGTGGAATAGCAGCTTGTTCCATCTCTCATTTTGATGGAACAGAGATGTTCTGAGTCTTCCGGGTTTTGTATCACCTGCATGTTGTGTAAAGGTGATGTTGATGCTAGTTGTGAGGGTGAGCAGTAGTACTAATAGTAATAGTAGTAGCTCAATTTTGTAAATCTGTCTGCTTTGGATCCCATATCTACTACTTATTAGCCATGTGCCTCTGGGCAAGTTACTTAACCTCATTTGCAGAAGGGAAATAATGTCTCATAGGGTGGTTGTGAGAAATAATTGAGATGGTTTATATCAAAGTGTATAGAAGAATGCCCTTTACAGGAAAGCTTTGTAAATTTTACTATGACTCTTAATAATTGTGATTGCTGTGACTTATGGTGTATGTCTTCTATGGGCCAAGGACAGTGTTGGGCACTTGCATTCTAGATTATGTGTTAAGCCATGACCAAGATTGTTATGTGTATACTCAATAAATATTTTTGATTAAATTGTGACAGTACCCATAATTTCTATATTTTTTTGCTTAATTCTTTTGTTTTAAAGATTATTTTTTAAAGGCAGTTATAGTCTGTCCTAGTGTCAGTTTTTATTTTTAAATATGTTACAATATTGTAAAATAAACCAATGTATTTGTATAATATGAAACTACCACTAATTAAAATGGGCAATTATTCTTTGTCCCCTTTTGGGGGAAAAGGTGGAATAGTGTCTGTATTAAATGTAAAACGGTAATTTTATTTGTTAATTTTGCCTCTAGGAGTCCAATGACTTTTCACAGTACCAACTCAAAGGCTTGCTTAAAAAAAACTATCTAAACCAGCACATAGAAAATGTCCAGAAAGAAATGAATCAACAGCACTCAGGACAGATCCAGAAGCAGTATGAAGAAGAAGGGGGTTTTCTGAAGGAGGTAGAATCGAGGAGAGTGGTCTCTGAGGACACTTCACACTACATCTTGATAAAAGGTATGTAGTGGTTCTGAGTTCAGTAAACTACCGGTCCTGGATAATGCTAGTGAGGTCTTGCTTATGCAGCTATAAATGAATGAACCCAAAGCCAACCCAGTTTAAAATTAACTAATTTGCTGCTTAACTAATCTATTAGCTAAAAATTAATTGCTGCTTAGCAAAAATTGTAACTTCATTTATGGGAACCAATGATGTCTCGTTCATCTTTCTAGAAGTATATGGTCACACTGTGAACTATGTGGTGAGAAGTGTTTTACTTTTTCTTAAGGTGTTCAAGCTAAGAAAGTGGAAGATGTGAGTTTGGAGTCTCTTCCTTCTTCCAGCAAAATGCACAACATTTCTTTTGACATGAAGTCATCTCCCTGTGAAAACCCAAAGCCAGAGAAAGAACCTGATGCCACCCCTCCTTCTCCAAGAACACTGCTAGCTCTGCAAGCCGCCATGCTGGGCAGTAGCTCCGAAGAGGAGCCTGAGAGTGGAGCCCCAAAGCAGCACAGCAAGAGGGGTGCTGCTCCAGACCAAGGCTCCGTATCACCACGGACCCTCTTGGCCATTCAGAGAGCTCTTGATGATGACGAAAATGTGGGAGTGAGTGCCGGGGACACCATGCAGGCAGGAGGGCCAGGAGTGAGGACGCTGCTTAGAGACAGCCCCGGCAAAGAGCATGCTGAAGGGCCTAAAGTGAGAGAAGGGGGAGCAGGGCTGCTCACCACGGGCCCCCCTCCAGCCAACGTGCACTTCCTGGAGGAGCCCGGGGCCAGCCCTGGCAGTGGAGAGGAGCTGACAGACTCGGCGCATTTGTTGAGCACTGTAGTTAGTCAAGGCAGTAAGTCTGACGTTCCAGAAGAACACATGCCACTCACTCACACGGAGAAGGGAGTCTCTCAGATGAACAGTGAGTCCACAGATAAGGCTAGGAAGGGTCCTCTTCCACACAGTGACAGGCCTGGGCTCCCCCTGGGACAGGAACTGACACAGACACCTCCCACAAGCACAGCTTCTGAACCCAGGAGCGAAGCACATGCTGAGGAGCTCGAGCTGCGGGCAGGTCCTGGCCCTTCCCAGGGTGGATATGATTCTGCTTTGTCAAGCGATGATGAAAGAGAAGCTGGAGCAAAGCCCGCTGAGGTCGCTGGCATCAGCACTTTACAAGAAAGGAGGGACATAGTAAGTGTCCCTTCAGAGGCAGTAGGTAACCTAGAAAATGCCGTGCCCTTAAACGCTGCAGAGCGCGAGGATTTCCCAAAAACCACCCAGGAATGCGAGATAACTACACCCGCGGGCCAGGAGCTAGTGTCAGTCCTGAATTCCTTGGAACCAGTGGAGATGGAGTCTGAAGAAAGTGAATCTGATGGTAAGCGCTGTGCTATTTCCGAGCGGCAGAGGTGGGGTGGGAGCTGAGAGGCCCCTTAGCGTAGCCCCGTTTCCACTTTTTACAGATGAGAAACCAGAAAGAGGGGAAATGACTTTGCAGGGACTCACAGCTGGGACTGCGTCCTCATCCGTCCTGCTTTGCAAAGCTCCATCATTGTTGGCTATAAAGTGGGGGTAGTGCCCTAGAGGGAGAAGGCAGAGCTGGGGTTTTCCTTTAGCTCTCAGGCTCCTTTGCCAGTACCTCAGTGACAAGCACTTTGTATTTGTTTTATCATTTCTTACTTTGTCTGCCACTGTTGTTAGGCTTTCTCCCCATGGATATGATATATGTGTCTATTTCTGTATGCACTTATATGCTGCTGGTGCTCATTATGTGTAGATGCTACATTTGTATAAAATTATTTGTAACTCTAGAGTCAGTACTTAGTGTCGTTTGCCAACATTGCAGGGTGTGGGGATTTCTATCGCCACACTATCCCCCAATGAGATCTGCCTTGATTCAGCGCTCCTGCAGAGAAGGCCAGAGGGTGGGAACAGTGGGGTGGCAGTGTAGTAGAAGCAGCTGCAGCGTTGGGGTTTGCATCCCAACTTCAGAACTTGTGAGTAGGGCCACCTCGGGGAAGCCACCCAACACTTCTGAACCTCGTTCCTTGTTGTAAAATGGAGAAAATGTAATCTGCCAAGATGGGTTGTTTAGTAGGACCAAAGTGTATGTGCAACATGTTCATATAGATACACATATTTCCCTGCAGGAGCAATGACCCTCTTTTTGCCAATATAGTGTTCACGTAACTTTATAAACCAAACCCTGCATGACGAAGATCTTTGTACACATACACTCTCACCTTGTGTCCTGGTGTCTGTTGGACCTCTACATTCTAAACTCATGATTTCCCAGTTGAGATTAATAAGTACAGTGCACCTGAACACACGTGTAGACACTTGTTTTTGTATCCATTGATAACTTTATCTGTGTAAATTGTAGCTATGATAGTTACCAAATGGGGCTTTCTAACTGCCTCATTCCTTGTATATTTATCAGTGGGCACCCTACTATAAGGAAGATCTGTCTCTACTCCCTCATTTATTTTTATTTTTTTCTGTGTGGCCTCCTGGATTCTGGCTTTATTCAGTGAGTTACAATCTGATACTCTGACAGTTTATTTTTTTGCTTGAGTTGTCCCAGCTTTGGCCAGTGGGGCCTCTTCAGTCTGGCTCCTGTGGCTTTCGACAATCCCCCCTTACAGTTTGAGCATTTCCTTACTTTCTGGCCTAGATGTTCCAGGCCTGTGTTGCACTCATGCCCTGACCCTGATCTTCTCACCAAAGACCCCTTCTTCTTTCAGGGAGCATGATGTTTAGAAAGCATGGCTGGGTGCAAAGTGCTCACTGTTTCCCTCAGCACCAGAGCCTGGAGCTACATTTACGTATACATACACAGATGCATGTGTGCACACATCTATCTTTGTATTAAGATCCAGGTGTTCACACTGATATCTGTAATTCCCAACATCCAGGGTTTATTCTAACCTCCCCTGTCTTTATAATTTTCTTTTTTTAAAATATTTTTTTAGTTGTAGATGGACATTTTTTGTTAGTTTATTTTTATGTGGTGCTGGGGATTGAACCCAGTGCCTCATGCCCCTATCATTTTCTCAACAGTGAGAAACTTCCTCCCATTATCTTCAATATATTTACCTATCTGCTATTTCTTTCTTTATCTATAATGATCTCCCCTTACCTCTGGCTCCTCCTCGGTCTGGTCCTCTCTGTCCTGATTGTTTCCTCACACAAATACGTGCAAGCTCCCTCCCCTGAAAGCAAGGAATGGAACCAATATATATTTATTAAGAAAAAAATAACAAGAGAAGAGGAAAGGAATGTGGAAGAGAAAGAACTATTTCTCTAAGTATTACCCAGGATTCTTTCAGCTTTATTTACTCTTTTCATAGTGAAATGGCATAAAGTCATATTTAACAATCTATACTTGATAATTTTTCTTTTTGAATTTTTTAAAAAAATATTTTTTATACCTTTATCTTGTTTGTTTATTTTTTATGTGGTGCTGGGGATCGAACCCAGTGCCTCACACATGCTAGGCAAGTGCTCTACCACTGACACAACCCCAGACTCCTTTTGAATTTTAAAAACAATATTAGTTAACTTAGGACATATAACAGTTGATTAATCTAATATGCAAATCTTAGAGTTTGATTCCTACCTTCAAAGACAAGTCTATCTAATTGAAAAGGCTTGTTTTGAAGTTACAGGCATTTGTGATTGAGTTTGTTTAACAGTAACATTAATTGCATGTATTCTACTAAACTCAGATTTTCTCTTTGGAGACAACATTTTTCAGGGTTCTTCAGAAAGGTGTTGATGGTTTCAGGATAATTTCCATGTTCCGGTTGCAGATGAAGTGACCCTGTTATTTTGGTACAGGAAGCTTCATTGAAGTGCAGAATGTGACAAGTGATGATGAACTTGAAGCTTCTGAACCTTCCTCTGAACAAAGTGAAGAGGAGCCAAGAGGAACTGAGGAGGAAGAAGCCCCTGGTGGCACCCAGAGCCTCCTACAGGACAACTCAGAAGGCGAGGACTCTGATACTGACCCACGCAAAGAAGCTGAAAAGCAAGCAGAAGACTCCCTGGATGAATGGCAAGATATCAACTTGGTAATAATGCAGCATGTTTCAACTTATTGCTAAGAAGCTGACCTCAGTAGCATTTGAGTTTTAAGAGTTGTTGGATGAAAATTTATTAGCTGATTGCAATGAATCTTCTTGTTGATGGCTTCTTTTCTATCTAGATTACTGTCTGGGATAGACTCTGCTTTTCTTGTGACTTAGTGAGGGAGCTCAGGTATTATAGTCTTGCTCAGAAATCTATGTGGAATGCTTCATGAAGAGAAGAAGGTTGTTGATATTTTCAGTCAGACTAAATGCAGGCTTTTTGTAACAAATGAACTTAATTGGATTATTAATATAATTATCTGCAAATGAAAAATGATTCTATAGGAGGAGCTGGAAACCCTGGAGAGCAACCTCTTAGCACAACAGAATTCACTCAAAGCTCAGAAGCAGCAGCAAGAGCGGATGGCTGCCACTGTGACGGGACAGATGTTCCTGGAAAGCCAGGTGTGTTCCTTGGCTGGGGCATCCGCATCCCTTCCTTAGACCCCAGGGAAGGCTGGATGGCATGTGGTTGCGCTGCTCCCTCTGGCTGCGGCCTGGGTGCATTTCCCCAGGGCTGTTGTGTCTGATTGCAGGAGCTCCTGCGCCTGTTTGGCATTCCCTACATCGAGGCTCCCATGGAGGCGGAGGCGCAGTGTGCCATCCTGGACCTCACCGACCAGACTTCTGGAACCATCACCGATGATAGTGACATCTGGCTGTTTGGAGCACGGCATGTCTATAAGAACTTTTTCAATAAAAACAAATATGTAGAATATTACCAATATGTGGACTTTCACAACCAATTAGGTAAGACCTCAGAGTAGATTTCTGAAATTTACCTTTGCTATTTGCCTTATGCATTGTTTTCTTTCCAGGGAACTAATTTGATGCCTTAATGGAAATGGTTAGGTGCATACAAGTTTTCATATAAGAGATCTTTTACTTAAGTGGAGAAATAGGATTTTGAAAACTGGACTTCAATCAAAGTCCTGGTATGTTTAGTTTTTTTTCTGAGCTTAATCATCTGACCTGGTTAGTTACTAGTCATTAGCTCTCCAGAGTGAACCAGGGTAGGAGAGAGGAATTGGGTGGAGTGACTCCTGCCCATGGCCCATGCTGGTGTTCCTGGTATTGGTTACTCTTTCTGCAAATACCACATCAAGTGATCCCTGAATGCCAGTTATTCTTGACAGGGAGATGGAATGAAGCAGTCTAATAGGAGAAACAGATAATGAGCAAATGTATAAGTTATTGACAGTTTGGAGAAACTGTATTTATAGGTAGCCTTAGGGGCCTGAAGGAGACCTGCAAGTGCTTTAGAGGAGCACTTGGTGATCAGTGCTCAAAGGGACTAGCAAGTGCAGAGGCCCTGAGGCACAAGTCCCCTCCCAGGAGGCTAGCAGGAGTGGGAAGAGTTCCGTGGTGGGGAGTATGGAGAGACCTGGGTCAAGGCCATTGTGGTATGCTGGAGGAGGGAGTGTGGGCCAGCTGGTGTGGGAGGGGAGAGGAGAGGAACAAGGTACCAAGCAGCCTGTGGTGTGGGCCCACCATCAACAGGATGAGGGAGACTAGGAAGAGGAGTGGAACTGGGAGAGGAAAGAGTTCAGGCTGGAATGTGTCAAATTTGATATGCCCATGGGATCCCCAAGTGGAGATACAGAGTTTGTAGTTGAATATTTGCAACTGTGGTTCAGAGACAGCCAAGCTGGATGGTTAAATTCAAAGGTTAGCATGTAGAGGAAATTTGAAGCTGTGAGAACAGAGAAACTTTAAAAATCTGAACAGAATGCCATTTTAAAAAATCTATTTCAGGTAATAAAAGGAGATATCTTTGGCTGTTGAGTGTGTGTGTATATAACATTTATATAACATTTATGTAAATTATGTAATTTATGTGATTATGTTTATAAATGTTATAAAATAAATATTTAAATTAAAATTGCTACTCTTGTAGGATTAGACCGGAACAAATTAATAAACTTGGCCTATTTGCTTGGAAGTGATTACACTGAAGGAATACCGACTGTAGGCTGTGTAACAGCCATGGAGATTCTCAATGAATTCCCTGGACGTGGCCTGGAACCTCTCCTAAAATTCTCGTAAGTTCTTTCTACAGTTCTTTAGTTCAGATGTTTGTATAAATACCCATTCTAGCAAATGGAACTTTTTCTCAAGTCACGAGCTGTCACAGATCACTGTGGACTGAGAGACTAGCACGAGGTGCCCGTTGATCCCCTGGAGTCCTCATGAGATCAGAGTCAGTTTCCTTCTTGAGTGGCACCAGGCTTCTCCTGGTCCCAGGGGAGGAGTGTACAAGCCATTTTGTCCATTCAAGTATTTATTGAATCCTTAGATGCTGCAGGCCTTGGGGATATGAAGGATGAGCAAGTCACTGCCTGAGGGGCTTCCCGTGCCCTTGGGGTGTGAGGAGCAAAGGTGCTTGCACTGTGTGTTCAGTGTTCTGAGGCCTCCAGGTGGCTGTCCTGTTCCTCTCCTTGTGAATTCTGTGGTATGTCCAGTTGTGGAATCTCATTTGGTCTAGAGCCCAGAGTCGTGCAGTTCAGCTATTAGTTCTGGTGACTCTGAGATGGTAGGAGTCATCAGCACATCTGTGAAAGTAGTTCTTTCTTGGGGCTCTAGCTCAGCGGTAGAGCATTTGACTAGCACGCATGGGGCCCCAGCACTGCAAAAGAAGAAAAAAAAAAAAAAAGAAGAGACAGTTTGCACACACCATAAAAGTCACCCCTGAAGTGACTAGTTCTGTGGTGTTTAGCATAATCACAAGACGTGATGGCATCTTCTGGCCTTGGTAGCAATTTGATTTCGTATTCTCTTCAGTTATATCTCCTCTGTCCTGTGGTTGGAAAATGTGGGATGTTCTGGTCTGGAGAACCAGTGATCAGAGTCACTGGATGAAATAAGAAATTGTAGTACTGACTGCTGGCCTATATTCAGACTTACCACACACACCAGTGTATCTTATTAATGCTTTCTTTATCTCTCTTCCCATATTTTTCTTATTGTTGATGAAATTTATGTACCAGGGTTAAGTTACTAGGTCACTCATATATCATGATAGGTAAATAACTTGGAAAAAAATGCCAAGTAACTTTATTATACAAATAAAATAAATACATAACAATTTGTAAAGTGTGGATTAAAAAGGACCTACTTTAAATATTTTGCTTTATATATTTTAAACTTTTCTATGCACATTATACTCAATGTACATTGTAATTACTTTTTTAAACCAGGTTGAAACTGTGTTGTATACTTAGAGTCAGCTTTAGCAGTTTCTCTCTTTGATCTTCTAGCTGCTTAAAGACAAGATGGGAGCAGCCTGGTTCCTGCCTGACTCAGAGGTTTAGGATGGTGCAGAGTTAATGAGGAGGAGTGGTGGGAGGCCAGTGGAGCTGAGTGTGCGACCGTGCTTTTCTGTTCTCATCATCTCCTAACCAGACCCTGGCTAGTCAATCATTCTTCAAAGTGGAGCTATTCTGGGCCAGCAGGCTGTGTGTAGTCAACTGATTCTGGTTTGGCCTACTCTCTGTGTACTTTCATAGAGCCTCAATTTTTGAACTGGCTACCAACATTTGAATCTGGGGTGATTTCACAAGAAAATTTAGCTTCTCTTTGGGGAGGTGGTTCCCTAATTGTCCCACAGCAGCTGAGCTGGAGCAGCAGCTGCTTCCCTCCTACACACCAGTCCTTCAGTTTCGTCACAGGTGCCACTATGCCCTGCTCTCCTCCCACAGCCACTCTGATTGACAGATGCCACAGTTCGTCCTAGATGTTAAGTGTCTGGCCCTCTTGCTTAAGGAGTAGTGGTCTTTTTGGCTCCATGAGCCCAGTGTGCTGAGCACATTCTCCTATCTGGCAGTCATGATGAAAATTCAAAAGTGAAGCAGTGGTGGCAGGCTCATGGGCATTTCCCCAGGACACCCTCGGAAACAGTGTTATAAAAGTGATGAAGATAGATGACGATTATTATTAATTATTTGTGTGTGTGTGTGTGTGTGTGTGTGTGTGTGTTTTGATTCAACGAAGACTGCAGTTAGTCTTTTCAACAATAGATGGCACTCGTGTGTCATGAGGTGGAATGCAGGCTGATACCACTCCATGAATTAGTTCCCAACACCAGTAAGTGGGAGAAGCAGTGATTTTTGGTTTTGGTTTTGCTTTTTTGTGGGTCAGGGGACAGGTGTGTTCCATTGAGTCCATGGATTGGTGAGGGTTATTTTTATGTTTTTAACTTTATGCTGTTTATTTTTCCTGGTGTTCTGCTGTTGCAGTACAAACTACCTTGTAATTTCAGGGGCTTCAAATGGCAGAAGTCATTGATTTTGCTCATGAATCTAAAGTTTAGTCAGCTTCCTGGGTGTGTTTTGTTTCTGCTCCATGTTGTTTGAACAGCTCATCTGGGCTCAAGGATCTGTTTAAATAGCTGACACACACGTTGACCAGGTGGTCTTACTGTCACTGGGAGTCCAGACAAAGCTGTGGGTGGGGCTTTGCACCCACTCCATCTGGACCTGCTCGTGAGACTGGCTTCCTCAAAGCCTGGTGGCTGCTTCCAAGAGCAAATGTTCCAAGAGGCAGGAAGAGGAAAGTGGAAAGGATATCCTCCTAGCCCAGCATAGAGTTACTTCCTGTCTGTTACCCTGGCCAGCCAGTCCCAGAGCGTCTGGCCCCACTTCTTTCTTTCTTTTCATAGGTACATATTAATTATACAGAATATTGGGCTTTATTGTAGAATTTTCATACATGCGTATAATTCAATAAATTTAATTCCCCAGAACCTCCCCCAGTCCCACATTTTTATGGAAAGAATGTAAAAAAAAAAAGTGGCTTTCTTTAACCACAATGGATGAGTTCAAGAAATAATAGATGAGTATTAGAATGGAAAAAATTGAAAAATGGATAAAATATAAAGAAAAAATAGCCATATCTTTGCTTAGAACATCGCTTAACACACAAGAAAGTAATATTTTGTATTATTATTTATTATTTTTAATATCTGTTGACCTTTTTCCATTATATGTTCCCCTCTGGGAAAAGAAATGATAGGATGCTTTTTGTTGACTTATGTTTTTCAACTATAAAATTTATCATGTTCTTGGCATTTTCACCTTTTATTGAATACTCTTGTATTCATCGATGCATTTTGTTAGAGGTGAAAATGCAGATACGTTGCTTCATTTTACTACTGAGAAGGAGACCTGGAGAAATTGTGTGTTAGTGTAATTATGCATGAAGGCTCTGGGAGAGGCTTCTCACTTCCAACTACAAATCTTGAGCAAGTTTCTTCTTTCTGAGTTCAGTTTCTTCTTTAGGTGAGGCTGATGATAGGACTCTGCTTGTATGGTTGATTATTGGGTAGATAAAATATTGAACAGTACCAAGTACAGAGACATCATTTAATAAATGTTCCCTATCACTATTCCTCGTGGTTAATAATACTGAAAGCAATACAATTAGTGTTCTATACATCATTCACTTTGCACTGGAGTTAGGATTTGATTTTTCCATTTCTGAACTCTACCTTCAGTTCTTTACCCCCAGTGTATGCACTACACTGTCTCATTACTTTATAAATATTTTCTTTACCTTATAGAGAGTGGTGGCATGAAGCTCAAAAAAATAAGAAGATAAGACCCAATCCTTATGACACCAAAGTGAAGAAAAAACTACGGAAATTGCAACTCACACCTGGTTTCCCTAACCCAGCGGTTGCGGATGCTTACCTCAGACCTGTGGTGGATGACTCAAAGGGCTCCTTTCTGTGGGGGAAACCGGATCTTGACAAAATTAGAGAGTATCCTTGAATCTCTGCAAACATAAGGGACATTAAGCCATAGTAAGGCTTGTTAAACTTTTGAACAAGAACTTGGATCATTTTCCCCTGATATCACATTCACTTGAAACCCTCCTTTTAGTTCCTTTTTCCCTCTCAGTATTAAAGAGGATCTTCTTTCAGATAAGCCATGATAGCATTCATAGACATGAACACATACTTAAGTACTATTTATTTTGAAAAAATAGGAAAGATGATGATGATTTTTTTTTTGTGTGTGTGTGGTGCTGGGGTTGAACCCGGGGCCTCACGAGTGCTGGGCAAGTGCTCTCTCTGCCACCGAGCTGCATCCCAGCCCCACATAATTTTGTCCTTTTTATTGCTGGTTTTCTATTTTGTATACTTAAATTTAAGTATTTCAGTTGATGTTTAAAATGTTACAGTAGAATTAATCTAGCTACAGTTTATTTTTTTCTTTCATAGACAAGATATCTGAAACATTTTATTCTAAGTCAGACTTTTCATAGTCAAAAGGCTGATGTCGTAAAATGAGGGTGGAGTTTCTTCTGCCTTACAGGATTGAAAAGAACATACTGCAAGATGATCATGTTGGAATAATTTGTTATCTTTTTATCATTAATGTTTTAAATATGAAAATCTTTTGGAAGGGAATAAAGGGTCAGTTCTTTGGATCTTTTATTTATCACTTGTTAAGTACCTCTGAAAGCATTTATAATCTTAACTGCCTGCATATTTTGTCAGCGGTATTTTGGATGGAACAGGACTAAAACGGATGAATCTCTATTTCCGGTATTAAAGCAACTGGATGTCCAGCAGGTAATCAGGTGGCTCTTTCCCTGATTTCACACTGAAGGGTGAACTTAGTAGGGCTTTGATTGGCAACTGTTGAAGAACAGCTAGTTAACTCTTTGGGTATGCAACATACATTTATGATGCATACCCAAAGAGTTAACTAGCTGTTCTTCAACAGCTGCCAATCATTTTAGGTAAAGAACAGAGGAAAATAGAAAAAGAATAATTGGACTTAGTCTTCACTTCACAATATCTCTCTTAGTGCTGGACTGTGATGGCCTTTCATGTTCATTCTGACTTTGAAAAAAAACAATAATTAATTTCACACTAAGCACTTCTGATTAAAAATATTACCCTCTTGGTGTTATTGTCATTTTTTAAAAGCTTAGGAAATGTCTAATCCAGAACAGTTCTGGTCATTAGGGTTTCTCAATTATAAGCACTTCTTAATTTATGATTTTTATATAGATCTTTATAGTAGAAGCTCAGTCATTATAGCATATCAGTAAGAGAGGATCTGGAGGAGGAGAGGCCTTGAAGGACCCTTTCCTCTGGGCAGGTGAGTGGATCTTGCTCTGTCCATGTGTTCTTGCTCACTTAAAGCAAGTCTTTGCCCACCACGGAAGCAATCCACAAAGCACACTCTCAAATCCACTGTTTAGCACAAATGAAAAAATATCTTTTAAGATAATTGAGTGAATTTCCATTAAGTCTGGTCAATTTTGGAAAAAAAAAATAAGCAAAACTGATGTAAAGAGCATTTCCAGGGGATCCCTCTTGTTTGTTGGAAGACCTTTCTCTGCTGAAAGCATCGCCCAGCTGAGAGTGAGGCTGTTTCTCACTGACTGGTTGCTCCTCGGCTCTAGATACATTTTGTTGTAGAACTTTCTCCTTTCCCACTATTGAACTTAATATAAGTTTATTTCTCTAAACTTGGAAAGTGTAAATAATGTTGTGATGGACATTAAGCCTAAAACTTTTCTCACATGTAAGTATTTTTAAAGAGTATCTTCCCAAGGCGTGAATACTTTTTACAGCTCTTAGTATAACCTGTGAGCTTGCCTCCTGGAGGTACTATATGATCATATCATGTTTTAAGGAGAAGGAGACGTAGGACTTAGAAACAAGCCCAATGAAATTTTATTGCTTGAGAAGACGATTCTTTTCGAGTATCGCAGAAGAGATTCGTTGTTGGAGATGTGGACAGAGGACTTAGTCGACAGAGTGAGTGCAGATATTGCTTTCAGTGTCATTTAGACCTCACTGAGATCCACTGTCAGTAATTGGAAGAGAACTGGCTTTTGGAAGATGTAAATTAGCATTCTCTGAAGTGGGAATCCCATGTGAGCAGTCAAGGCGGAGCTTGTTGATATGGTGTGGAAATTTGTCTGATTGGTCTGTGATTTTGTTCTAGACCCAGCTCCGGATCGATTCTTTCTTCAGACTGGCTCAGCAGGAGAAGCAGGATGCTCAACGCATCAAGAGCCAGCGGCTCCACAGGGCCGTGACGTGTTTGCTGAGGAAGGAGAGGGAGGCGGCGGCCAGCCAGGTGGAGGGCGAGGGCGAGATGCGGGGCGCGGCCCAGGGCGGCGCCCAGAAGAGGAGCCTCCCCGAGGAACCGCAGGAGGCCTCGAGCCTGAAGAGGAGGAGGCTGTCGGAGTCTGGAGGCCCCGAGGGTTGCGGGGGGTTTCTGGGGGTGAGCTGCCTCTCGGAGTCCGGTGCCTCTTCGGGTGAGGACGCCGGAGGTTCCCCGCCGAGGAACGTGCGCAGGAGGGGAGCTGGGGGAGAGCGGCCCGGGGACCCCCGCGCTCCCGTGCCGGAGGCCGGGGTGGGCACCAGCAGCTCCAGCGAGGACGAGGAGCCCCGCGGCCGGAGCGCCAGGGCCGCCCTGGTGACGGCCAGGCCCGTGTTTGGGAGGAGGAAAGGGAAGCCGAGACGTGGCCGGGGAAGAGCGAGGAAAACCTGATTCAGAATCCGCCTTCTCGGTGGCTGTGAGGGGCACGGTGGAATTAAAAGTGTCGGCACGGTCTGGTATCCAGTGCGTGGTTCTTAAAAAGATCGGGGCGGACCTGACAGTGCCAGCGGGTCGCGTTGGACCCGTGTCCTCTCTTCCTGATTCCCTACCTTACACTGTCTGGCGCTTTCTGACCACAGAAGGAAAAATAGAACAAAGGATCTACATGGCCAGCGCCATCTCAGAATGCCTCCCCTCTGACTCGTACCTAGGTGAGAAGAAAGACACCTGTAGGTTTAGGAACAAATAGTAATAGAGTCCTGCTCCCCACTGCTTGCTCTTCTCCCTCAAGCTCTTCTTAAAATGATCGCAGGAGGGACCCTCACTGCTGGAGCATATTTGAAGAACATGATTGGTGTGATTTTAGCAATTAGGAAACCTGACTGAGGCGCTTCTTCTTCCTGTGACCATTAATGATGGGAACCTCTGCACCCTAATGTTTGCTTTTCCACTACTTCAGTTGTCAGAAGCTGACTTCTCTGTAAATAAATTTGGTGGCTCAGGGGTTCATCAAGCCAGTGTAGGTGGGTCCACTTTAGGTGTTGACTACTGTTGGCACAGCTCTTTGTCCAGTGGTCAGCCTAGGTTACTTTAGGATTACTAGGCGGAGATCTCCAGCAAGAGCTACTCCTGGATTCCTGATTGCTTAGTACTAACAATGTATGGATAATACTGCCTGCTACTCTGAGTCTAGGGTACCTTCAGATGTGCCTTCCCAAGTTCATAATCCTTCTGGTATCTTTCATATTTCCATCTTTCCTTGTTTCCACCATTTGGCCTTCAAATTGAAAATCTTCACCAAAGAAAATAAGATACAAACAGATACTTTTCTCTACCACGCGGCCTGCGCAGTGGTTTCATTAATGAGGTTCTGGCATTAAGTTAGTTAGAAGAGATCAAAATAAAACACACAAACCAGTACCTTATTTTACATTGCTAGGTCCGAGACGGCTCGCCTCCCTGATTCCCGCCTCCAGCCGCCCAGCAGGGCAGCGAGGATTACTCTGGGCTAGCAGGAGAGAGAGAGAGCGAACACGCCGGGGAGTAGCCTTTTATTTGGGGGGACAAGAGATTCAGGGGAGAATTCCATCCAATGAAGGTTGAGGGGGGGCTGTACTCCAAGGTCAGGGTCAGTGATTGGGTCTCCAGGGTCAGTGGTCACGCACACCCCCACACGGATGGGCTCTCTCATCAGGAAAGGGTCGGGATAGCTCCGACACAGCCAGAGCGCCTCAGGCCCTTAACGGGAGTCACCCAATCACGTGTCAGAATGGCTCCCCACATATTCCCCCTTTCTATTCTTAACAATGAGGCAGCGGTTCACTCTCTGGAGTCCCCGGATTCTTGATTGGAAGACTCGCCATCCTATAGTTACAATACAAAAGAGAATTAACAGCAAAGAGAATAATCCAATAATGTACCAAGCGGAGTGCTTAAGAATATTTCCAGGGTTGAATCCATTTAACTCCTTCAATATTTGGTTAGCCAAAGAAGAAGGATCTGAAAAATTAGCTCTATTATTTTGAATGTCTTGGATATGGTGATGAAGTTCCAGAATATCCAAGCTATTATTACTATTTTGCCAAATACCTAATAAATGGTTTTTAACTTTCTCCCAATCTCAGAGAGAAGCATTGTACTTGGCAGCTGTAACACATACATACTTATAATTAGCATGGCATTTAAGCCTTTCCTTAAATTTTAAGGCTGAAAGTTCATTACCAATGTTTATAACAGTCGCCTCTAAGGTGTTTAATTTAGTTTCAATCCTTTCATCAATATTTACTTGATTACGCAGAGCCTTGGAAGTATTTTGAGCTAAATTATTAAGAAATTTTGCATGCTGAATATTCTGAGACAATGTCAGAGATGCAGAGACAGTTGAGGCAATAAAAGAGACCAGTGCTAAAACACCAACAATTACGACTCCAATAGCACGTTTAGGTCTTGTTAGCTGGGCATGAATCTGCTGTAAGACTTGTAAACCAGCATCAGCATACCATGGCTCTGAAATATTAGCAGGTAATAAAACAAAAGAGGGCTGATGAAGTATCAGCACTCCTTTTCCTCCATTATACCTAGAAATACAATTAGTTAGGTTGCACTTATTACAAGTAACAAAATATCTGTCATTTATCTATTTAACTTTTACATTTCCAATAATTAAAACATAAGGAGATTGGATACAGGCTCTTAAGCCATAGCAAGATCCCTCTTTACAGTTCTTGCCAACAAATTTTGGTAAAGGTTTATCTGTAAAATGTAAATATTCTGAGGCAGCAATTAAACGCCAAATATCTTTTTGAATGCCTCCTTCACTATAAGTCAAAATATTACTAACAAATCCTGCAGGTGTCATAGCAGAATTTCTTCGTAATTGTCTCTTATCAATTTTTGGAGACCAGTCTAAAATATACCCACTAGCTTTAGACACCTTATGTTGTACAGGAAAGGTATTTACACAATCCATCCATTTAGGAAAGGTGCCAATTTCAATTGTAGAACTATTTGGACAGTGGGGTATCTGTGGAGGTTTTGCAGAAATGACTGGCTTGTTATGGGAAAGTCCCATCTTAATTACTGATCTAGTATTAGGTTTTAAGTCTCCATAAATAGAATTATTTGTCAGTTTAGGTTTACCAATCGCTGTCTTTTCTTCAAATGATACTTTCAGACAGCCAGCATGTTTATCATGTGACCAACACAAAGGTAATTGGGCACTGTAGCCAGAATAATTAAATCTAGTCACATGATTGGGAGTAATATGAGTATCTGTAAATCTTCCCATCATGAATGAGTCATTTGTAAATACTGGAATAGATTCTCCAGTCCACACAGCTGGGTGTACCAGGGGTGGATCTGGGAAATATGTCCAATAAGTGTCTATTTGATTCCCTTTTACCTGACAGCCCAGTAGGGCAATTACTGTTGCTACCATCAAGACTGGGGTCCTATTCTTTCTTAGGCGTCGAAGTATTTGGGAAGCCTGGGTTGTCAATTTCTTCACATCTTTCCACGAAATCAGCTTTTCGGCTGCTTTTCGGCTGGTTCAATCTGGTCTTTCTTCATCCTTTTCCGATATCTCCTCCTTCTGGGTTATGGCTCCTCCGGGTCGATCCTCAGTCGCTTGAGTCTGGGTTCTATTTCCTCCATGTCTGATAGCATGTTCAGGCACCCAAATAGGACGGAAAGCACCTTCTGGAAAAATACAGGCATGCCCTTGGCCCCATGATATTACCGGATCTGGGCCCTTCCATTGACCAGTCTGTAAATCTTTCCACAGAACTCTGCCTAAGGGGCCTGTCATCGAGGGAGACATTTGCCTCTCAGCAGCAGTGTGGCCTTCTGCGTCACAGTTTAAAAAATTTAAAACAAACAAGGCATGATTAAGACTATTTTGGGGAGTCACTATCTTATTCCCCCTTTTCAATTTTTGTAATTGAAGCTTAATAGATAAATGAGTTCGTTCTACAATGGCTTGACCTTGGGGGTTATAAGGAATTCCTGTTTTATGATTAATTTGAAACTCTTGGCAAAATTGTTGAAAAGAAGAGCTTACATAAGCTGGAGCATTATCTGTTTTAATCTGCATAGGGCACCCTAAAACGGAAAAAGCTGCTAAGCAATGAGAAATTACATGTTGAGTATTTTCCTTAGTACGTGCTGTGGCAAAAATAAATCTAGAATAAGTGTCCACTATGACATGCACATAACATTGCTTACCAAATTGAGGAATATGAGTTACATCCATTTGCCATATCTGATTTGGTTTTAATCCATGGGGATTTACCCCTGATGGCAGAGATGGAGTGTGAATAACACACTTAGGACATTGGCTTACAATCTGACGAGCTTGTTCTCTGGTAATACTAAATTTTTTACGTAAGCTAGAAGCATTTTGATGATGCAAGGAATGGGAAGCTAGTGCACAGTCATATGAAGACATCTGTTGACAAAAAGCTACTAATTTATCAATTTTGTCATTACCTGCAATTAGGGGTTCGGGAAGGTTAGTATGCGCACGGATGTGTCCAATGAAACATGGGAACTTTCGCATTAGCACTGTCTTTTGTAAATTATGAAATAATTTAAATAACTCCTGTGATGAAGTAAACCCAATAACTGAGGTTTCAATATTTTTGGTAACTCCGACTGCATATAAGCTGTCAGAATAGATATTAATAGGCTCATTTGAAAAATAATCTAAGGCACAAATCAGAGCTTGAAGTTCTGCCCTTTGGGCAGAAGTATAAGAAGTTTGTATTACCTCTGTGTGAACACGGCTGAAGAAACCTGCCTTACCAGAGTTGGAACCATCCGTGAACACCGATAAGGCTTCCTCTATTGGATGAGAACGTACAATCTTTGGAAAAATAAGTGATGTTAATGATGCAAATTGTACAATCTTATCACGAGGATAATGGCTATCTATTTGGCCAGGGAAATTTGCAAAAGCTATCTGCCATGAACTAGAAGTTTGAAAAAGCCAATTAGTCTGTTGAACAGAAAATGGAATAATTATGATATCAGGCTCAGATCCAATTAATTGTAAAATCCTAGTTCTACCTTTAATAATTAATTGAGCTATAGAATCATGAAAAGGAATTAATGTTTTTTGAGGGGAGTGAGATAAATAAATCCATTCAATAACTCCTAATCTTTGCCATATGGCTCCTGTTGGGGTATGTTCAGTTGGAAATATTAATAAATACATTATCTCTTTAGGATCTATTCTAGTAAGCTGTGCATTTTTAATTGCAATTTCCACTTTCCTTAAGGCTGCCTTGGCCTCCAAAGTTAGTTGACGTGGAGAGGTTGGAGAAGGATTTCCTTGTAATATCTGAAATAAAGGACTTAACTCAGAAGTAGTTAGCTTTAAAGATGGTCTTAGCCAGTTAATATCTCCTAATAGTTTTTGAAAATCATTAAGGGTACGTAACTTTTTAACTCTTATCTGAAGATTTTGAGGATGGATTGTACTCCCTTGAATTATCTGACCTAGATATTGAAAAGGAGATACCTTTTGAATTTTTTGAGGAGCTATACATAAACCCATTGCTGTAAGTGAAGTCTCTAACTGAGTAAAAATTTCTGAAAGTACTTCTGGATTAATATGAGCCAATAGTATATCATCCATAAAATGAATAATGTAGGCATCAGGGAAGCTATTTCTAATGGGATCTATTGCCTGGTCAACATATTTTTGGCACAGTGTAGGGCTATTACGCATTCCCTGGGGAAGCACCCTCCAGCAGTATCTTTTAACAGGTTCCTTAAAATTAATTGCTGGGACAGTGAAAGCAAATCTTTCACAATCTTCAGGATGTAACCTTATAGAGAAAAAACAGTCTTTTAAATCTATTACCATCAAGCTATAATCTAAAGGAATGGCTGTGGGGGAGGGAAGTCCTGGCTGTAATGATCCCATAGGCTGAATTGCATGATTTATCGCCCTTAAATCCTGTAGTAATCTCCAATTTCCTGACTTTTTCTTAATAACAAAAATAGGTGTATTCCAAGGGCTAAGTGTTGGTTCAATATGACCAGCCTGAAGTTGTTCCTCAACTAATCTATGAATTATTTTAAGCTTTTCCCCTGAGATGGGCCACTGAGAAATCCATATAGGCTCTTCTGTGAGCCACGTGATTTTTTCAGCTGTCTTAGGGATCGGGGAAGTACTCAGGGCCCCTAGTAAAAATTTTGGTCTGGAGTATTTACTAATCTTTGTTGTGGAGACTGGCTTGTAAACAGATATTCTTCCTGAAAGGTCTCCTTATCATCTCCAGGAAAATACCTCTGATTAACTTCTTCAACTGATCTTATAGAATTTGGAATAACTAATAACAGTCCCATTTTGGCTAAAATATCTCTCTTAAAAGCCTTGAAAATCATTAGGGGTTTGTACGGAAACTGTGGTTCCGCTCCGGTAAAATTAAAGATGGCGGCCCCCATGGTCGGCATGGAAACTGTTTGTTTTGCTCCGGTAAATCTAAAGATGGCGGCCCCCATGGCCGGCGTGATGACGTCACACTGTGCGACCTCCCCTGGAATTCCTGGGCTTTCGCTAGGAGGAAATGCCGGCGGCGGTGAGAAAGCGGGCTGATCCGCGCCATTTGAATTCTCCCCATGGGGCTGCGAGTCTAAGTTCACATTTCTAACTTTGGTCCTTAGTGCTTTTGTTCTTAAATGGCTCAAGGGAAAGGAAATTAACTTAGCCTTAGGCCGATTTTCCATTTGAATAGACTTAACAGCTCCTTGAATGGCTTTTAAAAGGTCTTCAGGGGGCTGTGAACTCTGGCCCATATTTTTAAAAAGACAAACTTTTTTCCTTTTTAATTTCTCCCAAGTAAGTAAATTTGGAGACTCTTGGTCACAAAACCAAGGACAATATTCACTTACAATCTTTAAGAATTGCAATAACTGAGTTTTCTTTATCTGTTTTCCTTTCTGATTAATTATACTGTCTAAAATAGTTAGATACATTTCCTTATCCGAAGAAGTAGAATTTCCCATTTTAAGTAAATTAACGTCTCTTTCCTTCAATATCTCCCGGTACTTTTGTGACCCAAATGTCACTTCTTCCTTTATTTTTCTCTTTATTCCTTATCTTCCTTTCTCTTTATCTCTTTTTCCTTATCTTCCTTTTTATTCTTTCCCTTAATCTTTTTAGCGCGTGCTCCCACTCAATCTAACTAATTCAGAATGCCCCACGTTGGGCGCCAATTCTACCACGCGGCCTGCGCAGTGGTTTCATTAATGAGGTTCTGGCATTAAGTTAGTTAGAAGAGATCAAAATAAAACACACAGACAGTACCTTATTTTATATGCTAGGTCCGAGACGGCTCGCCTCCCTGGCTCCCGCCTCAAGCCGCCCAGCAGGGCAGCGAGGATTACTCTGGGCTAGCAGGAGAGAGAGAGAGCGAATACGCCGGGGAGTAGCCTTTTATTTGGGGGACAAGAGATTCAGGGGAGAATTCCATCCAATGAAGGTTGAGGGGGGCTGCACTCCAAGGTCAGGGTCAGTGATTGGGTCTCCAGGGACAGTGGTCACGCACACCCCCACACGGATGGGCTCTCTCATCAGGAAAGGGTCGGGATAGCTCCAACACAGCCAGAGCGCCTCAGGCCCTTAACGGGAGTCACCCAATCACGTGTCAGAATGGCTCCCCACACTTTTCAATGAGTCCTCAGGATTTTAGGATGTCGTTTGTTTACTGTTCAACCAAACTTCTCCATACTTGGACTTCAGCTGTTACTTTTCTATGCTCATCGCTTCTTCTTAATTTCAAATATGGCTTCTGCTTCTCTCAGTCTTCTCTAGCAGCTTCCTTCTCACATTGACAATGAGGTCTACACAATAAACTCAAGTCATTTCTTAATGCCTCTTTGCTCTAGAGGTATTTGAAGCAGAACACTTCAGTGAGGACAGGAATATGTTTTCATATCATTGGTATTTTTCAAAGGTACTGGTAATTGGGAGTTTTTGCATATACATGTGGGTAGAACAGTGCTAAATATTTTAATTTTGTTGGCTTTAATAGATAATTCAAATTTATTTTCCATTGTGTTAGCTGATATAAAGTCTGTCACTGTAACAGAGACCTTCCTATACATGGTCTAGGTGAGCTGGAGCTTCCTTCTCTCTTACTCTACTGTCGACGTGTCAACAGAGGAAGTTGTTGTCTTTTGAATTATTCAGAGCCCAGGTTACCATCCTCTGGGGTGTCTTGCTTGAACAGACTGTGACCACTGCATCAATTTTTCACCCTCCTGGAAGGGGAAAGAACCAAATCCAGGACAAGCAGAATGTCTTACATTAAGGGTGAATGGAAAAATCACTTTTCTTCCATTTCATTGACCTGAACTGAGCATTTGGCCATACTTACACATGCTCAGAAATGTGATTTCTACCTGGTCTGTGCCTAGGAAGAAGGAGAAAATGGATATTCAGGACCATGAGAAACATGCTGAAAATTATATTTATAGAACCCTTTGATAGTATATCCTCTTTTTCAGTTTAACCATGTGACCAAAGGATATTCTTTTACAAAGGAATAGACAAGTTTAGAGACATTAACGGACTATAAAAGCCACCCATCTAGTCAGTAAGATTTTTTTTTACCTGGGGCTGGGGATGTGGCTCAAGCGGTAGCGCGCTCGCCTGGCATGCATGTGGCCCGGGTTTGATCCTCAGCACCACATACAACCAAAGATGTTGTGCCTGCCGAGAACTAAAAAATATATATTAAAAAAATTCTCTCTCTCTCTTTAAAAAAAAAAAAAAAAAAAGATTTTTTACCTGAACTCAAATCTAACTCAAAATTCCAGGGTTTTGTTTTACTTACAAAAATAGGTTGCCTGTTGAAAATAATCAGCAGCAAAGCCAATTTATCATTATTCAGAGCAAGTTGATTACGTATTACATCTAAATGATACCATCTTTTCTATAAAATTATCTTCCAGGTTATTAATGTTTTCTTCAGCTTTATCTACATTTGCTGTCAAACCCATACATTGAATTTTTTTCATGTATTGTTATTTTTCCTTTCTTTCTAGTAGACTCTTTTTAAATATACTCTAATTCTTTGGTATAGTTTCCCTTATATGTTTTTTGATCATCATAAACAGTTGCTTTGAAGCCTATATCAAATAATTCCATTATCTGGGTCACCTGTGAGTTTATTTCTATTGTCTGTTGATGTGCTTGGTGAATTTTGACTGAAAAAAATTTCTGAATGAGAAACTGTGGCTGTTCTGACCCCCCTCCCCTGCAACCAGGGATCCCAGAGGTATTCTGCCAGGCAGCAGGGCTGATCACGTCATGTCAGGATAAAGTGGACTCAAGTCTGGTTTTCAGTCTTTACAAAACTCCAGCTGCTGCTCAGTCCTTATTCTTAAAAGGTTCTCCAGGAGTACCAGCTGAAAGCCTGGTGTTTCTCTTCTGAACTTTGCTCTGCTTTTTGCCTTGTCATGCTTGGGAAATTGGCCTCATGCCCTAAACAGCACAATTACTCATTGCTGTGAGTGCAAGGTCAGTGAGGAATGTCAGGCTACTTCCCTGTCCCTTCTTTGGGATCCAGGCCCTCAGTGCCTGGATGCCTTGCCAGCTGTTCTTTTGTCTGCCCACTTCTGTGAGGTTGCCTGAAGCTGAGCTGGGTCCATTGTTTCCTCTTGGGCTACTCAGCCTCTTTCTCTTCACCGGTGATCAGTGCTAGATGCTGTCTAACAGGAGCACGTGAGCATGTGTGTGTTTATATTTGAAAACCTGCTTTTCTGGTTCCTAAGGAAGCAGAGGTCTGCTCTAGGTACATACAGCCAGAGGCAGAAATCTCTGTGTCTCTGCTTTTTAAACAGTTCTGTATAATTGAAATGATTATGTCTAACAGTTGGCTAAGATGATTGATTTAGGGATTCTGCTTCTGAAGAAATCTAGCACCAAGGATTGCATCATCTTTCAAACAGCTCTTTGAAAAAAGTCATAATTTTATACATTAAATAATTCTTTATTCTTGCTTTAAAAATAGTCAAAAAGAGTGTCCTTTACCCAAAATTAACTGCCTATGAATACTAGTTTGTATTGGTTAGGATTTTAGACTTTCTAGAATGTTTTTACCTATAATATTCACCAAGAAATATGTATATTATATGCCTTTTATATCCCTATTTAGTAGATGAGAAAGCCAGGGAACATGCTAAGTATATGGTCAAAATCACCAGCTAATTATTGATAGGAATAACTAAATGGAGCCTCCTGAAGTGCAGGCCTGCCTGGTACAGCAGAGTGACCTTGGTTAGCTCTGTGTAAGTCATGGAATGTCAAGTGTTTCTTGCATTCCTAAGTTTAACTTTGCAATATTGCTTGGCTTTGTTGCTTCAAGTAACTTGTATCAAGGGGATCTTTTCAGAGACAGGGGAATGTTTATGCATGCCTACAGGTACATAGTACACCTGTGTAAGTACAGAGATGAACACACCCTTAGCTTGCCATTCCACCTGAATAGGAAGGAGTTGGGGTGCTTTGATTCCTGGGCACAGAGCAGTGCTGTGTAAATTCTGATGCAATTGGATTCTGAAAACACTGATCACACCCAGACAGACTGGTGATATGAAAATTATGCGGCCTCCATTTCACAGGACATGATAGCCATGGAGTATTAGAATAAGCCATGACATTGACGTGGGAGAACTGGATTGCTGCCTTCGTGCAGTCTTTGCTTACTCATGGGAGTGGTTTGCATCTAGCTATTGGTTTTAGCTCTTTCATGGACCGAAGTCATTCTGCTATTCAGCCCCTTCAGAAGGGTGTCCCAGCCTCACTGCTGTGTAACCAGAGGCGAGGAAGCTGCAGCTGTCGGGATCCTAATCCTTCTGCACGGCCCCACTGCCAGTGTGTACAGTAGTAAACTCTGCTTTGGTGCAAGCCTTTCAGGCTCTACCAGAGGACTCGGCAGCAAAACAGAAGTTGTGGATGATACTTTTTAACCTTCTGTAAACTTGGCTAAGTCATTTAGGTGTGTCTAGGCTTAACATTTAATAAATACTGGCTTTCATGTGGACAGGTGTAATGAAGACTGCTTTCTTTAATGGAAGAGATTAAATTGGGAACAAAACATATGTCTTGCTATTATTTGAGCTGTGACCTTGTTTGTAAACTCTAGGGAAAATAATTTGGCTTCTAATTTACTGAGGCATGCTGTAAATAAATGTGACTTATAAGTAGTTTGGGATCCTTGGAAGAAAGTGTTTTACTAATTTATGGTAGTACAGTGATAGCTTCTATGATACCAATCAAACTTTAGTGAGGTTTGAGTAATGGCTCATTTGAGCTAATTCTGATTATCTGCTCCACTTGAGAGGCATGAAATACTTTGATTTATTCAGTCTTATGTGTCTGCTGGGATGGTGTGCATAGATGGTAGAAGCTTCTAGGACGATCATCTGGCCCTGGTGCTGTTTGACACTGAGGAAGTGCTAATGACGCACAGATGGGAACAAATGAACTCTGCACTGGTTGCTAGGATGCTTTATTTTAGATTAATATTATGGTTTTCAATGCACCAAGCAAAACCCATTTCTTCCCGATGTTTTAGTCATCTCTTAAATTTTGGCCTTGCTGTCTTACCAGGCAGTATGATGTGCCTCTCTGAGGCAGCTGTTTGTCTCTGGTGAGGAACACGTTCTTTCTCTAGTAGCTTATAGAAGTCCTGACTCTGAAGCCTTTGTTCCAGTTTTGATTTGTACTAGGTAGTACTGAGTTGGTCTTGATTAAATCATGCTTTTTTATTATGTGGTGCTTTAATATTCCCTCAGCTATATTTGAAGTTAAACTTTAGTAGGTAAGCATGAGTATGCTCGGTACATATTTTTACTTCTTAATACCATTTGACATTTTATTACTTGCCTAGTTTTCAAGAAATGATCAAGAAAACATCAATATATAGCCATCCATTGATTGATCACTTGATGGAGCCAGAAGTTCAAGAAGGTAAATAATTTTGTTTCTTTCACCATTTGATCAATTCTAAGAAGGCAAATAATTAGTAGAATATAAAATATTCCTTTTGCAGTGTTCATCCATGTCTTGAAGGGAGCTAGGACATTGATTTACTGCATGTTATGTCTCAGCTTGTGTTTGCTAACCTGAGATATCTCCAGTAATTTTTTATGCCTACTGTTATCATACCTAGGATCCTGGGGATATGTTTGAGATAATTTTGGCAGACAATAAATAAAATATATAGAGTTACTAAGTAGTTAGAATTTACTTACTATATATTTAGAGTTTTTCTTTATCTGTAAAGATGGAAAATTTTATTTTTACCCAATACCATACATGAAATGCATGTTTGTGATTTGTAAGTTATTTTAGATAAGAATCTTGCAAGAGAGATCTAAATAGTTTTATGGAAAAAACTGAAGATTTTACTAATGCTTGGATGAATGATGAATCTAGGCTATAAAAACATCTGTAACACGTGTTTATGGACCATCCCTCTGACTATTAATTAGAGGCAAATACATCATGTAATTTGACCTCTAAATGTAAAAAGAATTTGAGTTCTACAACCAGTGTAGTTATTTGAAATTAGCCCACCATTACTACATGGTCTTAAATATGAAGTATGTGTTAATGTAATTTGACCTCTGGATGTAGAATTTAAGTTTGAGTTCTGCCATCAGTGTAATTATTTAAATTGTCCTACAAGTTTCACATAGTCTTACGTATGAAGTGTGAACCTGTGTGGTTTTCACAATATAAGTACCCCATTATCTCTAGATTAAAAGTGTAGACTTGTAGATATTCTTGACAGAGACTAGAACAATTACCATGTTTTTGTTGAGCAATTCAAAATAAATAAAATCATCTTGCTTCTTTCTTTCTCTCCCTCCTGGTCTATCATGGTGTGGCGCTTTCTAAGAATTGTCATCCTGCTTTTCCCTTTTTTGGCCACACCAGGTGGCTTCTACTTAGGTGAGCGTGTCTTCAGGCTGAGAGAGTTGGGTGCGTGCCCAGGGTTGGCAGCCTACCTGGCTTAAACACCAGGTTTTCCTGTAGCGATTTTTGCAAACCTAAACATTTAAGTTGTAATCACTTAGAGAATCCAGCCATTTAGATAATTTGAGTGAAGATACAATTTCTGTGTGGTTTATGAATAAAATTACATCATTATCATTACCATTAGTAACAATTCTAGGTTTCAACTGTGCTTATGATAATTTGGCAAATTACAAAAGAAGTGGAAGAAGTTCAAGGTAAGGTTGAGACAGAAGTAGTATTAAAATATTTTACAACATGAACAAACACACCCCATAATCATCTGTATAGCCAATTAAAGCTTTAAAAATATGTTCAAAAGCACAGAGCTCGGGGATTAAGGGTGTGCTGTTAGAGCAGAGCCAGGCGTTGTGTTGCTGGCAAAGGCTCCACCCAGAAGGGGAACAAGGCGTTCTCTGGCACCGGGGGGTATTGATATGTCCTACCCCAGCTCTTTTATACTTAGTATCTCTTACTTGGAAAGGATGGAGCGAACTCCTAGCTTGTATTTCAACACCAGCACGAAGATTCAAGAACTATAAAATGTCACTCATTTATACACAGATTAAAACTACGAGTAGGGTGCGTGCTGGCAATTCCTTTCTACATGTTTCTGATGCGGAATTATAATCTGTCTAAAACCTCATCCACATTAACAATGCCACGTGTCCCACGCTTGCCTGCAGCCTCCTCTAGCTTTAGCACATGTAGCATAGTTTTCTAAAACGGTCTCCTGAGAGTCTGCAGCCATGGAGGAGACTGTCCTTCCCCAGACTCAGGGGTTCTGGTGCACAGCAACTCAGATCACTCCAGTTGCTTATTAGACTGCCTTGAGTCAGTTTGGGTCTTTTCAGAAGTAATGCCCAAATGGGATTAAATATGCAAAGACTTTATTTGGGGAAATGTTTGTGGGAGATAAAGAAGCAAGGAGCAGAAGTAGGCAGAATTCTCAGATCTCGGCTTAGGTCCTACACCTAAGAAGGGGAGAGATGGATAGACTGGGTAGGAAGAGCTTCCAACAGTTCTGAGTCATCTCAGGTGGGCAAGGGATGTCCCTGAGCTGAAGCTGACCACTGAAGGGGCGTCCAACATGGGATGGGCTGGCTTTGGTAGGCAGCCGCAGGGGGAGGAAGCTCTCAAGGAGCCAAAGACACAGAGGGCGGCACTGTTGGCAACTGAGCTCCTTATAGCAGGTTCCCTTCATCTGAGTGGCTCCCCTTGATGGCCAGCACATCTTATCACAGATGACTATGCCTTAACTGTGGGTTTCCTGTGCAGATTTTCCCCTCAGTGTATTTCCTGTCTCAGAATGTGGCAGAATCACTTTCCTGGCTACCCAGGAGCCTTCTCCCTCTCCTTCATGCCCTTCCCCATTACAGCCTGTTGGTTTCGCCTGCCCTCCTCCATGAGTGCTCCTACTTTTCCTCCTCCATTCCCAGCATCAATTGCTTTGATTCTGATCTTTATCATTTCTTCTCTCCAGTGTTGTTAACTGCCTTTAACTGGCTATCTCACTCCGGACTAACTTTCTTCACCCTCTCTAGTTCCTTTTTCACACTGTGGCTTGCATGATCTTTTTAAAATTCAAACCTTGCCACATTAGGCTTCTACTTAAAATTATTCAGTGTCTCATTATTTCCTGTAGGATAGAATCAAAACTTCTAAGCATGGTGTAAGTGTCTTATCTTGTGCTACTGACCCCTCCACTTACCTCATATATTCTCAGAGTTCCTCGAATTGTAAAATTGATCAAGAGATCTTTCGCCAGTGGGCTGACACATATTGTTCCCTATGTGAGACACGTCTCCTCTTAAGACATGTCTTACTTGCCTGGCAAACCCATAATCATGAAGGCTCAGGTAATTCTTTGCTGAGCTCCTGAGAAGTGGAACTTTGAATTTTTGAATTATCTGGTTGAGCCTCTGTTAGAGCACATACATGTTGGTCTGTCTTCATCGTCATGGTGCCCAGGTGCTCAATAAATGAGTGAATAAATGAATTAACTATAACCAAGGCTATTGGTTGGACTTAGGCTTGCTTGTTAGAGATGGTCTTATATTTCTGGTCACCAGCCAGTTGACTCCCTCCAGGCCTAGTATAACATCCTACTCAGGGTATCACATGAAACTCTCTCCCGAGGACTTTCATAAATCTTTACGGAGTTGGATTAATGAGTAATATGCTTTTATGAATAATATTATTATCCTTACTGCACAAAGAAAAAAGTTTACCTGAGTAATTCTATCTCTGTTTATGAAACCTACCAAACTAGTGTGAGGTAAAATATGTGATATTATAGTTGGGGTACCATAGCATTATTAAGGTGAGCATCACTCATTAACACACTTTAAATATTTAAAAAGTAACCCGAATAAGTATCAGCTAAAAAACAACCAATTTTTCACATGTTTAACAAAAATAACTCAAGTTTACTGCCTCAATCTGCCTCAGATGTCTTCAAAACTCTGGTTTGAATGTCAGGTTTGGGTGCCAGTTGTTGTCCCCAAGAGGAGGCATGTGCTGCTCAAAGGACACCGGTGGGACTCGGCCCTTGGTTCTGTCTGCTGCCTTCATCAGACCCCCGTCAACTGGGCCTTTGCAACGGGCTTGTCATTAGCTTCTGACCTCACCAGGCCCACAGCCACTTCTGCCAGAGATTGTTTCAGTCAGCTTTTTCACTGATGTGATGAAAGTACCTGACAAGAATAACTTTAGAGGAGGAAAATTTTATTTGGGGCTCATCATTTCAGAGGTCTCAGTCCATAGATGGCCAACTCCATTTATCTTGGCCTGAGGTAACGCATGTCAGAGGAGCATGAAGGTGAAAAGCACCAGGAAGCAGAGAGAGATTAAACTCAGCTCACAAAATATCAACCCCAAAGGCAGCCCCCACCCCATGGCCCATGGCCACCTCCTTCAGCCATACCATGCCTGTCTACAGTTACCACCCTGTTAATCCCTATTAGGAGATTAATGCACTGAATAGGTTATAATTTCACCTCTAAATTTTCTTGCATTTTCTCACACATGAACTTTTGGGGTACACCTCACATCTAAGGCATAACAGAGGTAGTTCTTGAGCAGCACATCTGATCACATCAGTTCCTGGCTCCTCCTTCCCTTATAGAACAAGGATCAACACTGCAACAAGTCTGGTCTCAGACAGCTTCTTCAGGCTCATTTCTCACAATGATCCCAGGTGCACCTTGATCTTTTCATAGCTCCCTGAGCACAAATGTCTCCTCCTCAAGGTTGCTTCTCCTGATCCCACCAACTTGGGTACTTCTATAGCCTCTAGAGAAGGGCTTTCCAAGACTTCCCAAACTCCACTGACAGTGAAATTGAATCTTTCCCTTTCATGATTCAAGGAGTGAACTTTGAGTACAACGAACTGAGGTTCTTCTTTGTTTTCTACTTGCATTCTGAGCAGTCTCAATAAAAGAGGAATTTTCTTCTTCTGTGAAGACATAAGATGTCTACTCAACTAGAGTTCCAGACTCTAAATTCTTGAAACTCAGTGCACCAGCAGATAGAATATATCTGTGGACTCTTCTCAGGAACCCATTTCAATATAAGGGCTCAAGATATCGACATCACTGAGACATTCACAATTGTACGTTTCAGATTAGCCTGTGCCCATTTATTTATCTGAAAATATCTTTAACATCTTAAAAAAACCCGTAGGCATTTCTAAAAAGCACATGACATTCCTCTTTGAAGAGAAGATTCGGTTGAATGACAGTTGCTTTCATTTAGGAGAGTGGCTTGACTTGATATTTTGCTGACACTTTCTCATGACAGCCTGCAAATGGAGGCTCGAATTCACTTGTCATTGCTATTAAAAAGTTGCTGTTTTTCTCCTTTTTTATTTAGTGTATTTCTGTGCTCTGACCCTTCATTTATTATTGTTCTTACTGACCTTAAAGATATAAAATAGAGGACTGTAGACAGAGTTGCTATTTTGGAAGGCTTGCTGTAATCCAGCACCAAAATCAATTCACCACTGAATTTTTCTCAGGAGAATAGTCTTCATAGTGTGGCAGAATATTGCTAATTTTCACTTCATCCTTGAAATCCCTTTAGTTCTCAGGAGAACAAGAGCCACCTGGTAAATTTTAAATCAGCAAAGATTTAATAGCAGGAAAATGGTATTAGAATTTTTTTGTATGAAAAAGCATTAAAATAGATAAGCCCAAGATAGCAACATAATTATAATACTGTGTCTTGATTATGTTTTATTTAAGATCTTTTGATGATTATGTTTCGATATTAAATTCATCAAGAAAATAATACTCTAAGATAGGTAGATAGCTTTCATGTAAAGGTGAAGACATCAGGAGTTTGGGGGCTTTCATCCAGGAAAGTCAAGATCGACTATTTTGTGTAAGGTTACCCAGTTTTAGTTTTTTGTCCCAGTGCTAGAAAATAAGGAGAGAATATATGTGGGAAAATTGTCCAAAAATGCTTCTAGAATTCCAATATATGACAATGTTATTAACTTTTTGAGGAAATTGCTCTTCTAATATTAATTAAGAACCAAACACTATCTGCTAATTCATAAATCTTTTAAACACTAAATCCCGTATTCAGTAAATAATGCAGCTTGAGGAATGTGTGCTTTGTAAATTACCTTTGGGGTATAGATCCCTCCCTTCTATTGCAAGGAGGCTGCTCCAGGATGCCTGTGTAGTATACTGCTCTTCCCATTAGATTCTAGGTGAGAGATTCTTGTTATCAACCTGGAAGTAGGTGGTGTCATTACTAGAACTTAATATTACATGTGTCTTCATTTACATAAAAAATTACTACTGTATTACAACTATTACCTCAAGATCTTTAGGTAGAAGTTCACGCAGGGTAAGAACAGCGTGTGTTTTAAGATGGAAATAATCATAGAGAGATGTATATGTTTCCTTTTAAAATCTCACATATTACATCTAGACATTATTGTGATCTTTTTATTGTCATAAAGAAATTTTGTTTTAAGCTTCATCAGTCATTTCAAAAGTAACTTGATTATTTTATCAGTGTGGTTCTTAGAAAGATCTTGTTCCTCTTTTAACAAATTGTTTTAAGCAGCCATATTCAGCATATTTTGGCTTTCTGATGTAAATTAAGCTAATTTTATGAGGGTTACTTCTTATGTAATGCCTATAGTAGTCATATAACATTTAAATGCAAAACAGAATATTAATATAAAACATTATCAATTAAATTTTATTCAAACTGATAATGATTTCTATATGATACAAGATCATCATAGTTTTATTACTAGTTTTGAATTGCCATATGTGTTAGATAAAGTTGTTCTTTTTTTAGTGTATATGCAATTAATAGTGGCTGTAGTTGTTTCACGAAATATTTTTCAAGGTCCTTTGTCTTGGGAGTGTAATTGTCAATTATAACAATATACTCATATATATTTTAAAAATTTCATTTCCACATGAGGACAAAGATGTAGTCATTATCAAAAAGAAAGGACTAGCTCAGTATATTCAGAAAGACAGTCAAAAGCCAGGAATTCATTTGTTATCACCGACTTGTTAGACAGCAGCACTAATCTGGCCAACTAACCTTTAAAAGAACGTGCAAAGTCAGAGGTGTCAAATTGTACCGGTAAATATTCACTGACAAAGTTTCTGTATCAAAGGCTGGAACTTTAGGAGATGCTCCTGGGATTTGGTGTACTCTAACATCTATTAATCCCTGGTACCTTAGGTGACTTGTCAAAGGAGTGCTGCATTTACAAGGAGCAGGCAAGGAGGCCCAGGAGGACACTCTGAGCTAAAGGTCAAGGAAGCAATTAATGTTCTCTGCTTTTCCCTAAAGAGCCACCACAGCAAACCTCCTCCCCCACTCCTTCATTCTTAGCAAGCCAAGTGCATGTAGTGGAATGAAAGTTAAAGTTCAAATAAAACATATTACCAGTATTATTTGGTTCTTGGAGCTCTTCTGAATGCGAATGCATGCAGTTATTTAAGGAGAAGTACAGTGGAATATATTAGAAGAGGTGGCACTTGCTGAAGAATACCAATTTTTCATCTTGCTATTTTTGTTGCATCCCTACTGAGGGTCAGTGTGATAGTGGGAGAATCGGGTGATGGACAGGCCCCTTCCTGTGGGCTGTAGCTAAGCGGGAGTTCTTTTGGGGAACACATGGTTCTGACACACGCACACACCCCCAATTCTTCTATTTATTAGTTTTTTAAAGTTGTAGCAACTCTTGTGTTCCCTCAGGTCTTTACTATTTTTGAGGAGCAGGTCTATCTCTTCAAATTGTCCTCCTGTGGCTGAGTTTCAAGATGTCTCACCTCCCGGTTCCTCCAGTTTCTTGGCATTCCAGTATAGTGAGACTTCTGCAGCTGCATATGGGACTAACAGTATGATCTGACCAGCATGAAATAGAGCAGAGCCTTTACTGCCCTCATTTTAGAAATTATATTCTTAACATGACCTTAGTGTACAAGTTTTTATTGATACTGGTTTTATACTTTTGACTCATATTGAGCTTAGGCCCAGTTAATCCTACATCTCTATTATATCTGCCTCCACCCCAAACAGTACTGCTAAACTCTACCAGAATATGGGCTTTATGTTCACCTTTATTATAACTCACATTATTAAATCCAATCTCTGATGCCCTGAGATAGCATATGCATTGTTGAGGTGTAGAGGAATTAAATCTGTCTTTCCAGTGTTTCTGAGGGGAGTGACCACATCTTCTGGCCAGCTACCGTATTTCCACCACTCAGACTGCGGCAGGTGCACACCAGGCCTTCAGCACAGAGTTCTAGAGTGAGTGAATGGGCTAACCCAGGAACAAAGATTACTCTGGCCAAAGTGGTTACAATGAGACTTTGCTGCCTCATCTCTTCCTACTTAGGAATTTAAAACTGTTTTTTGGTTGGATTTGTCTTTTCATGCTGTTTCCTCCTTATATTCACAGTTGGTCTTTATTTTCCATCTTCTCTTCCGGAGAAAACTAAGCCTGACTTCATGAGTGCTGGGGAAGGGGAGGTGGATGGCAAGAGCTGAGAGAGCAGAAAATACTAGAAGGAGCAGTGGATTTTAAGGGCCTGTGTGAGAGAGAAACAGCTTCTCTATCAATGGAAGTCATGTTAGAACAAAGGTTGACCAAAGGCAAACTTCTTTCATAAAACCACTCCAAGCACCTCAGCCACAGCACTACTGAACTGTTGAGTTTTCAAGTCTGTGCCACACCATCCAGGGTTTGATTAACTGGTGATCTTGTTCTGTCTGAATTTCGTGATCAAAATAGTAACAGTTACAAAAATAATGATCATACTTTATGTCTCTTCTGTGAGAGGACCTGTTCTCTCCCTTGAGGGTGCTCCCTCTTCTTTCTCTTCTAATACACTTTGCTATACTTTCAAAATAATAATAATGATAGTAGTAGTAGTAATTTTTAGACACCATGTAGCAGGCAATATGCAAAGCACTTTATACATATTGCTTCCCAACGTCATTTGATATAGATTTCTCTTTCACATTTTACTTAAGTTTGTAAACTCTTAGAGACAAATAGATTAAAAAAAACACACATTATATCACAGCTTTTTAAAACTGTAGAAAGGAGGCTCTGGAGCAACCACAAACGGAGCTCAAATTTTAGCTCTTTCATTTATACCCTGTGTGGGCCTGGTCAAGTTAACATGATTCTCTGAGTGGTAGCTTTGTTATCAGTGAAAGTGAAACTAATAGTGTGTACCATACAGTTGTTGCAAAGATTAAGGGCAGCCAGGCGTGGTGGTGCACACTTGTAATCCCAGAGGCTCAGGAGGCTGAGGCAGGAGGATCATAAGTTCAAAGCCAGCCTCAGCAACTTAGTGAGGCCCTAAGAATCTTAATGAGACCCTGCCTCAAAATAAACAATAAAACGGGCTGGGGATGTGGCTCAGTGGTTAAGTGCTCCTGGGTTCAATCCCCAGAACAACAACAACAACAAAATTAAGTGCAATATTATTATAATATATAGCATGTTCTAGCATGTTAAGTTATATACTCAATAATTAGTAGTTAAATGTTACTTATTAACCATAAGTAAGATTGTAGATGCCAGCATTCCATGAGTGCCCCAAAATGATAATATAAAAATAAAAAATAGGGCTGGGGACGTGGCTCAATCGGTAGCGTGCTCGCCTGACATAAGAGGAGCGCTGGGTTCGATCCTTAGTACCACATAAAAATAAAAATAAAGATGTTGTGTCCACTGAAAACTAAAAAATAAATATGTAAAAAAATAATATTAGGGCATATCGTTGGGTGGTATTGCAACATATCTTTTATCTGGTTAAAAGCAAGTTAAATAGGACAGCCTATTATATGTCACTAAAACACCTGTAATCACTCTGTGTAGACTCTACAAAAAGGTAGGATCTTATATCCCATCAAAGTCTTCTCTTGTTCAGGAAGAACTGATTGGTGGTCCTTGGAAACTTCCTTCCTTCCTTCCTTCCTCCTCCCTCCCTCTTTCCCTTTCTTCTTTCCTTCCTCTTGCACATTTTAGGCAAGCACACTACCTCTAAGTTGTACTCCTTGCCCAACATATTGCTTAAGTAGTATGTCAGTCACTCTGTGTTGCATTTAGCATTGCAGAAATGGATAGTGTGACGTCTAGAAAACAGAAAAACATGGACACCCTGATGTGTGAATGTTAACTTACATTATGAAATATTTGACAGTAGACCTTACTTTTTAGTTTCATCTAAGGTCAGTGAATATTTGAAAGTATCTGAGGCTAGGAAATGCTGCATTTCCATTAGCTGCTTCTCTTCTGTCTTGGGTTTCTAAGATACCTAGTACCTCTTTGATTTCCTTGCAGAGGCCAGAGAAGACCATGACGATAAGCAGGTGGTCTCAGAGATCATGGCGAGATGTTTTATCCCAACTCTGGTAACAAGCATTTCCTGGGAAGCCTTTCATTTTGTTGGTCATGAGATTCGGATTACTGAAGCGATGGACTATTATGGTGCTGTTGTTTGGCCCTCGGTATAATTTCATACAAAATTTGCTACATTCAATTGTTTTCCAGTCAGTTTGGTTCACTGATGTGTTTTACATGGAAGAAGGAAACAGGTTGTATAATGCTACTATGTGACCTCACACAGCACTAAAACTTAGAAATCATGCAATTGGGAAGTCATTTCCACTAATTAATTCTATTTCTAACTTTATCAAAATTTGTGAGACACATAAAAACATTGTTTACTCCTTCAGTTTTTTATGACTGTAGAGTTTAGAAGAGTTAATGTTTTTATTTCCCATTTTACTGGCTCCATTTGGGTTAAACAATTATAGTGACATCTGTATGAGTCTAACATGCAGAATATTCTCAAAGGGCACCCACTCCTTCAACGACTGAGCATGAAGGACACAGACCCTCCACTGCAGCCTGCCCTGCCCACACACTAAAAATAACTGGTATTATTACTAGTTGCTTCCTTGAAACGTGACCCAACTTAAGCAACTAAACTCTGTACTTTTAGTTATTTCTCTTTCCTCCCAATAATCCCCAAAGACTATTTTTAGACAAAATGTTAAACATATTGGGGATGTAATTCTGTGATGATTTCCTGGAATGAGGCCTATGAACAGCCACAGATGCTCTCCTACTCACATGGTGATACTCACCTGTAACATCAGTGACACATTTACCTACTGGAGTTTCATCTTGCTCTTTGTTACTACTTGCCAAGCACCAACTTTTTAATTTAATTTTTGTAGGCACTTGTTTTATGCTATTTCCTGGAAACAAATGCAAAGCAGTATAATATGGTTGATAAAAACGTGATTGAAATTGGAGCTGGAACAGGGTTGGTCTCCATTGTGGCAAGTTTACTGGGTAAGTAGGTATTTTTGATTGAATGGGGGAATGAAAATTTAATGATCCAAAATAAGTAGTCTTTACTCTCCAATGTGCTATATGACCTGAGTCTCTTTGTAACCTTAATTGTTTAAATGGACTTCATCAATAAACTGTACCAATCCTTATGTCTCTTGACCATTTCATTCCTGAATTTGTGGTAATTCTCCCATGGGGCGCTAACACACAAGCCTTAGCTGAAGCACACCTAAGTGGAGGTTCAGTTCATCATCCTGATTATTAGAACAGACTGTGAAACAGGCTTACATGTTTTATTGATGCTGATTTTGATGTTCTTTAGATTTTAGCATTATTTCAATGTTCTTAGGTAGCTGTAGATTCCTTTTGGGTTTTGAAGTCCTATGCTTTTATGAAAAGTGCCTGTTAGAATAGAGAGGGATATTGGAAATCATGTAACAGTCACACATCTGCTTCTATTTTTAGGTGTTTGGATTTATTTTCTCAGGTCACTTCCATTCTTTTATGACCCTCCTTCTCTCAACAGCGGCTTCCCCACTGATCATCTCCATGTTTGCCAGAACCTGTTTCAGTTCAGTCTTTCTTTGTTGTTACCTATTTCATCGCCTTAATTTAGCTGCCTTCTCTGAGGTGCACTACCCAAATCTGTCTTGATTTCCTTGATCTTCAGAAGTGCACACCTGCCACTCTACAGTCTTGAGAGGAATTTGAGATTTAGTAATTTACAACTTTCTAAACACTGGAGAGGAGTAGGACCCTTGAAGTTCTCCCAGGTATTTTAAAGAAATAGCTCCGTCCACAGTGCTTTCCAAAGTCACTGTTCCATTTGGTATGGGTAGAGTCAGAGACACTATTTGATTTATACTGAAAGCCTCCAGGTACAGAGACAAAATTTGTGTTTTGGGAACTCATTTGTTTTATTAAGAAGAATTGATCCCTTCAGTGAGTTTGTCTAACTTGGAACAAACATCAAAAGATGGAGGTCTTGTTTACTCAGTATTCTCAGAGTGGTGGTGCTTATCTCTCTAGACACAAAGTTCTCAAAATTAACAGGTAGTTTATACTTAGTATTGGCAGGGCACCGTTCCTGATCTTGAGATTTAAAAATATTTGTTGAAAATGACCAATTTCATACACACTAGAATGTGGAGGTTCATATTTCTGTGATTTTGCCAATGATGTGCATATTTCCCTCCCATTTTTATACTTTTTACAAAACATTCCTGATCAGTGTTAAGAGAAACTTGACATTGTGGCTAAGGGATGGATTCTCATTTCTCTGAGCCACCTCTTCCAGCATTGCTTCCCCATTTCGTATTCCGGCCTGTGCTTGTCTGATGCTGTTGTTTTAGCCATCCCTAGTTTTATTTAGATTATTTTCAGGTCTGATACTGTTCAAAGTTCTCTTTAAGAATGAAATTTCTATAAATTTGTTCCTACCGAATTCCTGCCTGAAAATGATCGCTGCTGTATACTTATAACTTGGGAATTCTTTCTATCCCTCTGATTTAAACATTTTTCCTGCATCTATGATCTTTGACTTTATGACCATCGCATTTATGTTATGGATAGGTTTCAGACAGGTCATGGTGGGAAGATTTACACTTGTGATGGAGTCGAGTTGAAAACTTAGCATAAGCAGAGATGTCAAGATACTGTCCAGCTTCTGGAAAAGGCGCCGCGCGCTGGGCGGGCCCGCCGCTATGGTGCTGCTACGCCGCGGAGCCCGTGCGGTTGTCCAGCCAAGATGCCGGAGTAGACACAGACACAAGACCAGCCCATGGAGGAGGAGGAGGTGGAAACCGTCGCCTTCCAGGCGGAGATTGCCCAGTTGATGTCGCTGATCATCAACACTTTCTACTCGAACAAAGAGACCTTCCTGCGGGAGCTGATCTCCAACTCGTCGGACGCCCTGGACAGAGTCAGATACGAAAGCCTGACGGATCCCAGTAAGCTAGACTCCGGGAAGGAGCTGCTTAATAACCTCATTCCAAACAAACAAGACCGAACCCTCACGATCGTGGATACTGGAATTGGAATGACCAAGGCCGACCTGATCAATAACCTTGGTACTATCGCCAAGTCTGGGACCAAAGCGTTCATGGAGGCTTTGCAGGCTGGCGCAGACATCTCCATGATGGGCCAGTTCGGTGTCGGTTTTTATTCTGCGTATCTGGTTGCCGAGTAAGTGACTGTGATCACCAAGCACAAGGATGATGAGCAGTATGCCTGGGAGTCCTCGGCAGGGGGCTCCTTCACCGTCAGGACTGATACAGGAGAACCAATGGGTCGTGGGACAAAGGTCATCCTGCATTTGAAAGAAGACCAAACTGAGTACTTGGAGGAAAGAAGAATAAAGGAGATTGTGAAGAAACATTCCCAATTTATTGGCTATCCCATTACTCTTTTTGTGGCGAAGGGACGTGATAAAGAAGTCAGTGATGATGAGGCTGAAGAAAAAGAAGATAAAGAGGAGGAAAAAGAAAAAGAAGAAAAAGAGCCTGACGACAAACCTGAAATTGAAGATGTTGGTTCTGATGAAGAGGAAGAAGAAAAGAAGGATGGTGACAAGAAAAAGAAGAAGAAAATTAAGGAGAAGTACATCGATCATGAAGAACTCAACAAAACAAAGCCCATTTGGACCAGAAATCCTGATGATATCACTAACGAAGAGTACGGAGAGTTTTATAAGAGCTTGACCAATGATTGGGAAGATCACTTGGCAGTGAAGCATTTTTCAGTTGAAGGACAGTTGGAATTCAGAGCTCTTCTTTTTGTCCCAAGACGTGCTCCTTTTGACCTCTTTGAAAACAGAAAGAAAAATAACAACATTAAGTTGTACGTACGCAGAGTATTCATCATGGATAACTGTGAGGAGCTAATCCCTGAATATCTGAATTTCATTAGAGGAGTGGTGGATTCTGAGGATCCTCCTCTAAACATTTCCTGTGAAATGCTGCAACAGAGCAAAATTTTGAAAGTCATTAGAAAGAATTTGGTCAAAAAATGCTTAGAACTCTTCACTGAACTGGCAGAAGATAAAGAGAACTACAAAAAATTCTATGAGCAGTTCTCTAAAAATATAAAGCTTGGAATACATGAAGACTCTCAAAATCGAAAGAAGCTTTCAGAGCTGTTACGATACTACACCTCTGCTTCTGGGGATGAGATGGTTTCTCTCAAGGACTATTGCACCAGAATGAAGGAAAACCAGACACACATCTACTACATCACAGGTGAGACCAAGGACCAGGTAGCTAACTCTGCCTTTGTGGAGCGTCTTCAGAAGCATGGTTTGGAAGTGATCTACATGATTGAGCCCATCGATGAGTACTGTGTCCAACAGCTGAAGGAATTTGAGGGGAAGACTTTAGTGTCTGTCACCAAAGAGGGCTTGGAGCTTCCAGAAGATGAAGAAGAGAAGAAGAAACAGGAAGAGAAAAAGACAAAGTTTGAAAACCTCTGCAAGATCATGAAGGACATCTTGGAGAAAAAGGTTGAAAAGGTGATTGTGTCAAACCGATTGGTGACCTCTCCATGCTGTATCGTCACAAGCACATACGGCTGGACAGCAAACATGGAAAGAATCATGAAAGCTCAAGCTCTCAGAGATAACTCTACAATGGGCTACATGGCAGCAAAGAAACACCTGGAGATAAATCCTGACCACTCCATTATTGAGACCTTGAGGCAAAAGGCAGAGGCTGACAAGAATGATAAGTCTGTGAAAGATCTGATCATCTTGCTGTACGAAACTGCTCTCCTGTCTTCTGGCTTCAGTTTGGAAGATCCCCAGACCCATGCTAACAGGATCTACAGGATGATCAAACTTGGTCTAGGTATTGATGAGGATGATCCCACTGCTGACGACACCAGTGCTGCTGTAACAGAAGAGATGCCACCCCTGGAAGGAGATGATGACACATCACGCATGGAAGAAGTAGACTAAGTTTCTGAAGAACCACTCATATGTGTGTCCCCCACTTCACCTTCATTCCTGATACCTTTTCAAGGATTTTTTTGTTCTTTGTTTTTTTTAACATTTATTAAAATGTGTATGGCATGACGATATCTACTTAAAGGGGAGATAAGATTTCTTTGTACTTTTAAGTGATATACTGTGATACTTTAGGCACTAAAGCAGAGCTAGTAATGCTTTTTCTAGTTTCACATTGGCTTATTTTAACAGGTTGAGATGTTTGTTCTAAGACATGTAACCTAACTTTGTAGTGTAAAGTGTTCCACTACCAAGTTGTATCCCTTAGTAGACCAGACCAAATCTTTTGTCCCTGAAGTGTTCCAGGATATACCTTGATGTTTAAAAGAAAGATATTTGTTAAAATGGCTTGAGTTTCATCTCATTAGGATCCCCCATAGTTACCCACTGTGCATGTACTAGTCCTCTAGAACCAAGTATGTGAAACAGACAACTGGCTGGGAGGAACTCTACAGGGCTTGTTTTCCAAAGAAAAGTATTTCAAGAAACAAAGCTTAAACCTCCCTTAGGTGTGTTACAAAGCTGTTCAAAAAGTAACTCAGTAAGGCTTGTGAATGGAAATATGTAGTGCCCAAGTCAACATTCTGCTTTAAACAGTAATAAATGCAGATGAGTTAAAAAAAAAGATACTGTCCATGTGATGCATTGAAAAGTTTTCTTCCCTCCATTGCTCTGACCTGAGCATTTCCTGAATACCTGCAGGAAATGTTACTTGCACCCACTTGGACTCGCATGACTGAAGCCCAGAGATCTTTTAGGGAAGAACTTATTTCTCTTTCACCCATGACTTTAGATTATTCTAATCAGGGCACTAAAGATTTTGAATATCTCTTTCAGTTATTTTTCTCCTAACATGTAGTACATAAATAGAAAACAACAACAACTGAGACAAAAAACTAGGAGAACAGAAAAGTTCCATGGTGTGCAAGAATATCATGGACAGAGGCCACCTTAGCATCCATTCTGAAAGGGATCATCTTTTCAGACTTTTCTTTGGGACTAGCAATTAAGCAGAATAGCAGAGTTCGAGTCAGCTTGTCAGCTGATAGTGGGACCCTATTCCATAGAATTACTTTTTCTACCAATCTTTTGTTTTACAGGTGCTCGTGTGACTGCGACAGACTTACCTGAGTTACTTGGAAACCTGCAGTATAATATTTCCTGCAACACCAAAATGAAATGCAAGCATTTGCCTCAGGTTAAGGAACTCTCCTGGGGAGTAGCTTTAGATAAAAACTTCCCCAGGGCCTCCAATAGTTTTGACTATGTCCTGGCAGCAGATGTTGTCTACGCCCACCCGTTCCTAGAAGACCTCCTCCTTACCTTTGACCATCTGTGCAAAGAAACGACCATCGTCCTCTGGGCCATGAAGTTCAGGTTGGAAAAAGAAAATAAATTTGTAGATAGATTTAAGGAGATGTTTGATCTGGAGGAAGTTTCCAGCTTCCCTAGTCTGAATATTAAGTTGTATAAAGCTGTGAAAAAAAATCGAAGGAATGCATAATATCCTCTAATGAGGACATGGACGTGTTCAGGTGATTCCTAACAGATTATTACTCTAAAGAAGACCTGAATGATCTCTTGCACCACTACTTTCCTAAAGGGAAATGTACAGTATACACACACTCTTTCTCTCTCTCTCTCTCTCTCTCTCTCTCTCTCTCTCTCACACACACACACACACACACACACACACACACATACACACTCAAACACACACACACATACACACACACTCAAACACACACACACACACACACACACACACACACACACACACTCCTATGAGAATAGGGGATAGCTTACCAAATTCGCCTTACTCCAGGCAGGGATTTTGCATACAAGAGATGCAGCTGTAGGGTTGGGGTAACCTGCTCCTCCAATATCTCCACTAGCACTAAGGGCCACAATCACATGGTAACAGGGACTTTTGGCAAAGTCTCCGTGTGTTCATTGTCAGCTCTCCTCATTCCTCTAGTATTATTATTCTTATCATTTTCAATAAATGTTGTAAACATTTTAATGTATAATTACAAAATGATAGTTTTAATGATATCGCTAAAATGGACATTGTTGTTCATCCTTCTAGCCATTGGCCTAAAGGATTCTCTCCATAGAAATAAAGAAATTGACAAAGGAGGGGTCTGCAAGTAAATCCATAATGTAATGGAAAATGATAGACTTTTGTGGTTCGCATTAGTTCAAGCTTAGAGGTATTCTCTCTCCTCTGCTTGCAGGGTGGGCTTCCAGCATAACCTCTCAAATCATCCTATGGATTTGAGGTTGTGGGCAAAGATGTTTCATGCTACTAAATAAAAAAATGAATGAAAGCACAAAGAATAGTTGAGGTTTTGGAGGAATTATTGTTTTATTTTTAAGCCAAGTAAAATTAATTTGTTTCATTAAAACAAGCAAATATAAAATCTTCGTGTTGAAAATACATGAAAAGGTTTAGGCCTCTAATCTCAACCAGACATATGGCTGGTTTTACAGTTTGAAGCTCTTCTGATGAACAAACATATATAGACTTAGATATTTGAAATCTTGAGTTTTTTTTCTACATTGGGCCTTAAAGATTAAACTCAGAAGTAATTAAAGTCAGTGCAAAAGAGCAAAAAATTAGGGCTTTGTTCCACGTAATCACCTGGTCTTGGTTGGCAACTACTCTGCTGTGTCCCCAGTTAGCATAAGTATAGATGTCAAGATACTGTCCATGTGATGAATTGAAAAGTTTTCTTCCCTCCATTGCTCTGACCTGAGCATTTAGGCTGTCACTGTGTCCTTGGGGTGACACTGCTCATTGGGATCAGTCCTCTCTACTCTGATGAAAGTTATCAGCTCAGGGTTGAGCAAAGCTGAGAAGATGATTTCCTGGGACCCTGATTTGCAAGCCAGGGTGCAGGTATGCTCCAGGGGAGTTTTTGGTGCGTGGGGTTTCTTAGGACCACCTCCATATCTCCTCATATTTACATGGACCTTTGTTGTTTTCACAGTCTGTTACTCACATGAGGTCACTTAAACTCAGAACCATTCTGAGGACTGTAATATCATTACCCCTACTTCACAGATAAAGAAAGAAGGCCAAGAGGCCCAGGCTGGTGTCTGTGGAGTATGGTACTGGGACATTCAAGTCAGGCTCAATTTGAGCCTGAAGCCTGTGTTCCTAACCCTTGCGCTGTCGTCATGTATTTAAAACAGCAATTGTCAAACTCTTTCTTATATAACCAAAGTCATTTATTCAAAAGGAAATGTGTACCCAGAAGGATAAGCCAATACTTGAGAAAAAAAACAGTTCCTGCTTGAAACCCTTCTCCTGCTCCCTAGCCCGTGGGTCGGTGTAGGCTTATGTAGAAGGTGCCATCTGAGTAGCACTGGAAGGAAGGAGGACAGTGTGTTGGAGGCAGAGGGAGAGCCATGCCGGGGCCTGATGGCAGAAGGGTGCCAATCCTGGAGGACACCTCAGAGGCTGGACTTGATGAGCAAGCACAGGAGACTGATGAGCCCTGAAGTCAGAGGGGCACTGGGGGAGCCAGACCATGGGCTGCCTTTGCTGCAGGCTGTGTTCTTCACACAGAGGCTCTGAGAGGGAGGGCAGGCTGCAGGTCACCTGTTAGGCTATGCCGTTGGGCTGAAGGCCTACGGGAAGGAGCAGAAGGAAGTAGGACATGAGTGCCAGACCTCAAGTGGCCTCTGGGACAGTCCCGAATGGGACAAGGTGCCCAGGCCTTGAGAGTGTCACATGGCTCAGTCATGGATATGGCTGTCCTTGGAAGACTGCATGACCTTGGGTGAGCCCCTCTTCAGCTGTGGCCATTCTTGAAGATGGTGACAGCTGTGGACTGTCTGCCAACAGCACTTCCAGCAGCTGGGTAATAAGTCATTCTGAAGAGGATCTGGGCAGCATGTCACAGTGTCCACCACAAGCTTTCAGGTTACTGGTCACTGAAAGAACTTTGACTTCTTTCCTCTCTGGCTACATGGAAAATCACTAGAGGGTTTTAAGTCGAATAGTAAATAATGTTATTTTGTGTAAGGACCACTGTCAGCTTCCTTGTTTTCTGTGACAAAATACCTGAGATCTATGGACTTAAAGGAGGAAAGATTAATTTTGGCTCATGATTTCAGAGATTTTAGCCTACAGTCACTTGGCTCCATCACTTTGGGCCTGAGGCCAAACATCACAGTGGAGGATGCATGGTGGGACAGAGCTGTTCACTTCATGGTGGCTGTGAAGTAGAAAGAGAGAGAGAAAAAGAGGCTGAGGTTCCAGTATCCCCTTCAGGGGGTATGCCCTCAGTGACCTTCTTCCTCCAACTGGGTCCTGTCTCCAAAAGTTTTCTTTATCTCGCAATATGCCATTAAGTTATGAATCCACCCAGGGACTAACCCACCAATGAGGTCAGAGCCCTCATGATCAGTCAACTCTCTAAGACCCCACTTCTGAACACTGCTGCATTGGGGACCAAGCCTTCGACCCTGGAGCTTTGGGGGGACATGGAAGATCCAAACCATAGCAGCCACTCTGGCTGATGTTTTGAACCTGGAATGTAGGGACAAAGGACCAGCTGGGAGGCTGTGGCAGTCATCCAGAGAGTGGCAGCTGGCAACAAGGAATCTGCATGGGATGAAAAGTAGTCATTTCTAGATGCGTTTGGAAGCTGGAGCCAGCAGGGCTTCCTGCCAAGTGGAGTGTGGAGCGTGAGGGAGACAGTCAGGCTGACCGCCATGCTTGGTCTGAGCCACTGGACATAAGTGCAGCAGCATCAGCTGGGGGGTTTGTAAAGCTCCTTCAGAGAGCCAGAGAGAATAAGATGAAGACTGAGTCCTGAGGTTTGATACAGGAAGAGATCAGACAGGGGAATTTGGGGTTTTTGTTTTGTTGTATTTTGAGATTCTGCCCCCTCCACAGTTGTGTTAGTATCCATGGGCTCTGAAAAACATGAATTTTATTTATTTATTTGTTTGTTTATTTATACATACTAGGGATTGAATCCATGCTGGTTTTAGAACTGGCCAGCAGAGTTCCAGGGTTCCTCAGAGTTGCTCAGAGTCATTGGGGCCTGAGGACTGGGGATGCCTCAGCCAGAACAAAATAAAAATTGTCAAATATGTGCATTTTTAAAACAAATTATAAGGCAATAATTGGAAACAAAATTGTGAATGGAGTAGGTAAATACAGGAGAAAAACGGCTGTTAGAATATCACTAAGTAGTATTTTTAGGTAGAATAGATAAAATGTCCTCTTAAAGACAGCATGAGGACTAAACCAGCCATATGGTCCTTTCGAGTTCCTCTTTCTCTGTGTGTCAGTCTGTCAAATGTGACATTCCCATCCATTGTTTCATTCTGTTTATAGCTCTCGCCTGCCAATGTGGACACCCAGCCCCACACCATGCCTCCTTGCTTACTTCATCCTGAGAACTTGTCTACTTTTCTTTTTGCTGCAGTTTCTCCATACTTTTCAAGTTAATTTTATAGTAATTCAATTTCAGAAGATAAAATTTGAATAGACCTTTTCTATCTTACAATTTCTCCTTCTTTTTTTAACGAATAGCAATTGATTTGTTAACTTCAATCCAAAGGAGTTCTATTGTGAGCTTCTGCCCCTTTGTATCTGGCTTTTTGAGAAGTTAGATGATGTTATTAAAAACCTTGGTCTAATTCTTGCAGTAACTTTCTGGATTTTCAATAGAATATTTATACTGATAGTCAAAATTGTAATAGAGGTTAAATCAGAATACTTATTGCTCCACAGAAGACAGACCAACCTGCAGGTGATTCTCTTCAACTCAAGATGTCACACAGGTAACCAGGAGAGTTTTGTGCCCCAGATGTGTCAGCTGACTTTAGGATATTAAGTGCTGCACTACAATCTCTGTCTTAGAATTTAATGATATATCTTCTTTCATTTGAACCAATTTTTATTGATCAGATTTTAGTATTTTTTTTTTTTTGGTACCCAGGGGTACTTTACCACTGAACCACTTGCCCAGCCCCTTTTTATTTTTCATTTTGTGACAGGGTCTTATAAGTTGCCCAGGTTGGCCTTGAACTTGCAATTCTCCTATCTCAGCCTCCTAAACTGCTGGGATTACAGAAGCCACTGTACCTGGCTCAATCAGAATTTTTAAGAAATGTCTTTTCTTTTTTGGATAATGAAAGGGTAGCTTTGGGTAACTAACTTTCTAACAGATTTACAGTCAATAGTGTAAACACATTATTGTGAAAGAAAAAAAAGATGGGTAAGCATAATAGAATGGAATATTCCTTTTTTTCTCTAAGGCCTCAAATTCCTGCAAGTTGGTGTTCTCTGAGAATGCCCTGTCTTTAGAGGCTATGTCTAACTGGTTTTAAGTGTTAATTTGCATATAAGCAGATAAATAATTTACAAATATCCATTAGAAGTGAAATATGTCCACTTGGCTGAATTTTGATACTAGATGAGATTTGTATGTACCATGAAAACAAACCAGGAATTGGTTCTAAACAAGAATTAAAGTCAGGTCATGTTAAGCAAATCAGGCAAGTAAGCTTAGGTAAAACTATGAGAAAATTAATATAGCGTGCTTCTTCTTACTTCATTTTAATTTGGTTTTCATGGAAATCTGTGCATGGAGAAAATAAAAATTGTCAAATATGTGTATTTTTAAAACAAATTATAAAGCAATAATTGGAAACAAAATTGTGAACAGAGTAGGTAAATGCATTTGCAAAAGTTGGGGGAATATAGGCAAAACAAATTTTAAAGTACAGGGATTTTGTGAGTGCATGTTTGCAAAGATTGGTGTGGCTCCTAAACGAGTTCCACACATAGCTTTTGTCATCTGAGTCTGTGATGTGAAATTAAGCCTAGTGTATTACCTGCAAGCCCAATGTCAATATTTGCTCTGCTTCCAAGTTCCACATGAAATCAAAGACAGTGTTCTGAATAATTGTATAGTAGTATTTGTTAGACAGGGTGTCTTAGGTGGCCTTAGTTAGCATCAATTAGTTCTGAGGTTATATTAACTGCATTTGCTCAGGATTCCATTAGTGTTTGCACGGATGGCGTGTTACTCTGTAGTACTTAGGTTGCTGAGCCTATGCTATTGACTGCTTATTCTATTGAACTAACCCTTGGCCTCTATCACAAACAGTGTTTTTATTGGGCAAGCTCACAGGCAGGACTCTTGCTTCTCAATTCTCCAATTTCTTTGTTTCTAAGGCAATTGTCTTTCTCCAAAATCCAATCAAATTTTAGAGCTGACACTTGCCATCAGAGAATTCTAAGGGATCACTAAAATGAAAACAGATGTCCAGGTCAAGTTTGTGATCAATGACATTAGTAGGAAAAAAGAAAAAAGAAAGAAAGGAAGAAAGAAAAATACTGAATATCTGCTGCCAATCAATACCAATTTTCCATATTGAAAAGTATTTTTGTTTTTTCAAACAAATGTACAAGCAAAATAAGATTAAGATATGCCATTGAAAATAATTTAATAGCCAGGGGTTATTTCATAGTGTCACAAATATAAGATGGGCATATGAAAATCACATTTGGGGCGAGTGTTACATTTTGAGGTTGAGGTTTTGAAATTTTCTTTGTCCAAAGTCTGTTAACATGTATGGTTTTCTTTGTTTTAATTTTAAATTATGAGTCAGCCCCTTGCTTTCACTGGATTTTGTGTGTGTGTAATGATTTAATTTGGGTTTTCTTACCTGGTCCATGATTTAATTTGGGTTTCTTATCTCTTTTTGTTTCCTTTGTTGGCAGAGTATAAATCATAATGGCAAGGGTTGTTTTTTGGTCATAAACCATCAAAAATAAGCCCAAAGGACAGGCCATAAAAATGTGAGAAATTCTTAGATTAAAAAACATGAGTAATGTTTCTACCCACCTGGTGTTCAGGGTAAATGTACAGTTTGCAACTAGTAAATTATTAACACTCTCCCACCAAAGCTTTGTTGATTGACTAATAGGCAACTTAATGGTTAGAAGGATGCTAAACATGGCAGACACATTTCATAATCGTGGATAAAAGAAGAGTTGAGGAATAACTCTGCATAGCATTTGGGGTGAAGGGAACAAAGTGCTCGAGCTCCTGGGAACAGATTTCAACTTACTTTTAAATAAATAAGGAGACTTGGCCGAGTGCAGTGGCGCACATCTGTAATCCCAGTGGCTCTGGAGGCTGAGGCAGGAGGATTGTGAGTTCAAAGCCAGCCTCAGCAGCTTAGATCCTAAGCAACTTAGTAAGGCCCTATCTCAAAGTAAAATATAAAATATGCTGAGGATGTCGCTCAGTGTTAAACACGCCTAGGTTCAATTAAAAGAACGCTAAATAATCAGCATAGCTACTTTTTTTTCCTTTGGATTTTAGTTTTAATTGTTTAGAAAGCTGCCTAGTGGTTGTCATTCATTTATTCACTATATATTGAAACCCACAAGGTGCTGGAGCTATGGGTGGCAGGGAAAAGGGTAGTGCCAGTTCTCCTGGAGACTCTGAGTTCAGTGCCAAGGGCAGAGGCAGTGAAGTTGCCAGTGTGGTAGGGGAAGTGTGGGGGTGTCCTGATGGTGGGGAACCCAACCCAGAGCCAGGGAACCATGCAGGCTGCCAGGAGAAGCCAGCTGGAGCTGGCAAAGGAGGAAGGGGGGTGGGTTCTGGGTGGAAGAAACAGCATGGACCAAGCTTTAGAGGCAGCTGACAGCGACCTGTTGGAACCACTGGCTGGGAAAATTGCAGCTTCCATTAACTCTTGCTGGAATAATAACTACAATCAATGGGATACTCCCTGCTTTTACCTGTTTTCAGATTTCCCAATACCCCTAGAGCAATTTACCTATGTGGATATGGAGGTTTGTGGGAGTGTCCTCCTCAAGGTCACACACCTGTGACAGATAGGATGGGAACTTTGACCTCTACAGGGCCTGCTGAAGCTTGTTCTCTTTTGGGGTATTGCACTTGAGCTCTGCAAGAGAATACTGAATTTGAATTGTATTCCACTTAATTGGGAGCTAAAGGTGGTCATTGTTTGCCTCCTGAGAACAAATTAGTTCAAGCGGAATACTCTCAAGGGGGCCTGGAAGGATGAACCCCTTTCCCAACACATCTTTAATAGTTGCCTTTATAAAATGTGTGTATATACCCCCAAAGAGTTAACTACATACGTATTTGCAAGGAATACTGGGCACAGATTAGACTAACACATTTAAGGATATTGGTGATCTCAAAGCAGCCAGTGCAGTAAACAAAAAAGGGCCTCTTGTGTGGAGGTGTCCCGATGGAGCCAGCACCATTCTGCTCTTGACAGAAGGCTCAGGAATATCCATGTGAACCAGGGGTGGGGTGCCCTCGGGTGACTTTTCATCGGAGAAGGCCAAGGGGGTGGGGTTGAACTTTAAGACATCATCTGATCTGTTTGTAACCAGGCTGTGTGAATGATGCTGATGTGTGTGGGTCTGTCACCAGGCGGTGTCGCCCGGCAGACTTCAGTCCTGGGGTGAGGTGAGGACAGCAGTTCCTGGAAACCACCTTCCAGTTGTCCTTCAAGGCAAGTCCGGTAACTCAGGAAGCAGAGCCTCCCCAGGCCAAGGCAGAAGTTGAGGGACTCAGAGTGAGACTGGAGGCACACGGCACCTGCCAAGCAATGTGCTGGTCTAAGCGAAATGGCTCTTGGTGTCCTCAGCCTGCACTACTCCAATGACAGGCAACTTGTTCTGGGAAACTGATTTGCAGAGTAAGCCTCACACGCTGGCTGGAGCCTCTGACAGGTGATGGGTGTCTGCTGATGCAATTGTGGGTGGCTCAGTTGTTTCCATGAGGTCAGAGTGAGGGCCAGGGTCAGAGCACGGTGCCCACTGCCTCTGGGGAGCGATGGCAAGACCCGATGGCCACAAGGAAGACATCTGGGGCGAAGGCTACCCTGGGCAGTCCCCACTTCAAGAGCAGGATGAGAGGAGGGAACCCTAGCTCTGTGATAGTATCTTTATTGTATGTGTTCCTGGTTGGTTTTTACCTTGACCTGCAAAACCTGAAGCCACTGTCATCTCTACTAAGCAAGTACTGCATACCAAATTTGATAGATGCAAGGCAACAAAGCCAACGTCTGGGGAAATTTCAGCTGATATAATCTATCTTGGTAAAATTCTTGCTTTGATTCTATTTTATGCTTCTCTCAGGTGAAAATCCAAGGATTTGGTTACCATTTCCCAAAGCTCCCAGAATAAAATCCCAGTTGGAAATTACATACAGTGGCCACTGGGAGGCCCCAGTGATCTGCCAAATGAACTTTCCCGTCTGAATAAACAAGTGAAAATAAAAGGAATGATTTCAACAAGCGAATTGAATTATGAAAGATTATATGCAAATGCATCAAAAGCGGTATGGGGTAAATACACAACAGTATAATGTGATAAATGCATGGTGCCATCTTCCTTAATTAGGGATTGTTCAAATTCTACCCCTCACCTCAGCTCTATGCACACGTTATGAAATAAATACTCCAAGGAGAGGAAAAAAATCATGGCTGGTTTCTGTTCTTTGAACACCATGCTGGTGTGTAGCTGTGAGTGAGTGAGTGTGAATGGGTGTGTGAGTGGGTGGGAGAGGGCAGAGCCGTGGAGTGGGAGAAGATGGACAGAGGAAGCTAGTGGAGAGATTGCTGGGTGGGAAGGGAGGTTCTGAATCTTACAGCCCAGGAGAACATGTGGGTTCTCAGCCTTGAATGCGGATAAGAATCACCTGAAGTTTTGTTCAAACATGAGTTGGCACAGCCCAGAGTTTCTGATTCATTGGGTCTGGAATGGGCATAAGGATTTGCATTTCTACCGACTTTCCAGGGGATGCTGATCCTGGCTGGGAACCACACTTTGAGGCCTATTGTTCTCATAGATTACCTATCCACCAAGTGCTTGTCATGTGAGACGGGGGCATTTTGTACATGAGGGTGTTACCTGCATCTGGCTGATGGACTCTATCTTTAGTTGCCTAGTCTGCTGTATCTGATGACCCATGTGCTTAAAAGGCATTCTTCTTCCTGGAATGACCACTCTTACCCAGGAGGCCTTCATCCCTTCTAAGACAGCAGGGAAAATTCAACAAAGCAGATCATAGGCCAACCTTTCTACTTGCATTTTATATTCTTTTATTTTATGTGCCATTTATGTCCACTTGAATCTAACACTTAAAGTGGGGTCATCTATAGTCTAGAGTGAAGAGTAAGTGAGAAAAACCTTGCAGAGATTATTTTACAGCTTAAGACTAAAGGGGGTATTTCTTGGAATTTGAGCTTGGGGACTCTGAATATAAAATGCATGTAAGCTATTAAAGAACAGACAGTGGCAACGCTTGATTTTATTGCTACAGTATGTACTCAGACAGGCTCTTAATTAAAAAAAATGTGTTAATGCTCCTAGTCCCAGAGATTCAACTCTCCACAGGTGTAATATTTTTAGAGGGGAGTTTCTGATCTACACAAGTAGTTGCAGCAGGATTTGTGATGGCACAGAGAAAACCTCACCCAAGAAGAAGCCTTGATTCATCATGTAGATGTGGACCTAGGCAAGCATGGTTAACCACCTTCACCCTGCTGGACAAGCTAGAAGATGGTTAACATCAGTAAGACTTTTTGTTTGTTTGTTTGTTACAAGTGTAATATTCTGGTAGTAGGCACCATATTTTTTCACTCCAATTTTGGGATGAATTAGAGTCATATTTGCTCATGAAATAGCTTAGTGATTCCTCCAACAGACATCTCTGTGTAGTAATTCCAAAATTGGAATTTATCATCATCATTGTAGAAAACAATTTTAACATCAGAAATCAGGAAGTTCTGGAAGTGGGGGTGAAGAGAGTTGTGTATTTTCTTTCTTCTAATCTGAGCACAGGCATTGCTTGACAAGATGACGGCCAAAGTGCTGGTTCACTGTGGCTGAATAGCGGAAGCTCCTTGAGGCTCTATAGCAATGCTGCTTCCCTGGTCCTGTCTCAGACCACTGAGCTAGAACAATTTGGGGTGAAGATGGGTGCATTTTGGTGCATAAATTGGTATTTTTAAAAGCTCCCTTGTGATTCTGTTGATTGGCCATTTGGGGGGAAATATTTGTTGGGTGTATGTGACTAATCATGCCTAGACTTTCATTGGCTTTTACTGCACTCTTCGTGGCTTGTGATTTATTGAACCTCTTATTAATTCCAAGTTTTCTCTTTGCATGTAATTGCTAAATAGAGAATTTTCCACATGAGAGACTCCAACTGTATTGAAACCAACCTTAGGCACATCCTAGGATACAATTCCCCTGGAGCTCAGTCAATACAGAGTAATTGTTTTTGGAGGAAAGAAAACATTTGCCTCCCCTCAGCACTGGAATATGAATTGATCTAATCAATAGAAATTGGAATATTACTATGTTGAACACAAATTGCATGCTTTGCCCAATGAGCCACAGCACCCAAGAGCTCAAGTCATCAGCCTCACAGAACAGGGGCTTTGCAGTGGCCAGGAGCGGGCAAGGAAGAATGCAAGCTAAAGAGAAAAACCCAGAGTGACCACAAGGTCCCAGGAGAGAATACTGGCCCTGGCTCTGGGTGCCTTCATAGCCAAGTCAATTTGATAACTTTTATTATTTTCAGGTCTTGCATCAGTAAATTGGTAGAGGACCAAAAAAAAAAAAAAAGACAATAAGGCCTAAATGATATGAAAATGTAGAATTACATAAAAAGATGAAGGGTACCAGGATTCTCTCTGTATCTTTTAATTACATGAGAATCTCCAATAAAATAAAAAGTTAAAAGAAAGCAAGTTGAGTTGTGTTTGAGTGCATGCTGACATATTTACTTGTGGATGATGCACATGAACATGGTGTCCTCCTCCTCTCCTCTATGTGTGTGTGTGTGACAGTGCATGGGAAAGGTACATGCTAGGCCCTCATAGGGGGTATTACAGGGCCTGATGAGCTGTCCTTGAAGAGCTGCTCTATATTTAGGGGTTTCTTTGAACCAAGAACTTCACCAGGCTTTTTAATTAATCAACTCATTTAATCCTTACAATAATCTTATGAGCAAAGTATCATATGTGAGTTAAATTGTCCCATTTTACAGATGAGGCAATTAAAGCTTAGTGAGGTTAAAAGACTGGCTGAAGTCATGACAGGTTATCCATGATAAAGGAAGGATTTTTAACCTAAGCTAATACTGAAGTTCATGCTGTCCTGGTTCTATCTATAACCCAATCTGTAAGGAAATGGGAATTATTCCTACTGGCATCAAATCAAATAATTTTTGGCTTATTGTGTTGCTTTAGAAGAAACTCTCAGCTCCATAAATAATTCAGAATTCTGATGCAAAAAAAATTTTTTTAGTACATTGTGTTAACCAAATATATAGACTATTAGGAATCTGGGATTTAAAGCTACTTTAGAGGTCAGGAGCCGAACCTCTTATTTAGTGCAAAAGCATTGTTAACATGTGGTTAATGGGAATTGTTTTAGGGAAGGGACCCCTATCTCTGAAAAAAAAGTATAGTCTAATTATGAGAAAACACTTCCTTTACATGGAACTGAAATCTGTTTTCCTCTCAGAACTTGTAAAGTAAGTATTTTCTATACAAAAAATAAAAAAAGCATTTTCTATAAAAATGCAATGAGAAAAGTATAAGGCAGTCTTCCCCCCCCCCCACTGTGAGATAAATGTCTCCAATTCTTTTAAAATCATTTGTCATTTGACATTACTTTCAGAATCTTGATGATTATTCTGAATGTACTCCATTTATTCAATATCACCTCTTAAATTGTGGTCTCCAAAATCTGAGACAGTACTGTGGAGGTAGTCTCATCAGGACGGGGAGAATTACTTCTGACGTGTTTAACACCTTAGCAATGGAATACAGACATTTCACAGATAGGTTAGAAACCAAGAAGTGTTCTTTCTAGGATTTGGATTTTACTTGTCCATTGGAAACATAGTATTAGAATGCTTTGGTGTACTGTCTGGGTCCAATCAGGGAGAATATAATGTGGAATTTCCAGTGGAAATTCCTGCCCTCTGCAAACTCAGTTACTTGCTTTAGAAGCTCAGAGTCCAATGCTTCCCTTTTGATAACTTCTGAAATTACTCAAACCCATACAAGAAATAAGAAATAGAAGGGAGTTGTCATCCACAAGGATCTGGGAAATTTAGGTACCTACCTGAACTTGGCTCCATCTGAAAGGGTCCAAAAGGGAAATGAACTTTATATTTGGTACTAGATATTTTTTTCTGAGGTATGTAGATTTATTTAGGGAATTTGAAAGCCACATTCAGTATTTTCTTAAAACCATTTATGTTCTCTCCAGAAAGCTCAAGTTAAGTCACAGTAATAAACTTGCTGTGGAACTTTCCTTTTAAAAAGAAATCTTAGCATTCAACATAGACTAATCATTTCAAAATAGCACAGAGCCAACAGCAGCTCTACTGACCTTTGGAGTCGGCATATTTATGTCCACTTTTTATTTAAGTTCAATTTCCTAGCTTTATTTATATTTCACTATTGAAACATATATGAACAAAAACATAGGTGCAAAAATATTGTACCTCTCACTTTTGTTTTTCATTTTTAAGATTAAGAACAAAATGGCATGCTCCACTTTCCCTAGTTAGCAGAATATAGTTAGTCTTACTAGGGTTGACTCTGGACTGTTTAAGAGCTCCAAAGACTTGCTTGGTCTTAGGAAAAACGACAGAGGATTCTTTACCTCAGGGAATTTTCTGGTGTCACTATAGGCAGGTGGTGTTCTTGCTGGTTCTTTTTATGGTCAGGCTATCAGGATCTGTGGGAGTCCTAGCTACTGTTCTCAGGGTCTGTGCTCAGTGTTACAAATGCCTATTACCGCCAGGTTTCCATTGACAAAGCAGCATCAAAGAGAGCACAGGTCTTTCTGGGAAAAGATTTTTATTTCTTTTTTAATTTAAAAAAGATTTTTGTTTTTAAAACTTTAATTCCTCTTAAATTATTCCTCTTGATAGATCATCTTACCATAGTAACCTGATTGAATCTCTTTCAAGTTCTTTATGAAAATTCAGGCACTTACAGATGTCAAACCTTAACATTACTTATTTCTCACAATGCTAAATATTGTCAAGAATGGTCACCTAGTGAAAAATCTTTGCTAGATGTAACTTGGCTCCTTTTTATTGGCCAGTATCTGCACGTATGGCATTTCATTTTGTATTAGGAAAAAGAATGTTGTTCCATAGAATGACTGACTGCCACATTTTTTATTTTCCTTTCCTTTGCTAGCAATTTAAAGATAAATTCTCAAGGTTTTTGTGCCTAATCATTTTGATGCTTTCCATCCTTGTTACTGACTTTAAAAGGTGCTGTTAGAGTTCTTGTTTTATTTACTGTAGAAATACATAATGACATTGGTAAGCTGATTTGGAATTCTAGAAGACTATCAGCAGTACAACCAGGTGGCTGTGATGAGCTATCAAGAAATCTGTTGCATTGGGAGTTAGATCCTTCAAGTGTTTTGTGCAGGGGACAAGAAGAGGCAATGGCTTGCCATTAACAGATCCTGTGCAGGCAGAGCTGAGTAGGAAGGTGGCATCATCTTCTGCTCAGGAAGGCATTCTGCAGGATGCCCAGTTTAGTGCACCTCTCTGTTTTCTTCAAAGTCTCTATTTACAAGAGAGTTCTTTGGGAACAGTTCTTTTTTGGATGAAAAATACAAATTCCAAGGATAATTCATGTAGCATTTAAATTCTCTCATGCTTCTCATCACCTATGGTATATCTCAGATAGCAAGTTGAAGAGAAAAAAGAAAATAGCTTTTGTAGAGCCTTAGGAGATTATGAAGTCTATTTGATTGGCTGTCCTGATAGGCATTACTAAGAAGTATGAGAAGAAAAATTAAGCTCTTTTCTTTGTGTAAGTGACTTGTGAAACAACTGGGTAATTCAGTTTATTTGGGTTACAGATTCAAGTCAATAAAGGCAAAAATGAGTATTCTCTTTGTAAACAAGAATTTGCAGAGATATATCTATTCCTCAATAAACTATATGGATGGAGAGCAGCACAAGAATATATAGTTTTTGCCTGAGCACAGCATGGATGAATTAAAATGAGTATGAGAACCTTATTAAAATGTTCCCAGACTTCCTTGTGTTTACATTTGTAACATAAACATTGTTAATGTGCATTTTATCTTTAATTTCCTGTATTTGTGAGAGAAAAGAGAAAGTAAGAACATAGAGTAAAACCTTTGCTAGAACCAGTTGGGAAGTAATAAAAATTTTACTGTCTAGTTTTGATACAGATTAAAACCCAAAATGAAACAGCTTATTGTGCAAAACTGTATTTAAGCTGCTTATAACTTTTTAAGAATATTTTTTCCTCTTGGAATTGACTAAAATTCCTGCATAGCAGAGTACTTGCTAACTTCAGTGTAAAATTGAAAAGTCTACCTGCGTTTGAGTGTTTAAAATGCCCGAGGGGAAGCTTGGGAAAATGTGATTTTCAGGTACATTTTTGCAGTGGGGAAGTGGCTATTAGCATAGCTATGTCCACCCATCTGTCCATCTGTTTGAAAGTGTGCACTCTGGGTGCTAAAGGCAAAATGAATAATGTACAGGTCTGGATCCCTGAAGCCTGGGGGGGAGGAGGCAGAAGTCTGCAAGGCCATCATCAAGGGAGGGCCGGGGGGAGGGGGGGGAGCAGCCTCACATCGGCAGAGAGCACTGTTCACCTGCCTGTCATTGTTCATTTCTCGGCCTGAGAAGCTGCACAGGTTTCTGAGCTCAGACTTTCATAAAAAAACACAAATGCATACTCTCCTTGGTGGGGTGAAATTGAGACTGCAAGTGAAAGAAGCGGGTAGCTTCTTTATTGTTGAAATGTACTTCCATCCTTAATTCCGACATAGCATTTATTCCTCATACACTCAGGGCACAGAAAGCATGAAATTTACATTGGTGAAATTATAATATTGCAAGCACATACTTGACCTCTGTGAGGCGCCAGGATTCAAGTGTTTCTTGTTATTTTCTTAAACAGGAAACATATCTCCACTCACACTTTTAACCACATAATTGTTCAATGAAACAGTGAGATACTGGAGACTATTTGAGGGCCACGGGTCTCTTTTCTGGAGTTAAAAATATTGAATCTACTCTTTTAAAGGATTTCTTTTTCTTCTTGTACTAGAAACTCAGGGACACTTTACCACATTTGCAGCCGATTTAATTAATTAATTAATTTTTAAATTTTGAGACAGGGTATTGCTAAATTGTTTAGGGCCTCATTAAGTTGCTGAGACTGGCCTTGAACTTGTCATCCTTCTGCCTCAGCCTCTCGAGTCACTGGGATTACAGGCGTGTGCCATTGTGCCCAGCAAATCTAGTATTTTAATGAACAGTGGTCTCCCTGACTTTATTTTTATTTTGTTCCAACACATTTCCCCTAATCTGCTCTATTTTCAAATTTGTAAAATATTTTTAAATTGGCAAATGAAAATAGTCTATATTTATTGTGTACAGTAGATTGAAATATGTACACATTGTGGGATGGCTACATGGAGCTCATTAAAATAGGATTACCCTCATGTAGGTGTCTTTTTTTTTTTAATGTGAGAACATGGCAATTTTTTCTCTTAGAAATTTTTGAGAATATGTTGTTATTAACTATAGTTGTATACAATAAATCTTTTGAACTTATTTCTTTTTATCTAACTGATAGATAAACTGAAATTTTGTATCCCATGGCTAGCATTTCCCCATGTGTGATACCATTTCTAAAATACAAACCCTCCGGGCTGGGGCACTGTAGCTCAGTGGTAGAGTGCCTGCCTTGCATGTGTGAGGCACTGGGTTCGATCCTCAGCACCACATAAAAATAAATAAAGATATTATGGCCATCTACAACTAAAAAAAATAAAAACAACACAACAAAAACAACCCAAATCCTACAGTATCTATCTAGAAACATTCATTCATTCAAAGCTTCCAGAAAGGCAGGCGTGAATAGGGATCAAAGGAGCCCTGCCTTGCTGACCAGAGGGTGGAGACCGACCTCCCAGATGAGCAGGCGAGCTCATGCCCTGCCTTCAACTCTGGCCTGTGGGTGAGTCCAGGCTTGTGTTCTAGGTGGACCACGGGCCCTGGCCAAACTGTCATCCCAGCTTACTCAGCCCTTCATTTTTCTCTTCCTCTCCTTCCTCCCTTTCTCCTCCTTTCTTCTCCACCTGGTTCCAGTTCTCTTTGGAGGCTCTCACTGTCCTGCTTTCTCTTTGTCAAGCTCCGAGGGCTCTCGCATGGGGCTCCCTGCTCTTCTGTCTGCTTTCTGAGCCTCCTGTCTAGGTTCCCTGGTCACTCTCCAGAGACCAGCTCAAACACACCCTCCGGCCGCACTCTCATGGGGTACCCCCAAACAGCCTTTTCACATTGTTCTGTCTGTATTTGGTCTCATCTCTGTCCTTTCAACTAAGCCAAACTTTTATGACAGTCAATGTTCGTCTTGTGTCCAAGGGCCTGATAGGTGGCCTGGCATGCCGCAGGTGTCAGTAAATGTTTGTCAACTGACTCGATGGTACACACTTTTCCTTTTGCTCTGGACTCCTTGATTGACATTAGCAAAGAGCATCCCTTTGGCCGAGTGGAGTAGACTGGGTGAGTTCTATAAGTTCTATTCCTTCTAGGCCTCTAAGTGACTCTTTGGTGATTTATCCATTCTTTTATGTGACAAACGGTGGTTGAGTATTTCTATTGCTAGGCGTTTTGCTGGTCTTTGAGAATAAAAAGGAAGCTTAAGCAGATACTCAGCTACTTGTCTTGCACCCTTCAAAGAAGGAAAAGGAAGACTTGAGAAACAGATCCTTCCCTCACACTGTCTATGGCCGCTGCTTCTTCTGGCAGTTTTTGTTTCTGGGTTAATCTTTCAATTCCGACAGAAACTTGAGTGAGGTGAGGGCAGGACCAGTTGACATATTGATCTAGTTATAAATGGCACTAAAAGGTCCCTCTTGGCTTTGGCTAATGTCTGGGCTCCGGCATCTCTGTAAGGCTGAATTGTTTCTAGGTCAACCACTTCTAGGTTCTCTTCTCCCCCAGGAATACTTAAAAACTTGGATGAAAGGTATTTCTAAGTAATGCAAGACAGAAAATGAATGGCTTTCACTGAGTTTCAAACTTTTTGCTCTCTGTAGGAAGACAGACGGGCACTGACTGATATCCGGAGACTATTTTTTATTTGCTGTGAGTCTGGTCAGCCAGTGCCCACTTCCTTTTTGAGTCCTTTCTGCTCAACCTTCAGACAAGCGCTGGCATCAGAATTCAGTGGAAGAAGAAGTGAGATTTATAAGGTGGCAGAACGCCAACATTCCTTTGCCTTCTGTCGTCTTGTGAGTGATACCAAGTCATCGAGTGGCTACTTGTAGGGGAGGAAGGGATTATTAATTGTTCCTTGATAACTCTCCCAAGGATTTTTCCACCCCCTGACTTAAGCAGCTACGGTAAAGATATCAGGATTACAAACATAAGGGCAATTAGCAGAATTGATGTTCTGCAAGGACTAACTTTTGCACAGGTCTTATTTTATGCATCTTTGTGATACTCCCTCATCTCTTGTGAGGTAGGTAGGATGAATTCACAGAGATGCAAAGACAAATGACAGCATCCATTCGCAGCCACTGGGTGACCCGGGTCTCACAGTAATGAGAATAAACAGTGTGCACTCTCAGGCGAAGGGGAGAAAAAACGCTGACGGAGCACTTGCTTTGATTGGATTTATAATATTACAGGGAGAAACTGAAAGTGGGGAGAGAGATAGGAAGGGGTGAGGTAATGTGGGGGTGAAGATGGAGGCCTATTTATGGCTGTCCCGTGGCCATAACTCAGCTCCTTTGTTTTGCCAGTGGACTGACCTTCCTCAGTTGTCTTGTTTGACAGCCTCAGAGAATAAATTCCTCCTTGATCCACCTCCTCAGCGCAGCCGAAGTAGCAGGATGAGAGCAACTCCACACACAACCGATAAGTTCACTTCCAGAGGCAAAAGGGTAATTCTTTCTGCCTGTTCACTCCATCACTGACCTCGCCGTTCGACGGGTGCCCAGGGTACCAATTAGTGCTAATTGCTGCTGATGGTGGAGAAAGATTCTGTGACAAGGCTCTACTAAGGAGAGGGCTGAGACCCCTAACTCATTTCATGTAGAGGGTGCCCAGGAGACGAGGCACGGTGGGATAATTCGACAGCAGAGCAGGGCTGGGAGAGGGACTGTCATTACCAAGAGCAAAGGCCTGTCTCATTAAAGCCCGCCACAGCTACTGAAAATCACATCTTAATTAATTTTCCCCCCAAAAAGGAATTTTGCCATTGATTCTCCAGATCTTACTTTGATGTGGAAGGATCCAGAAGTATCCCCAAAGTAAGAGTCACTCTAATTACATCTGGGGTGAAAATTCACAGCCTCAGCCTTGCCTAGGAAAGCAGTGGGGGATCTTTATGCCCAGTGAAATAAATTTTTAACAGACTTGCTATAATGTGTCAAAGTTTCCTGAATAAAGTGGGGTGGGTTAGCATTGCTTTTAAGGTCTTTTCAATTTGACGGACAAGAAAATACCAGAGAAGACTTGTTCTCCCTGTATCATTGCAATTAGCCACCTATTTGTGAGTAGAAAAACCTCTCAAAAGGGCACGATGGCCTTGGTGTCACATGCTTAAATTGATATAAAAAAAGCTGTTTTGTTTTTAGCTGAGAAAAAGTTGGGGGTTGTTTGATTTGACCATAAGCGTCCTGGAAAAGGCAATAGTTTCCGTACATACATCTCAAGTAGCCGGAGCGAGCTTCAGCAATTGCCAATTGCCTCTTCTAAATGACTTTCCCTTTTGAAACAAAGCTACTTCAAATTGCTACTTTCTTAAGGAAAAAGAAAACCCTGTAGTTCTTTCCGAATTCACCAGCTGCTCCGTATGTTGTGATTACACGTTTAGGACCACAGTCTGAGCTTGACGTCAAACCTCTTGGCAAAGCAGCCTTGTGGATTGTCTTATGCACCCCTTCGTCATGTTCTAGAAGTGTTGCAAGTGGCTTTTAAGGGGAGATAAATCGATACTCCTTTTTTTATGAAACCTATTTGGACTAATAGTAATCACTCTTAAGATTATAACCTAGTCCATTAGCATCTCATGCAAATATTGCTTTATTTATAATGCAAAAAAATAATAAAATATCTTATATTAATATGTACAGAAACAAAGATAAAATAAGAAAATAGAATAAAAAGATAATTTTTAAAGGGACTGAATAAATTTGATGAGGGACTGTGTTGTCGGGGAATATTCTGGAAAGACCTGGGTAATTTCAGAGGCTACAGAATCAACAGTTCCTATTCTGACCACGAGATGGTGCCATGAGACCAGAGCTTGGTGAGTAGATGCAGGGTGGTGTGTGGCCATGATGGTGGTTTTAGGGGAGACAAGGCATCAGGCAGGAAGTATGAAACTGCCCACAAGTTATTTTTACATGCATCTCCTCAACAATTTCTGTATTTACAACATGCATCTGCCAGTGTGATATACTTTTAAAATTTATTTTTTGATGGATACATAAAAACATAAAATTTGTATATGTTAATGGGGTACCATGTGATGCCTTGATACATGAATACATTGTATAATTTCAAAATCAGATTAAGCGTATTTGTCTAATCAGACATTCAGCATTTCTTTATGGTGAAAATTTTCAGAATCCTTTCTTACAGCTTTTTAAAAGCACACAGTTCATTATCGTTACCCATATACCCTACTTCTTGCTCGGCTCTAGCTGCCACTCAGACCCACTGATCAACCTCTCCCCATCTCTCCCTCCCCCACCCCCTCCCAGCCTCTGGTAATGACCATTCTACTCTCAATTTCTACAAGACTAATTCTTTTAGAGTCTGCTGTAGTGGGGAAGTTTCTCATCCCAGCTGTCACGCATGTGTGACCTTGGGAAGAGTGAGATCATACGGGGCTTGTCTTTCTGTGCCTGGCTTATTCTGCTTCACATAATCATCTCCAGTCCCATCTGTGTTTTTGCAAATGATAGAATTATCATTCCACTGGGTGTAGGTGTGTGCACACACCGCTTTTCCCTATCCTTTATCCATTCATCAGTTTTTGGACACTTGAATTATTTCCATTTCTTGGCTATTGAGAATAGTGTAGTGCTGTTGTCTCTTTGACACACTGATTTTACTTCCTTCGGATATGTATCCAGTAGTGGAATGACTGGGTTGATTTTTAACTTTTTGAGGAAACTCCAAGCTATTTTCTGTAGGGCTGTCCTAATTTACATTTTCACCAACAGTGTGCAGGTGCTCCCCAGCCAGCGTGATAGTGTAAAGATGGAATTCAGGTGATGGCACTTTCTTACTTAAAACTCTCCTGGGACTTCTGAGCACGTGTGGAATAAGCTTCAGGATGCTCACCTGGTGCACAAAGCCCTGCATGGTCTGGTGCATGTCTACTTCTCTGCCCTTGTTTCCGACCTCCCTCCCAGGATCTAACTGCATTCCACTCATACTTGCTTCTGTGGGCTTTTTGGAAGAGCAATGCTTACTCACCGGGGCCTTTGCACGGATTGTTCCATGTACCTGGGATGTTCTTGTTCCTGCCTTTGAAGGGCTCAGATCTCATCTGTCAGATTTCAGCTCAGCATCAGGAGGGTAAGACCATTAAGTCTGAACTGTTTACCCCAACCATCACCAAGGCATCACCTTGGTTTAATTTTCTGACTAAGCCTTACTCATAGCTGTCTGTCCTTCCTTCCTTCCCTCTTTTCTTCTCTTCCTTTCTCTTCCCCTCCCCTTCTCCTCATTCTGTCTTTCCATCAGATGGTCTATATACTGTCCTTTACTACCTACTGGAGTAGGAACTAACTCTAACTCCATGAGAGCTGCAACTTTTTTTATCATTCATTGCCATAATCTCAACACCATGACAGTGGCTTTTCTTATATAGTAAATAAATGAATGGATGTTTGATGTCTTTGTAAGTTAGGCAGTTATTACTCAAGGACTATTTGTTATGGCACAATTTACCATATTGAGGGAGAATGGGGAAGACCCTGCAGGATGAGGAGAGCCAGGCTCGGAATGGAGTGCACCACCTCCACCTCTTCCTCTGCTGGTGCCCACCATGTTCCCATCGCTGCCTCCCCCCATGACCCTATTTTATTTTTTCAGAGCTGGGATGGAACCCAGGGCTCTGCTCGTGCGAGCCTACACTCTACCGCTGGGCTACACCCCTTGCCATCGCCCTATTTTTGTGTAACCTCAAATGAGAGCAGCATACTAAATACTACGAGGAACACTAATAGAAATAGGATCTAGAACTTTCAAGTAAGTAGAGGAAAGGAACAAAGTGAAACATGATAAAACCAACAGGAGGCATAAAGGAGGAAAAAGGCATAGAAATGGATGAAAAGAAAGCATGAAATGAGATAGCAGTCGGCACAACCAGTACAAGCACACTACATTTATCACTTGTTATCCAGAGATTATCAGAACAGATTAAAAATTCCTTACAGCCCACAGGAAAAATAAACACCAAGTCAGCTATCTCTAATTTACAAGGGGCAGATCTACAGGATGACTGGAAATGAGAGGGTAGAAGAAGATATACGAGCTAAATATTCACCCAAAGAGGGCTGGTTGGACTATATTAACATCAGCACCGTGGGCCTGATGGCAAAAAAGCATTGTTAAGGTGGAAGAGGATTACCACACTTTCATCAAAGGAATAATACAGGAGGAAAATATGAGTATGAATTCTAACCTTGTAACCAACCCCCTGATAATGCAGCTTCTATTTAAACAACCAAAATTGACATAACTACAGGGCAGAACCGACAAACCCACCATTGCAGTGGGGGATTTTTAGCACATTTCTGTTAGTAATTGGTGGGATTTTGCAAAATAAAACTTGGTAGGGCTGCCACGGAGTTAACAACACACTAAGAAGCTTGATCTAATTCACGGGTAGAGAAACTGGTCCCAATATCATGAATGCACATTTAGGTGGAATTGTGCCATCTCTTCTTCAAGAGCCGAAGAGAGATCGGGCAGAAACAGTATCAATGGGTGGAAAGGGAAGAGCCAGAACAGAGACAGATTTGTACTAATAGAATGTGTGCATTTGGGAGTGGGCCAGTGGGGGTGGGCATGATTAAAGCCAGCCGGGGACAGTGGTGCCCTGGATGGTGAGCACAAACAGGATGGGGAGGCGTTTGGGCAGGTGGTGAGGATGGTGAGCTCAGGTGGGGACTTGGGAGTGTTGAGTGCATTTCAAGGGGGAAACTGAACAGGCTCCCAGCTTTTTTGAGTTATCTTCCAGCACAACTGGCCTTCCCTACCTACTTTCTCAATAATAACACTGCTGATTCATCCAGGTTAAACAGATTATCCTTTAGTGGAAACACTACTTGATCAATCTGATAATACTCAGGGGGCTGACGATGAAGCAGTTTATTTTATTTTACACTATTTACTATGAAATGATTAGGGCACTGTGGTAGGTAAGAGCTTTCGCCTTGAAGTGGGTTGTAGAAGCAGCTATTGATTCCTTAAAGGTGGCCTCTATTCAAGAATCAGATAACAACCATAGCTATCATTTGTGAGCACTCGACAGCCTATGACAGGGTTTCTCACAGCAATGCCAGGAGGAGGGTAGGAGAGGACTTACATTAGACCCATTTTGTGGATGAGGGAGTTGAAGACATAGACTGCCGCAGTCTTGGCTGGGCACAGAATCACGAGCCAATCAAGCAGGAACAAAACTTTATTTTGAAAAAGCCGCTAACACTCTCAGCGCCAGCAAGTCAAAAACCGGTCCTCCCACGAGGGTGTCCGACCGGAACCGCGCGTCCCGGAACCCCCCGTCTCCTCCGACCTCCTCCGGAATTCCCTCCTACTATCCTTCCCCAACCAATGGGAACTCTCCAGCAGTCCCGTAAAGTCCCGTAACTTGAGTCCGGTAGCAGGCCAAGGTGAACAGCGGGAGTCCAGTTTGCATATGAATGTAAATTTTAACATAATCATCTCAGTGGCTAGCTGGCGTCACTTTACAACCAAAGGTGCCATACATCGTATATATGCTTGTGGCTCCTAGCATCTGCCCCCTTCTGTTTAATTAAGCAACAAGCAATGTGGCTAGGGACCGTGCCTGGTAGGTTGTCCAATTTAACATATGGTTCTTACCCGTCATGGGAGAACTGACCTTTAGGCGTCAGCTTCCTGTCTTAGGTTGAATCCACTGTAATCAGAGCAACCCGTCGCTGACTACCGGTCCAGCATTCAGCCATGCTTGTGGATAGGCCTATGCACCAGTGGGGGGGTGAGGTTCTTGCCTCACCTCTGTTGGCCCCCAAATTTAGCCTTGGTGCCAGTGGGGGGGTGAGGTTCTTTGCCTCACCTCTGTTGGCCCCCAAATTTAGACCATCACTAGTAGAAGGGAGGAGGATACAGAAATGCCACGACACCAAGCCAATTGACGGCTCCTTTGGAAAAATTGCGTCACTGGTGACACCATCAGCAAAGATATGCCAGTATTACCACAATAAACATGGGGTGAGCTGGCAAGGAAATTGCATCACTGGTGACACCATCAGCAAAAATATGCCAGCAGTACCACAATTCGGTGCACCAGATGATATTTCACAATGTATGCAACTGATATATAGTCCAGGCAAGTTCTGCAAGCAGTTCAAATTGGAGGAGTCTATCAATATGTCCATATCCTCCCAAAGTAAATCAAGTCCTTGATAGCATTACTTGTTGAGTTATATTCATTGATGCATCAGTTTATACAGTTTACTGTGATAGCTATCATAGAAGCTGTAGTTTGGTTTTATCTCAGTCTTCACTGGAATTGGGATGGAGATGGAAATTCTGGCAATGATGGTAAAGAGACATTATCCTGAACAGAATTATTAAATATAATAAAAAGAAAAGGTGAAAGTAAACAAACAGATCTGTTAAACTCCTTTAAAAACAATCCTTAACAGCCGTTTACCAAATTTAAATTAGTAAACAAACAGATCTGTTAACCATCTTTAACAACAATCATAAACAGCTGTTCACCTAATTTAAATTAAACCATATAAATCACGTGAATAAAGAAAAAATTCGGATCCATTTTTTCATGAGCGCTCCTCATATAAGAAATATGGACATACACACATACAGACATACAACACAAAACAGAAGTGTGCACACAACATACAACACATAAGACAATAGTAAATAAAGGCCTTGTAACTATACTTAGGTGAAATCTCCATTGCAATGTTTAAAAACTCCACAGTCAAAAAAAAAAAAAAAATAAATAAATAAATAAATAAAAAATAAAAAATAAAACACAGTCAAAAAATAAAACTGATCAGAAAAACATTAACCTAGGTTTGTATGAGCTCAAAAATAAAATAGAACTTTATGATGTGGAAAAATGCAATAATAAAATAGATACTGAAAAAAAAAAACCTTGGTTAATCACTGTCGCAGATGTAAGAATAGCCAAGCTGGAGCTCTGGATGTCAGCTGTTATGGATTTGAGTCAAATCATCTTCTTTTTCTGTAGAAATTGTTTTAGTTAATCTCTCTGGAATCCAAATCGGTTGCTGTTCATCCTGTGGGAAAACACAGACAGCGCCCCGATTCCAGACTATCACTGGATCCGGGCCTTTCCATTGTCCTGTTAGAATATCTTTCCAAAGTACCTTAGGCTTATGTACATTTTTGGGGTACAAATGTCTTTCCGCAGCACTAAGTCCCGATGAATCTAAATTTAAAAAGTTTAGAGTAAAAAGGGTTATTTTAAGTTTATCTTTGGGGGATATATACCCCTTTCCAATTCCCTCCTTTTGTTTTAATAAGTACATTTTAATAGTTTGATGAGCTCTTTCAACTATGCCTTGTCCTTGTGGATTGTATGGAATTCCTGTTATGTGAGTAATACCAAATGATGAGCAAAATTGTTTAAAAGAGGAGGAAGTATAACCAGGACCGTTGTCCGTTTTTAACTGTTTTGGAACGCCCACAGTGGCAAAATTTTGTAAGCAATGAGCTATAACATCTTTAGTTTTTTCTCCGGCATGAAGGGAGCCCATCAAAAATCCGGAAGAGGTATCAACTGTAACATGTAAATATTTTAATTTTCCAAATTCTGGCAAGTGTGTGACGTCCATCTGCCAAATATGGTTAGGTATTAGTCCTCTAGGATTGACTCCAAGATTAACTTGTGGTAAAAATGTCACACAATTTTGACATTGTTTTATTATATGTCTGGCCTGTTCTTTAGTTATTTTAAAACGCTTTTGTAAAGTATTAGCATTGACATGGAACCTTTTATGAAAATTTATAGCTTCTTCTATTGTGGAGAAAATATGTATGTCATGTGTAGATTTATCTGCTAGTTCATTGCCCATACTAAGGGCTCCAGGCAATCCTGTATGTGCCCTGATATGACCTATGAAGAATGGATCTTTTCGGTCCCAGATTAGACTTTGTATATCGGAAAACAAAGAGAAAACAGTAGAGGAAGGGGAAATCCTACCAGCATCTTCAAGGGAATTAATAGCATTAACTACATACTGACTATCAGAAAATAAATTAAATACAGAATCTTTAAACATCATAAAAGCTTGTAATACTGCATTAAGCTCTACCTTTTGAGCTGATTGTTTGGGTACTAAAAATGTAAAAGTTTGATCAGGAGTAACTACTGCTGCTGTACCATTGTTTGACCCATCAGTGAATATATTTGGAGCATTTATGATAGGGGTTTTTCTTGTCATTTTTGGAAAAACTACAGGATGCTTAGACCAAAAAGACAACAAAGGATTAGATGGTAAGTGATTATCAAATGAAACACTAGTTTTACACAGGATTATTGCCCAAGTATTTAACTCATTAGCTAACTCATCAATTTGATCCATAGTATATGGAGTAATAATTTTATTGGGAGAAATCCCAAACACTCCCTTAGCTGCTTTTATTCCTTTGAGTATTAATTGTCCTACAGCCTCAGGATATCTAGTAAGAATAGTGTTAGGGGAATAAGATAAATGTATCCACAATAATGGACCTTCTTGCCAAAATACTCCTGTAGGAATATTTTTTGTTGGTAGTACAATAAATAATAAAGGCAAACTTATATCAATTCTATCCAAATGCATATTTTCCATATATGTTTCAATGATTTTTAATACTTTTCTTGCTTCAGGCGTTAACATGCGGGGTGAATTTGGATCTGATGGACCTTTTAGAATATCAAATAAAGGTCCTAACTCTCCTGTTGGTATGCCTAGATAAGGCCTTATCCAATTTATGTCTCCCAATAACTTTTGAAAGTCATTAAGTGATTTGAGTTGATCTACTCGTATTTGAATTTTTGGTGGACGGACCATGGTTGAGGATAATAGAACTCCTAAATAATTAATTGGAAGATTTAATTGTACTTTATCTATTGCTATCTCTAGATTATAGTTTTTCAATAAGTTTGTAAGTGTGGCATAACATTCTAGTAATGTGTTTTTATCTTTATGTGCCAATAACACATCATCCATATAGTGAAATATTTGTAGTTCAGGATTTTGGTTTCTAAGTGGCTGGATTGCTTTATTAACATAAATTTGACACATAGTTGGGCTGTTAGCCATCCCTTGAGGGAGTACTTTCCATTCATATCTCTGATCAGGACCTTCATGATTCAGTGCAGGGATAGTAAATGCAAAATGTGGACTATCCTCGGGATGAATTGGAATTGAAAAGAAACAATCTTTAATATCTATAACTAAAACATGCCAGGTTTTTGGTAAAGCAGACAATTGAGGAATCCCTGATTGAGCAGGTCCCATAATAACCATCTCATTATTAATGGCTCTTAAATCTTGTAATAATCTCCATTTACCAGATTTCTTTTTAATGACAAAAATGGGAGTATTATAGGGGGATACGGAAGGTTGTATATGTCCTTCCGCTAACTGTTGTCTGACCAAGTCATGGGCTACTTGTATCTTTTCTTTAGTCAAGGGCCACTGAGGAACCCACACTGGTCTTTCTGATTTCCAAGTAATTTTGATTGTCTCAGTGGCCCTTTCTGAAAACCCAATTCATGTCTATTTATTTCTTGATCTATTTGAATAGGTGCTGTCATACCTTGTTCTTGTTCTCTTAATCTTTTTTCTTTCCTAAAGCCTTGTTTAGCCCTAGTAGTGGGCGCGTTAGGATTGATGTTATTTGTTAATGTCAATCCTAATTGATCTAGGACATCTCGTCCCCATAAATTTACAGGAAGATGATCCAATACATAGGGCTGTATAGTTCCTTCACATCCTTCAGGATCCCTCCAATCTAATACCATAGCACTTCTATGGGGATTTGTTGCCACTCCTAGGCCTCGAAGCGTTTGAGTGGCTTGTTGTAATGGCCAATATTTTGGCCATTCTTGACGAGAGATGACACTAAGGTCAGCTCCTGTGTCCAGCAGCCCATTAAAGTCATGTCCTTGAATATTTAATTTTAGCATTGGGCGAGAATCTAAATTCAAAGACAGCATAGCCCAATCTACACCTGTGGAGCCTAATCCCTTGGAACCTCTTTCTACATTACAACTGGAAAATTTATCATGCAGGCTGGGTATTATTAATAACTGTGCTATTCTATCTCCTGGTGAAATTACTGATATACCTCTTGGAGAACTAGCTATAATTTTTATTTCACCTTCATAATCGGGATCAATTACCCCAGGACTTATCATAAGTCCTTTTAGTGTAGAAGAACTGCGTCCCAATAATAAGCCTACTGTTCCCTGGGGAAGAGGTCCTTTTACTCCTGTGGGAATGATTTGAATTCCCATCTCTGGGGTTAGTACTGCTCTGGCAGAGGCGCAGATGTCCAGCCCTGCGCTCCCTCTAGTTTGTCTGATGAGGGATTTAATGGATAATGCGTCCTGGGCACTACCTTGATGGGGCTGTTGGGTTCCTCCATTGCCCCATATATTTGTGGTTTGGGGCCCCGGGGCATTGGGCCCTCTAGTCCGTTTTTTGGCAATGGAGCTTGATACCTTTCTCCACGATATCGTGGGTAAACACTTGGTCCTTGTCCGTTTTTTGATAACGGAATACCCTCTATGGTGGTTTGAGAACGGCATTCATTAGCCCAATGTCTCCCTCTACGGCATCGTGGGCAAATACCTGGTATTCTATTCCTTTGATATCCAGCTTTGTTAAACCCTCCTCTTATGGGGCAACTCCTTTTAAAATGTCCTGTTTGATTACAATTATAGCATGTTCTTGGCCTGGCATCTAAAGCCTGTTGTACTGCTGCTAAGACTTGCCCCTGTTCATTAATGTCTCTACATAATTTAATATATGTGTTTAAATCCTCATGTCTCCATGGTCTAATGACCTCTCTGCAGCAACGATTTGCTTGGTCATAAGCCAGTTGTTTTATAAATGGCATTACCTGTTCTGTATTTCCAAATATCCTAGAGGCTGACTGAATAAGTCTATCTACAAATTCAGCATAAGGTTCATTAGTTCCTTGTATTACCTTAGATAATTGACCTTGTAAGTCTCCATGCCCCTGTAAAGTTTTCCATGCCCTAACTGCATCTACAGCAATTTGTGCGTATACGCCAGGGTCATATTCAATTTGCTGTCTTTGACCTTCATATGGTCCCTTTCCCAATAGCATGTCCATATTTCTTTGAGGGTACCCAGCTTCTGCATTTCGCCTAGCTGTCTCCATGCAAAATTCCTCATTGGCAACCTTCCATAACAAATATTGTCCTCCGTTTAGCACAGATCGACACATGTTAGCCCAATCTGCTGGTGTCATGTCCAAGTTGGTAACAGATTCAACCATGCTTATTGTGAAGGGAGCTTGCGGCCCATAGGTCGTTACAGCCTCCTTTAATTGCTTTATTGTTTTGAAATCTAAAGCACGGTGAATTCGTTGCCCTCCTGCCTGCTCAAGTACAGGGCATGCTAATCTTTGGGGTCCTGCCTCAGAATTCCGTCCATCAACTACGGGAGTTGAGGGCCGCTCAGCGGTAGATGGAGCTGTTGGCTGAGTTACGCCCTCTGGTGATAGAACGGAGTTGGTAGCAACCTCCTGTTGTAATTCTCCACCTGATGGCTGCTTGTCCTCTAAGCTTGCTTTCTTTAAATTCTCCTCTGTCTGACTAGCTTGAGAGACCTTCTCTTTTGCTTGACCTAGCGTTTTTTCTACCATAGTCTGGACCTCTAACAATTTACTTAACAGTTTTTCGGTTTGTTTTTTATTGGATTCTAATCTACTATAACCTAACCCAATAAGGTAGGATAAAACAAAGCCGAAGCAGAATGAAACAAAGACGGAGCAGACAATGGTTGTATCAATTTTCTCTTTCTCAGGGCTGAATAACTTCAAACCTTGAGCCAACCATTTTTTCCAGTTCGCCTGAGAAAATTCTAGGGCTAGGGAGCTCGAAATAAAAACAAAATAAATCAAAACAAGAACACATTGTTTTCTGAGAAGGTCATCCATCCTGTCGCCTTCCCTCAGGGGCGAGCAATTTACTCACCTCTAAGCTTCAGGCGTTCCCCGCACGGGCCGCCAAATGCCGCAGTCTTGGCTGGGCACAGAATCACGAGCCAATCAAGCAGGAACAAAACTTTATTTTGAAAAAGCCGCTAACACTCTCAGCGCCAGCAAGTCAAAAACCGGTCCTCCCACGAGGGTGTCCGACCGGAACCGCGCGTCCCGGAACCCCCCGTCTCCTCCGACCTCCTCCGGAATTCCCTCCTACTATCCTTCCCCAACCAATGGGAACTCTCCAGCAGTCCCGTAAAGTCCCGTAACTTGAGTCCGGTAGCAGGCCAAGGTGAACAGCGGGAGTCCAGTTTGCATATGAATGTAAATTTTAACATAATCATCTCAGTGGCTAGCTGGCGTCACTTTACAACCAAAGGTGCCATACATCGTATATATGCTTGTGGCTCCTAGCAATAGACCACACAACTGTATCCCCCCCTCCACTGAAGGCTCCTGTTAGTGTTGTGTTCAGGCTTCCCAGGGCCCTCATTGTCTGAAGGGTGGGGATGAAGGAGTAGCCAAGGCTGCTCCCCTGTGGTGCTTGTGCAATGTTTGGTTCTTCATCTTCGCTCTGGTGCAAGGCTTTCTGTTCTAAGGCCTCTCAGTCTATGGAGAAGTTTTGATCCTGGAGCTCATGGACATGTGGGCCATGTGATGAACCCCCTTCTATGCCTTTGAGACTCATTTCCTCTTCCAGTCTACATGAAATGGGTAGAAAGGTAAAAACCACAGTTTCTGGGTAGATTCTGAGCAAGAGTGCACATGTGTAATTTCCTGGAGAAACTGTTTCAATCTCATCAGTTCTCAAGGGTCCAGAGCCTATGGAAATCCAGAACCACTTCGTCAAGGGAATGGCGTGGGACAGGCGGTTTGAACCATTATCAGATTTCCCTTTTGCACTTCCTCTCTTCCTCTGTATTCCTCCAGTTTTCTTTGAACAGGAGGTCAGTTAAAGAGTTACTGTGACTTGATGGAATAGCGAAAGTAGGGAGAAGTGTCCTTGGGTTACCAAAAGGAAACAAACCCAGTCCCCTATGCTATTTTTAATATCTCTGGTTACAAAATGCAGATCACACTGATTCAGTTTCTGAAGTGACTGTAATGGTTCTTACATTTGTTCATTTCTAACTTTTCAAAAGCTACTCGACTGCATTGACGTTAAACAGGCAGATGACTAGGAAGCCAAGGTGGCCCCTGCCCCTTCCTGCCTCTATGTCCTAATTCTTGCTCTTCTTTCAATTTGAAAGTTTCTCTTTTCTTATTCCACTCACCAAAGGCATCTTGTCCTCTAGATTCAGATCACATGTTCCTCCTTTGTAAAGATAGACCTTACCCAGTCATCTGTAGTCATTTTCTATCTTCTTACCTCGAAAGTGTGGTTCTTGAGCTCAGGGCCATGGCTTTTTATCTTTTAAAAACCCTCTGTGGGCTGGGGATGTGGCTCAAGCGGTAGCGCGCTCGCCTGGCATGCATGCGGCCCGGGTTCGATCCTCAGCACCACATACAAACAAAGATGTTGTGTCCACCGAAAACTAAAAAATAAATATTAAAAAAATTCTCTCTCTCTCTCTCTCTCTCTCTTTAAAAAAAAAACCCTCTGTACCACCTGGCATCATGTCTAGAAGAAAAGAAAATTAATGCAGGGTTTTTTTTTTCAAATTTCATGAGTCAATGTCAGCAGTGAAATGTGTACTATGTATGAGTCCTTTTGCTCAAAGACTTCTCAAAATGTGCGCATAAAAAAGGGTAAATGAGTGCAAGGAAGAAGGAGAAAAATGTCTTGATATTAGAGACCCAGTGGTGTCAGTAGTGAGTGGGGAGTCCCATCCAGGTGGCTCAGTTCACAGTTTGAAGGAAAAGTTCCTACCAACCTACCTAGTGACTTCCTGTGGCTTGGAGTCTTTCTGATCAAGACGGGAACTCTGGAAACTCTTGTTAGCAATAAGAATTCACTTATTGGGCTGGGGTTGTAGCTCAGTGGTAGAGGGCTCAACTGGCACGTGGGGCCCTGGGTTCGATCCTCGGCACCACATAAAGATAAATAAAGTAAATATACTGTGTCCATCTACAACTAAATAAAAAATATTTAAAAAAGAAACCATTTATTATTCACTCATATTAATTCAATGAATTGTTTATTGCAGGCTGTTGGGTGTCAGGCATGGTTCTCAGGAACCAAAACTAAGGAACTAAAAAGGAGAAACCTCACTTTCCTCTTTGAGTTGACATTGCAAATGCTAGTGTAAGGAGACCAAAAATTAACAGTTGATTTAGTAAGTGTACTTGTTAAATGTTACATGCTATTAAAAAATAGTTCAGGCTCTGAGCTCTGGGGGCTGTGCTTTAAGTCAGTAGTGTGTGGACAGGAGAGGCCCCACAGAGAAGACAAAGGAGGGAAGAGGGGGATGAGTTAGCCCCCTCTGGGTTAAGCAATCCTAAACAGTTAGATTCTCAGTAAATTCCAGAAGGGTATGGCAATGGATCTTTTCAGAAAAAAAAAACAAACAGAAAGCACTTTGAATGTGAGTAATATGTTTGTAGAACACATGAACCCAAAAGTTGGTAACTGGAAAACATTGTATATCTGAAAGTCTGAGATGAATTATTTTTGTGGACGATAAGGTCATTTTCTGACAGTAGGGAAATAAAGATTTTGGATGTCAGTCTTTGAGGTTAAACATTAGCAAAGACCAAGACATTTCTACTTGGATAACCCCCACAGCAGTCCTCCAACCTAAATTTACTTTTTCCTGCCTACGTGCACACTAACTTGGAGAATTGCTTCACCGTTCACCTATTATACAATCAAAAGTTACGAACTCGTTGATTGTCTCCTCACCTAGAAGGAGCCCAGCTCTGCTGAGTTGACCTATTTCTCATCTTTTCCCACTCTTTCTGTGTATTCCCACTCCCACTGTCCTAGTTGAGGGCTTGGGCCTTTCACTGGAATGCTCCCTATCCTGCCTAGTGTTCCCACTTCCATTCCAGCCCCAGCTCAGTTTATCCTCAGCCTGACACCAGAGTGAGTGTTCCTAATTATAAATCCAATGGTGTCAATGCTCTCTTTAAACCCCTTCATGGTTTCCCATTGCCTTCCAGATACGAGCCAAGATCCTTAATGGGACACACAGTCCTTTGTGATTTGGCCTTTGCCATCTTATTTTCTGTTCTGTGTTAGTCAGCTTTCTGTTACTGTGATAAAATACTTGAAGAAATCAACTTCAGTGAGGCAAGACTTATTTTGGCTCATGGTTATAGAGGTTTCAATCCATGATTGTCATTTGGCCCTATTTCTGTGGGCTTGTGGTGAGGCAGAACATCATGGCAGGTGGAGCAGAGCTGCCTCACTTCATGGTGCTGGGAAGCCGAGAGAAAGAGGAAGGGGTCAGGAGCAAAATATAACCCCCAAGGGCATGCCTGCAAGAACCCACTCCCTTCATCTAGGTCTCAACTCCTATGGATTCCACCACTTCCCAATAGTCCATTCAGCCACGAATCCATCAGTAGTTTGGTCCATTGATGAGACTAGACTCCTCATGGCCAATGGCTTCCCACTTCTGAACACTCTGTACTGGGGGCCAAACCTTCAACACAGGAGCCCATGGGGACATTCTGGATCCAAACCACAACACCTTCTTACCACTTGCTTCCTGGAACCTCATTCTCATGGGTGGAATGACCTACAGTCCCCTGTGTGTCCTAGGACCAGCCATGGTGCTGTGCCCCTATGCCTGCGACAGCTTCCCCTACAGCGCCCACTTACATGCCTGGTCAATTCCTCTTCCTCACCAACATGCCAACTGGAAGCCAGCTCCCAAGGAAGTTTCTTCCCTGACTCCATTTTCAGAACCTAGTACCATTCTTGTGTGATTCCATAGGGTTTTGTATTTATCACACTTATTGCGAGAAAAAACTGTTGCTGGTGTTGAAATTTTAAAACAAAATTGCAATCCCCTCAAACTTCAGTAAGTCTTTGGATTACAAAACATGCTTACTAAATGTGTAGTGACAGAACAAACTCAGAGCCCCCATAACACATCCTTGTGTATCACTATAAAACAAACCTCTATTTTTAGGACTTTGGGTTGGGTCTAATGTGGAAATCTTATTTTCATGTGGCAATATTTTTTGTGGGTGGCTGATTAGATCAAAGTCCCTCAGTACCCATGTCTATTACAAAGCATTAGCATTTTCATTCTTTGTGTTCTTTGCCTTCTCTCACCTTCTTTTAAAATGTAAATATTTTATAAAATAGATTATGATATGAAAAATTCAAAATTTGTATGACAGGAAAGAAATAAGAATAACCTGGATTTGGTCATGAAGAATTCTTGAGAGCCAGCATTCTGAGGTTATCTTCAATGACCCAATTTAAATCACTTTGAAAGAAGAGAGACAAAGAAGTCTTTTTTCCCGTTATATCTCATCGTTTGTTGGTGTAAATTATTACTATGAATTTTTAGACTTAGGACAAATACCAGCACCATAAAGGCATTTGAAGATTTCATTCTGTGCATGTTTCTGAGAATATAAGATGGCGTAGAAATGGGCTATGTGTTGACTTGTCTCTGGAATGAATGGCCATGTAGCCCTTTCTCCATGACCTGGCACCAGAAATCAGGCCTCTGGTTTTATTTGCTGTCTTCTTCTTTCTTCTCCTGCTTGTAATGCATTTCAGACCCTTCATGGATCAAATCTCTCTGCAGCTTCCTCTGGCAGCCTCCCTAACAGGAAAGTGGCTCAAGGCCACTGTGGCTCCTGGAGATAAGCCGGTGAGAGGCAGGCTGAGCTCAGCACAGGTGGAGGCCCAGGAGGTCCAGGGTGAGCTGAGCTGTGCTTGGGCAGAGGCTAGCATGGAAGTTGGGAGAGAACTTCAGGAGGGCTGGGTCTAGCATGAAGAATGCTCTGGAAGATGATTTTCTTTGATAAAAGGCCTCGGTAGATTGGGGCCTTTTAACCAGGGCAATAGAGATATATGTAGTTGGCTCTGCTCCAGGTGGAGGCTTATTGGTTCTAAAGAGCTCTTATCAGTTAAACGAAAGGTGTTTCCCTAAAAAGAAAGGCGATCCCTTATCTAGCTGCACTTCCTCAGAAAGTGAACAGGAGTGGGCGAACACACCGCTGGCTTCCTGTTGGACTTGGTTCTCTGGGGGCCTCAGGATGTGATTGGCTCAGCTCTGGGGAGTGTGGGGCGGGGGGGGGGGTTGGTGGGGGCAGTTTTCCATTTTCCCCTGCTGCTGTGACTCTCTTGGACACCAAGCATCCTGTGGAGCCAAGGGGAGAGGGCTGGCCCAGAGGCGTTCTGACACTTCCCATTTTCCAGTTTCCATGGCTCACCCTGTTCATCCAACTCTCTTTTGCACTTTCAGAGAAGCCTTCATGGACTGGGCATTCCAATATACAAAGAGCCTTTGATGGCTTCTTATTGTCTGCAGGAAAAATTGAAAATCTGGCCATAAGCTCCTTCCTCAATACCAGTGCAAATCTGTGATGTGGCAAAGCAGGTGCCCTCTCTGGTCTTTGAATGCACCACAGCAATTTCCTGGCTTTATGGTGTAGTTCATCCTCAGAATGAGCCGTCACTCCTCTCTACCTGTGCAAAATTTTAATGATGGATGTGCAGATCCTACCTTGCCTGCCTTTCCAAAATCCCTGGCTGAGTCTGGTGATTTCAGGTGAGAGGGAATGAGTGGGAAGAGAGAGAGAGATAAAGGACTAATGTGAATCAACCTTACTTTCCAGAAGTAAGCTAACTTCCTCCAAGAAATAAATACTTTAAGACATACACCTTTCGTTTCGCCCTGTAGATCATGTGTCTCCCTCTTCCCACATGGCGTTTGTTCAAGATTCTACAGGATATTTTTGCACCATTGACTCTAAAAAGACTTCAGGGGCTCATGTGGTGGAACATTCTCAGGACACACCCAGGGTCTTAAATCCATGACATTATTAGTGACTTGCAGCTATCAATTTTCTTTCCTAACCTTGTAGATGCTACTTATATAATTCTGGCTGCAGAGATGTTTACTACTTAACTACAGAAACATGCAGGATAATTAGCAATACAAGATCAGGATAATTTAGAAGTCTGAATGGTCCCCACTTTAAATTCTGAAACTGCTAGCTTGACAAAGACTCAAGACTGAAGTTCTTGGGGATTTGGGCCAAAAATATATGGGTTGATATGATGGAACAAAGTCCTTATGAAGACACAGAGATATAACTTAGGTCTCTGAGCATGTTTGCAATGTGCACTTTACACACATAGATCCTGTATATGAAGGATGGGAATCGACTAGCATTCCAAAATGTTAAGACAGATGGACTTTGGTCTAGTGGGGTCAGAAGCACCCAAATCATCTGGAAAGTTCTGAGGGCATCGTATCAATGCTTGCTTTAACACAGCAAATGTTCTGTGGATAATATCTTCTTGCAGAGTTACCTCAAATGGAAATGGAGCTGTGCGTCTTCATCTCTGGCCGCAGCACTCTGTGTTAACTTGGAGCTCTTTAAGCCGTAATGGAACGCCCTTAATGGACCATTTGGCATATGTGGTGAAGCTTACGTGAAACAAACTTCTAAAAAATTTAAACTAAACCTTTTAGAACTTCCCACCAGGGAGCACAGTTGTGTTGAAAGGTAATGTAATTTGTGACATGAGACGCCTTTTCTTAATCTCTTTAGAAATCTTTCTTCTTTTCATTCTCCTGACTTCATTTTCTACTTTCTTTTTTTTTTTTAAAGAAAATTTATTATTTCATTAAAAAACATTTTAGGATGCTTTGTTTATTTTATTTTTTTAAGGAAATTACATATAAATGCAATACACTCTCATGATTTCCATCTAGTACAAGTTACATTTCATCTGGGTCTTCTCATTTGTTACCTTCATAGGTAAAGGTACATTTGGGTAAGAATAGTGGTGTCAGGGGAACATATACTGAAGCATTAAGATTGATTTGCATTTTGAAGAGAAGTATAGTGTCTAAATTGTGAACGTTCAACATTTTATCATGAAATAGTTAACAGCAGTAATTAATTTTTAATAAACTCTGATTCTGACATATTATGGATCAGGATGGCTGAATTTAAAAGTCAGCATTCTGTGCTGCACCATGTTTCCATCTTGTGTTTATTTCACTATGATGGAATTAGCAGAATGCTCTTTTTAGTTATTTTCAGTAGAAGACAACAGTTTGTAGTATAAATCCCACAGAATTTAGCCAGCGAATCATCCAGCATGAGCTTGTCTATTTGTGTGAATGGGGTTGGATGACCCTTGGGCCACACAAGTTTAAACTGGAGACAAAGCACAATCTAGTATGTTCCTATAAAGTTTTTAATGATCCATTTAGGTGATTGTAGCTGCAATTATAGGGAATATTGTAGTTCATTTTTCATTTGTTCATATATACACACTTTATTTTATATACAATCAGGATGCATAACTCAGTAGTTATGACAGAGTGACCCAAGACTATCAGGGCTTTGCGAATTAAAAAATGTTCTTAATAACCTTGTATTTCTTTTTGAAGAACCTATAAAAAGGAAAGATGGCTTGTCAGAGAGGCCAAGGATAACCAGAGCCCCAGAGGAGGAGCATCCCTGCTCCTGGCTGTGCCTCCGACTCATCAGCTGCTGCCTTTGTTCTCAACTGTCCACTGAAGCAAGGACTTTTTCTGTTTCTGCAGGGAACCAGGCGCCACCTTTAGGAGGAACCCTGTGACACTCGATACAGTTAATACTGGAGTCAAGCCTGGAATTCTTCCTTAGAGCAGGTTGTTAGCTTAAGAGTCTATAGTCACAAACTATATCCTTTGTGTGTCTTTTTTGGCTGAAAACTCGGCTTCTTCAAGTCTGCATGCAGAGCAGGTGTTCTTGGTGAAGACCCAATACTTAATTGCCTCAGCCACTATTTTGTTTACCAAGCGCTTAAGTAATACTTACTCTTTGCCAGATGCGTGCAAAACACCTTACAAATAATTAACTCCTTTAATCCTCATGATGACTCTAAGATAGATACTGCGACTATTCCTATTTCACAGATGAGTGAGCCACATGCCTAAGGTCACAGAGTTAGAAAGGGGCAGAGCCAGGATGAGAACATGGGCAGTCTGCTCCAGAGTCCAGGCCCTTGCCCACCATCCCTTATACCCTGCGTATGGGTCTCCCTTCTGGAACCTATGCTCTCACATGCCCTGGCTGGTGGCTCTAGGCCAGTCTGGGAGGATGCTTCCTGGGAATAGCTGAACTCTACCCTATACCAGCAGCGTCCCCTATTCTCACTGTGCAGCTGAAGCACAGTGCACATCTGGCTGGGCTGTGTGGTATCTCTGAGCTGCACCACTTTTGCTCACTCCCTCTTACGGGATGCCTGTTTTTCTTATTAATGGGACGGTCTTCAGCCATATTTCAAGATGGACCTCACTGGTCATCTCCTCTGCCTGCTGCCTACTTCTGGAGACTCAGGTGCTTTGTACACATACACCCCAACACTTTTCACTGGACCATGGCTCTCCTGTGTCAGCTTTAAGCCCCATTTGAATATTTTTGGAATAAATCTAAGATTTGGAGTTTGGCTCAATAGGCTCTAGAGCCTGATATTTCTGGGTGGTGTGGGGCCCAAGTCCCATTCCCTCCTCTAATGAAACCCTGTGGAAGTTTTTAAAAAGCTGACCACCTTTTGAACAATGTCTCCTGGCCATTATGCCTGCCCTGCTCCCTCTCAGATGGGTCAGCCAATCTGCTGAAGTCATGCTTACAACAATAGTGAATTGTTCTGGAATGCAACCTTCAAAATGAAGTGTGTCCCTAGAAAGACCTCATTGCTTAATTTTGAAAGACATTGGTTTTTATGGAAGTCTAACAACATGCTAAAACAAAAGCAAAATCAAAAATTCAAAACACTACCTCAAAAGAATATTAATTTCATGCTAAATATGCCTACCCTATTCTCATGAACACACAACATCTGTATTTCCATATGAGCTGAAAGCACCAAACAGTTAATAGTTTCCTTAGTAATTTGTTTTCTGTTATGGCCTCTCCCAGTAATCTGTAATAGTTTTGGAAAATTGAAATAACAATGTAGTCCTATAATCATAAAAATCTACAATAATCTTTAGTCAGCCTGGTTTGAGTATTTGAAAAATAGATATATTAATTTCACATGCAAACTGAGGGTGAGAAAATGTCAAAAAATCAGTCTATAAGTCAACTGTATATTACAACAAAGTTTTTAATGTTTTAAAGAATTCTTGTGCTCAGTACACTTAAGTGCACCTGATGTGACTAATTCCTGTCTTTAGTATGCTAGAGTCACCTCTCACTTCACTGGGAAGTAAAACTTAAGATGTGTAAGAAAAGAAAAGGAAAAAAATATTTTTGGTTAAATAAGCGATTGGTCAGGCAAACCTTGTCTTGGAACCTGTGCTCAGAATCCTTCATCTACATCAAGGGTTTTTGGGTCCAACAGAGACAAGTAGTGCTCAGAAACTTGGACTCAAGATAAAAAAGTCCTTCACAGGGCTGGGGATGTGGCTCAAGCGGTAGCGTGCTCGCCTGGCATGCGTGCAGCCCGGGTTCGATCCTCAGCACCACATACCAACAAAGATGTTGTGTCCGCCGAGAACTAAAAAATAAATATAAAAAAAAAAAATCTCTCTCTCTCCTCTCTCACTCTCTCTAAAAAAAAAAAAAAAAAGTCCTTCACAGGTGTATGCTTGTGTGCTGTACATTTGTGTTGGCTCTGAGGGTGATTTCAGAAGTGATTGAAATAATATGGAATTTTTCTTTTCCTTTGCACTCAGGTAGTATGAGGCTATAGTTTGTGAAAAACCAAAGAGAATAAATAAATGATCAGCTGCTATGTTTTTAATGAATGTTTGAATATTGTCTGTCAAAAATTTTTCCTTGGCTAAAGAGGCTTGGGTTTTAGTCCTTTCCCACTTGCTAAGTGCTGTTAAGCACAGTTACTTTATATTTTTTTTTCTTTTTGTTGTTGTTGTTGTTGTTAAGTGTTTGCTTGCAAATTCTGGTGAGTTTTGATGAAGTGACATTTTAAAAGTAAATTGAAAAAGGGGGATGAACCAACTGCTGCAAAATGAAGTTATCAAGGGAGGTTGGCTTCCCTTAAATCACTGCACTATTGAATCGAACATAAACTTCTTTTGTCAACAGACTAACTGGAGTGAAGAGGTGTCTATATCCCAGGTGTTTATTCCAGAAAGAAAGCAGCTCTTTCCTGGTGAATGGGGTGGCACACAGGGGTTCATGCTTTATATTTCATTTACTCAAGTTCTCGAAATGAAGTTTGCTTGAGAGCCTTTGTAAATATTCTTTTTCTACATGATAAAGGTTTCCTGTGCAAATTTGTAAAGTGCCAGAGAGGGGAGATTTAAATCTGTTTGCTGACACTTTTAAATTAGAAAATTTACACATATTATAACTTTACACATAACTTTACACGTATTATAGTTTTGCACAGATTGTAAGTGCAGCCATGTGAGAAACCACCACCAATCTCAACTTGAATTTATTCTATTCACTTACTACCTGGAAGGCTTTTTTTCCCCCCAGTGCAATTAATTAAGCAAACAGGACCAACGCTGGTACTTGTGACAGATTATAAGAACAAAGGCCCTTGCACTGGTGCTTTCATAGGTCTCATAAGTAGATATTCCTCATAAATCCTGCGTAACAGATCCTTTGATTCGCTCTCAAAAGCTTTATCCTATTCCAACTGGTACTCATCACCACGGGAGGCTTGTTACTTGCAAATTTCTCTATTGCTGTTTTCATTTCCGATTCAGTAATAGAGCCAATCAGTTTCTCATTATCCAGAAGATCTAGTTTTGGCATTTTAATTTTAGCCAGAATTTTCATAATCTCTGTTATCAGCTGCTAACTCTGATGCAAATATCAGTTTGGAGGAAAAAAAAAGAAATAAAAAAGTGACTTTTTACATTATGGCTATCTAACACTCATATAGAGATCCTATTGAAAAGAAAAACATATTTTTTTCCCCTTAATCAACAGGAATGTGTTGTCTCAATATTCTGTAGGCTAGAACTCTGAGATCAAGATGTTGGCAGGGTCTTGCTCCCTTGGAAGGTGCTAGGGAAGGATTTTCCAAGCCTCTGGTAGTTTCTTGACTTGTGGCAACATAACTCTAAACTTCACCTGGTATTCTCCCTGTCTGTGTGACTGTGTCCATATTCCCCCTTTTTATAAGGATACCAGTCATATTGTTAGAGTTTACAGTACTCCAGTATGACTTCATCCTAACTTGTCCTTTCTAACATCTGCAAAGATCCTCTTTGCAAGTTAGGTTATATTTAGAGATACGATGGTTAGGACTTCAATGTAGGAGTCGTGTGTATACTGGGGGCTGTGGGGAGGCACAATTCAACCCAACAGATTTCTTGATTGTTCAGCTTTCTTCGAATGTCACTGCTTTCTCTCTGCATTTGAAGCAAGTTCTGGTTTGAATAGAAAACATATCCATGCCCACTTACTCCGTCACAGACCTGAGACTCCAGAAGTCCACATACCTTGGGGCCATTGAAATACTGTGCTTTTGTGTAACCATGGCCACTATATGCAAATGAGTCAGCAAAGAGCAGAGACAGAACATGCCCATGTGTGTGCTTCATTTTCCCTTGGATTCTGCTTATAAAACCGAACTTCAAAGACAAAAGTGTTAAGAATTTCAGAATAGCATTACCTGAGCTTTAAACCAAGCATGAGGCCCTTCTGTGTGTAACTGCATGGAGTGGGGGAAGGTGTGCATCAAAATGTGGGCTTTCTGGTTTTGATGTTTATTAACATACTAGTTATTTGACATTGACAAATTCATTTGACTTTGATATAAAATTTAATGAACTTGTATTAAGCAAATCACAATATATAACACTCATCTTTAAAATTTATTAAATTTCTACATCAAGTATAGAGCCACATTTGGTATTGTCAGGATCATGGAAAACAGGTTTGGTTCCAGTCTTATGGGGTTGAAGCCCCAGTATGGTAGAGTCCAATTGCAAGCACTGGTGTAACAATTTGGTGCCAGTCTCCCTCTCTTTTCATCTTCATCATCGTCCTCATGTGTTTCATAGAAACAAACACAAAACTAGGAGAAAAAATTCAGGAGCTTTGTAATTTGTATGATTAGACAGATTTTGCAGAAGTAAAGAAATAACCTTATTGTGATAAAATATATTCTTTCACAAAAGAACTTTGGAAAAATAATCTGTGAATGAATGTAGATAGGCTTTGATGTTCATTTGGCATTCTGTGATCAGGGGCACAATTTTAAACAGCGATGTGTGTGAACATGTTGGGTTCTGTGTGATTTATTTGAGGAAGTTTATTTATTTCATTTCCTCTAGTAATCTGGTCTGTCATTCATTCATTTTTTTGGATCTGTGTTCCTGATGGTATAGCCATCTATTCTGGGGAAGCATTTCATAGACTCCAGGAGCTCTGAGAGGCTCATAGGCCAGTCAATCCAGTGGACATCAGCCTATGTGCTTGAGGACTGGGCAGGGACACTCTGATGTTCTCTATTGGAACCCATAAGTCTTTGCTTAGTCATCAGGAAAGAGATGGGACACTGTAGTCACTGGGAAAAGCAAATGGTTACCCTTGGCCCTTGATGGCTATAGCTGTTTCAACCTGAGTCAGCAGGAGATATCAATGACACAGGAAATGTATTTTATACAAAAGGAGAGGAACAACCACCAGTTGGTCTGCCTTCTGTGCTTCTGCCTCTGGCTAATGTGCAAAGTACCAATTCTTTCCTAACTCTGCTGTTTCTTGCTTTAGATTGTCTTGGCCAATCCTTAGTTGATCCCCCAGGGATACAGTCATCTGAGAAAGTAGGTTCTGATGGTGGTGGTGGTGCACAGGGGGCAGGGGGTCTCCAAGGGTTATCTCCAAGGGTTATCATGATGAACAGGAATGTCCGGCATACTATAATTGGGTCACCATGTGGACAGACACAGACGGTGTGGATGCTCTATGTGGTCCTCACACATTACTCTTGTGGCAATCAGCCTCATCAAACATGAATGACACTAGCTAGGAATGGGCCATTTCTGCCTGAGAGAGTCAAAGGAAGTTTCCAGAGTAGAAACTTCTGAGATGAGGTTTGTGGAGTGAGTGGCTCATCTTGTGAGGGAACACAGACCAGACCATTCCTACTGGAGCTTCATGCAGAAGCATGAGTCACGAGAACACAGGACATGTCGGTGGACGTGCAGAGGTGAACTGGCGGGACTGCAGCACGAGGTGCATCAGAAGATGGGGGTAAGAAGCAGATGAAGTGTGAGCTGGGGTCAGGATAAGAGTCTTCTGTCAGTGTAAGCAAGCTTGCAATCTATCTGAGTGGGTGATTTTAAGAACATTTACCCATTAAGCACCTTCACCTATTTAGTGACACTAACTCTGGTGGCCTCAGAAGGACTGAAATGGAGAGGGGGCTGGGAGGGAGGCCTTTATGCAGGCATGGTGTTATCTTGTCTCCTTAGGCTCCTCCTGGTTGTGACAGTTTCTCAGATTTCCCTAGTTTTGGATAACCTTGACAGTTTTGAGAGGGATGGGTCAAATACTCATCCCTCAGCTAGGATCTGTCTGATATTTTTCTCAATATATTGGGATGACAGGTTTTGAAAGCGGGGAATCAGAGCTGGAATATGATTCTCAACACATACATAATGGGAAATGTTGTTAACATGACTTATATGGCTGTTGATATTCACCTTGATCGCCTGATTTAAGTCATGTTTGTCAGGTTTCTCTACTGAAAAGTTACTCTTTTTTTTTTTTCTAAATCTCTTCCATACTGTACTTTTTGTACAGAAGTTACTATGTGTGGCCTTATGTGAAAGGGTGGGCGGGGGGAGTATAAAATGCCTCACCCTCCAGAGGGTAAAATATCTACATAAATTATTTGGAATTCAGCAAGGAAATTTGTCCCTTTACTAGTTTATTCTTTTAACCATTTATTTATGTGTGTATGGACCCATTGTCATCTATTTTATATTAAAGCTCTGCCTGGGGAATGTGTGGGGGGATGGGGCAACAGAAAGTGGGAGGTCCTGAGTTCTATGTTTAGCAATTGGAAGATGCTCTGCATTCCTATGAGAGAGGCATAATGCATGATGTGTCCGAAGATTGCTTTGGAACTCCATGATTTGCACAGTTTCACTCATTCATTCATTTAACAAACTTTTATGAAACTCTATTCTATCTCCTGCTTCTGAGTAAGCATGATACATGATGGGAAAAGAAACTGAAATGTACTGAGCCCCTGCCTGGCTCATGACACTTTACAAAATTGATTTCACTCAATCCTCACACCAGCCCAATGAGAGAATATTGTGTTCAACATTTTACAGATAAGAAAACTGAGTTTGTTCTGGAAGCAGCCTGTTGTCATGTAAGAAGTCCAGCTACCCCAAGAGTTGATGCTGGGAGGTAGCCCACGCTCAACAGGTGGCCATATCTGACCAGCTCCCAGTTATTCCAGTCATCTTAGCCCAAGAATATAACCAGTAATCTGATGATTACTGCCAGCATCTGACTGCAGCTGCAGAAAATCCTGAGCAAGAGGTACCCAATGGGGCTCGCCAAACACTCAGAGCAATGACATTGTTTTAATCCATGGAGTTTTGGAGTAGTTTGCAGTAACACATAATGGAAACACCAGAATAAAAAGGAATTCCCTCTCCGCACTGTATCCCTCTAGTAGTGTGTACAAGGATCCTAGTGAGGTAAAAAAGCATGAGTGGTCATTATGTTAAGGATGTTGTGGAGGCCTGACCTGAGCTGGGTGCTTGTGGACATGGGGAAGAAGCAGCAGAACTGGATGCCATCTTAAGAGTACTTGCTTTGAAGGAGAATAGAACTCGATTAGGGCGTTGCAGAGGGGAAAGATTGTTATCAGTATTGAATTGTCAATTGCCTTTCACTTCCTGGTTATCTAACCTTGAACAAATTCCTTAGCTCTGACTCTCAACATCCTTATCTTTAAAGTTGAGATGATTTGATGATAATCATAGATCAAAAAAAGATAACCAAGTACTCCATAATTATGTTCCCATAATTTTCTGAACATATCTTGGTTATAGCACCCGTTACATTGCATTTGAATTGCTTATTGGCTGCCCTGTCTCACAAGTAGACTCTGAGCTCTCCTGAGGAAGAGGCCTTATATTATAGTTTTGTGTTCTTGCTGATTAGCACAGAACATAAAATAGATATTCCAATAGCTCTTGAATGAAAAGAAGGAAGAGGGTGAATCAATGAGTAAAGTTTAATTGTGATGGAATAATGAAGGCATGGTAAACCATGTCTCAAAAGTACCTAGCCTGTTTGGTTAGGTGCTTAGAAGTAATATTATTTAAAAGAGGGAAAACAAGGCAAAATTCTAAAAGGAAATGATTGGTAGTGACAAATAGGTTGACATAGGTTGACACAGAAACCTGGCCAAGAAAAAAATTTCAGTGCAGTGTTAGTTAGCCCCAGAGGAGATTTTTGTTTTCAGTACTAGAGATTGAACCCAGGGCCTTCCATATGCTAGGCAAGCACTGTACCACTGTGCTACCTTCCCATTCCCCCAGATGAAATTTTTAAGGAAGATATGGGCATTGAAGAATGCATGCAGTGTTGGAATTGTCAGGGGTGAAAGGAGACACACACATCTCCCCCCACACAGTACATGTTCTGTCCTCTGAGGAGTCTATTTAGAGGAGGTAGGGCTTACCAGATTGTATAACACGTAAAGAACACGCTTGCTTGCTCACTCAGTCAGGCAATAGTTAGGAATCTTCGTGTTATGTTTTAGGAACTGTGCTTGGCATGGGAGCATCACAGTGATTCAAACATGTATAGTTTCTCCCTTGTCAAACTTACAGTCAACAGGAGAGCAGACGTGGAACAAATGAGTATGTGCTTGCTACATGAAATACCTCTTTTGATGAGGGAGCACGATGGCTGCTTCTTCACCTGGGTCTATTCTGTCCATCTTAATGATGGACTACCTGAGTTTCAGCTGGGAGCATGACCACACACCCAACAACTCTTGCAGTTTGTCCAAGTAACAAAGTTGTGGCCAGTGGTATATAAATATAATTTATTCATGCCACTTCTGGTATGCTTGTGCCTTCCCTTGGCCCTTTATGCCTTCCTGCAAGCTGGAAGATGCTGAGAATCATAAGAGCAGCCTTGCCCTCCAAGATGAAAGCCTTGCACTGAAGGCGGCAGACCTTCCCATACCATCGTTGACCAATTGGCTTATCATGTGGCAGAGGAAGGAGCTTCCATGTTATTGAAACCATTGTATCTTTGGATCTCTTTGTTCTTGCTACTTAGTTGGTATCTTAGCTAACATAGGAAACAAAGACTATGCATTAGCTTGCTGAGCTGTCATGACAAATGCCATGGAATGAGTGATTCAAAGAACAATTTTTTTCCCCTCACAATTCTGGGTGCTGTAATTCTGAGATCAAGACGATGCCAACATTGTTAGCAATGATGGTAATGGTGGTTGGTCAGGCTCTGGCATAGACTTATGGCTGAGAAGGAGAAAGAGACACATTCCTCTGGCCTCCCCTTATAAGGATCCTATAGTAGCCTCGTTCTAAAGGCTCCAGCTTCATTACTTCGTTTAACCTTAATGACCTTCCAAAGGCCCCTTTCCAAATACCACCATCACTTTGAGGTTTAAGACTTCAACATATGATTCAACATATGAGTCTGGGGTGGGGGGAACCACAATTCAGCCCATAGGAGGGGGCAAGAGGGGTCCCAGTTTAAGTGGAGTGGAGGGGCCAGGAAAGAAGTAACTGAAGCTCAATGGTTAAATATTTGGAGGGAGAATGCCCTCGCCTGAAGGTATAGCATGTACAAAACCCCTGAAATCAGAGATCTTTGTACTTTGGCAAGACAGGAACTATGAATAGTGGGTGGGACAAGATGGGAAAATGATTGGGGGTAATCCCAATGGAATAAAAAAGTCAATAAAAGGTTTTAGAAAAGGGGTAATGTGGCCTAATTGGGATTCCAGAAGATTCCCCTATCTCTGTTGGAGGACTTGAGAAAGAAAGGATGAGGGAGCGCAGTCAGCCTGGGCTGCTGCCTGGGCTGCTTGTGGTGGCCGTTAGCCCAGAACTGGAGAGAAGCGAAGGGTTGAAGTTATATTCCAAAGTAGAATTGCCAGGTCTTTTCTTATGCATAGAAGAGAGGAGAGGAAAGGTGACGGTAAGAGGATCTCCAAGTTTTGAGCAGGAAGAGACTGGAGGAAGAAAAAAAAATCAACAGAGGAAGATTAAATGTTTCTTTGGTATATATTATGTCCAGAAATCCAGCTGACAATTATCAGCTGTGTGACCTTGGGAACATTCCCATTCTGCAAAGAAAATAAGATTTAAAGGTTAAAAATCATGAACTTAAAATCCATGGAGGTGAAACTATGAAACTATGGTATTGAAGTCAGGTGCCACCTTGCTTCTTTCTTATTGGATGACCTTGAGGAAGTCACTTAAATTATTAGAACTTAGTTTTCTTACACTTAAAAAAATTACAGGATGAATTCGAAATGATGATTTTTATACCTAGCCAGGTGTCTGGCACATTAAGTGATGAATAAATGTGTGTCTTTTTCATATTGCTCCAAGTTATTTTCTAGTTGGAACTTACCCTAGATGTCCAATGGGTGCAGAGATCATACTTTAATCCTATGTTTATATTCCAAAACTCAGACAGAGGGGAGTCTGGGACAAATGCAGCCTGCCTTGCCTGGAGTCACGACTCTTGCTCCTTCTCAGTCTGAATGCACAGTCTGGGAGGTGAGTCCTGGAGCGACATTGGACTTGGACCCAGGAACTCATTGGTCAGCAGGTTCTGTTTCGCAACTTTCCAGAAGGCAAAAGTGATCATCTGGAAATGTTACTTCAAGAGCTAAGAGTGATGAAAGTTCAACAGATGTCATCACTTTGGATTTTTCATCTGGGGAAACTCCATCCAGCTTCCTGGCATCTGGGGACATTTGCTCAATGTACCGTGGAGAAGTGGTCTGAGCCTAGAGCAAGAGCACTACTTCCATAGTAAAATGGCTAATAATGAACAAGGAGACTCCCCAGAGGTGAAACCTGGCTGAGGTATTAGGATTAGTACTCAGCAAAATGCCTCAGGTGAATCATGGATATTTGATGAAAGGACTTGGTCATCGTTGTGATTTTAAAATTCATGCAGTGACCTGGAAATTCTGGAAGATGGTTTAAAAAGTTTTTTTCTTTTCTTCCTCATCTCAAAGTGTGTGGGTTGTGCAGAGTAGATTCCTTCCGAGGAACTGCTCACAGGCAATGTTCTACATCTAGTGTGACAGAAAGGAAATGAGGTTGCTGGATGTTTATCTGGACCTCGGGGTCCCCTGTTCCCGTGGTACTCTGAAAGGATGTGGGGATGGTGTGCAGTTTAGACTGAAGTCTTTGGAAATCCAACACTGGAGAAATGGTGGAAACTTGCCTACATAGTGTTGTAATGTGATCCTACTGGGAAACAGAGATTTGCTTCTTGCAGACGTTTGTCTCTATCAGATTATTATAATGAGTTCCTTCAACTTCTCCTTAGGCGTTATCCTTGCACCTGTTGCTCTGTATGTCTGTGTGTGGGTGCATGTGTGTCTGTGCCTGTGTTGAGTTTTCAAGACGCCAGACACCACTTTTTGTTTCATTTCCCATGTTGGGTTTTTATCAATGCTCAAACAGAAAGCCTGACATTCAAGGGCTTTATCTGCAGAGTTAGATGAGGAGAGACATACAAGAAGGAGAAAACTATTATTTGTTATTTTTTTTAAAGAGAATAGCTGAACAAATTGTGAAAATGAGAAAAAAGCTAAATTATGCTAAAGAGAAAGTGTGTTTTTTAATATGTTGAACTTCTTTTCTCTTTTGCACAAGTAAATCATATATAGGTTAAAATAATTATGAAACTTGGAATTTACCCAGTTGTGTAGTAGTTAATTACAAAACTGCTTTGTTTAATTATGTGGTATTTTATAGAAGGACATTTTTAACCTTTGTCACTAGTGCCAAATGGAAGGAGGCACAGCCCTTCATAATAAGTATCATAATTCTAATTGCATCTAAAGTTTATTTAGAAGCAATTCATTTTTAAAGGCATACTCTAATTTGTGTACTTTTTTTTAAGTAGGTAAAAATTGCTGAAGTAAATTGGTTTGTGGTAACAAAAATAAAATAAGAACAAGTGCTTGTTAAAATCTGCTCCACTATTCAAATTCCCCAAGTCCATCTCTGGTTAATGTAGACACCACAAATTCCTTTCTAAAACATGAAGCAAGGCTTTCTATAATCTAGTAGCTCATTAGAGAAGATCAGAGGATTTCAAAGTGTACTTTAAAAATCAGAACTAAAGTACTGTATTTAAAAGGAAGATCAAAGTGGACACCATGTCCGGAAGATCCTTTGCATATATTATTCCTCTGCATTATTATCAGAAGTGACTTCCATTGACATTCACTGTAAGTCCATGTACCTGCTAATGAGAGATTAAACAGTAACACCACCACGTTCATTCATTTGACACGATTCTTGAGTGACTTACATGCAAAGCAATGAAATCCAATATTGCTTATAGTGTCCTTGTCAATTCTTTTGTCTTTGAACTACTACCACTGAAGAAGCACTTTCAAGAGAGAAGGTATGGACTGGGGGTGCAGCTCAGTGGTAGAACACTTGTTTAACATGCACAAAGTCCTGGGTTCAATCCCTAGCATGGCCAATTAAAAAAAGAAGAAGAAGAAGAAACAAGAAAGTATGACACTTTGCATACTATGTCTTGAGGCCAGGATCATTTAAAATCATTAAAAGAAGTAGAAAATATGTTAAAATTTCTAAAGGTATTAAAATGTGAATTAAAGTATGTGCAAATATTTAAGGAGCATCTCGTGTGGGATACAGTGCTACACAGAGCAGGTTGTGCCAAAGAGAATAAATATGGTCTTCCTCTTTGAGGAGGCTTTGGTCCAATGGGAGAGAATAGATGCATTTTCACGATATTAAAAAAGCAATAAGAAGGGGAAAGATGAAGTGCTGTGTGAGCACAGTGGTAAGGAACAACTGTTGGGGACATGGGAAGGACTTCTGTGGAGACCCTTGGAGGCAGAGCTGGACAGGCTGGAGTCCAGGCATGCAGAGGGAAGAGCCTTCACAGCAGCAACACCCAGGGCCAGGCTGGAGGTGGGAAAGTGCACTGGGTGTTTAAGGAACCCTTAGGGTTTCAGGGTAGCTGTGCTAAATGATCACTTTGGGAGTGCAGAAAAGGGAGAAGAAGGAAATGAGAAGCTCAAATGATCTGAAAGTGAAGATCTGAGTTTGTGGTCCTAATTATTAATCATATGCATTTGGAGGTCACGTTTTGGAAACTTAGCCTTTTCATGTCCAAGAGGATGGAGTTACTTTCTGGCTTGTGTTCGTAGAATAAGCTAGTTTATGCTTCAATAACAAATAAGCCCTGAAACTCAGTGGCGTGAAACAATGCAAATGAAATGTTTCCTAATATCACAGTCCTGTGTGGTTTGGAGGGCTGGGGAGACAGGATATGGAATCCTGCTACAGGTGCTTTAGGTACCCATCTTGGGATGTCATTGTTCTTATGTAGGTCTCCCATCATCACAGGAAGAGGAGGAGGGACAGAGTGTAGAGGGTCTTTTAGGGACCAGGCCTAGCAAGAAGTTAAATCTGCCCACACTCCATAGGCCATAACTAGTCACATGGCTCTGGTGAGATGTCAGAGGCTTAGAAAGAGTTGTTGGTGTGCCCAGGAGGAAAATGAAATGTGTTGGGAACATACAGCAGTGCTCTGTGTCTCTAGCCTCCCTGTGGAGATGACTTATCTATAAAGAGGTGGGCAATGTGAATCACTCCTCTCATCCTAGCTTTTTAAGACTGGAAACATAGACGGAGCCGAGACATCCAGCTCCTTCAATAATTGTAAATTAGGGATTTATAGCTTACTCCATAGCCTATGGGGTACATTTTGGAGCTCCTGAAAAGTGGGGTGACTTGAACACAATTGTGCTATGGAAAGATTGGAGAGCTGACCGTAGCCCAGGGAGTCCTGGAAAAACCCATGTACAACATCTACTAGAGCTTTTTCAATGTGGGGATTATCCATTTCTCTTCAATTCTAAGGAAATGATATTTACATTTTTTGTAACTTTTCCTGTTTTTAAAGATAAGCTAATTAATTTATTTTTCATTTTATAATTTATTTTTAACTGATACATTAAAAACAAAATTATACATGTTAATGGTACCATGTAATGTTTCCATATAGGTATATACTTTATAATGTTTACATCAGGTTAAACCGATCTATTTTCTCAAATATGTTCAATATTTTTATGGTAAAAACTTTCAAAATTCTTTCATTCTGCTTTTAAATATATTATTATTATCTATTATAACCCTACTGTACAAGAGCACTTCAGTACTTTCTGCATCTATCTAAGTGTAACTTAGTACCCACTGATCCATCTTTCCCTAACCTTCCCCTCTTTTCTCCCTGGCCTCTGGTAACCACTGTTCTATTTCAACTTCTATGAAATCTACTGTTTTAGATTCCACAGGTGAATGAGATCATGTGGCACTTGTCTGTCTTTGCCTGGCTTCCACATTCTCTGGTTCCACTCATGGTGTTCTGTTTTATGGTTGAATAGTGTTCCATTGTATATATGCACATATCTTCATTCATCAGTTGATGGACACTTAAGTTGTTCCTGTTTCTTGGCTATTGTGTATAGTGCTGCAATGACCATGGGGGGGCAGATAAGTCTCTGATATACTGATTTTGTTTCCTCTGGATATACACCTAGTAGTGGTATAGCTACTTTAGATTTTTGAGGACCCTCCCTACAAATTTCCATAAGGGCTATACTAATTTACAGTCTTACCTACAGTGTGGAAGTGTTCCCTTTTCTCCACATCTTCTTCAGCAATTGTTACCTTTAGTCTTTTTGATAATAGGTCTTCTTATTAGGCTGAGGAGTCAACTTCTAACTGATAAAAAATAATTGTGTTTGTTTATGGGATACAATGTGGTGTTTTGATCTAGTTATATATTATAGACAAATTAAATCAAACTAATTAATATATCCATTACCTTACCAATCTATCATTTTTCTGTGGTAAGCACATTAAAAATCTATTCTTTTAACAACTTTTTTATAACTTTGTTTTATTTATTTATATTTGTATGTGGTCCTGAGGATTGAACCCAGTGCCTCACACATGTTAGACAAATGCTCTACCACTGAGCCACAACCCCAGCCCAACAATTTTGAGATATACAATACATGGTTGCAAACAGTGGCCACCATCCATTGAAACAAACAGATCACTAGAAAAAAAAAATTCCTTAGTCTCATGTCTGTGATCAATATCTTTCCCTTCCTTGTCGCTAGGCTCTGACAACCCCTTCTCTATTCTCTGTCTCTAGGAGATCAACCTATTTAGGTTCCCCTAAGAAGGAGCTCATAAAGTATTTGTTTTCTTTTGTTCCTGGCTCATTTCATTTAGGACAATAGACTTCAGTTTTATCCTCGTTGACACAAGTGACAGGATTTCCTTTTTTTGTAAAGGCTGTGTAGTAGTCCCTTGTAAATAGGTACCACATTTTCTTTACCCAGTCCTCTGCTGATACACACTTTGGTTGCTTCCGTATCCTGGCTACTGTAAATCTTGCTGCAATGAACATGGAAGTGCAGATGTCTCATTTACCTACTGACTTCAATTCCTTTGGATATTTATGCAGTAGTGGGGTTGCTGGGTCACATGGCGAGTCCATTTTCAGCTTTTTGAGGACTCTCCATGCTATTTTCCATCAACAGTGTACACATTCCTTTTTTCCCCTCATATCCTTACCACTCTTGTTATATTTTATCTTTTTTGGTAACTGACATTTTAACAGGTGTGAGATGTTTTGGTAATTTTAGTTTGTGTTTCTGTAATGGTGGGTGATGTTGAGCATTTTTTTCTCATATATCTATTGACCATTTGTATTTCTGTTCAGATCCTTTGCCCAATTTAAAATCAGGTTGTTATCCTGTTGTTGAGTTGTTTGAGTTCCTTACATACTTTGGATAATAGCTATTATCAGGAGTTGGCAAATATTTTCTCCCAGTCTGGGGGTTGTCTCCTCACTTTGTGGATTGTTTCCTTGGCTATGCAGATGCTTTTTGGTTTGAGGCGGTCCAAGATATCTATTTCTGCTTTTGGTGTCTGTTCTTTTGAAGTCTCATTCAAGAAATCTTTGCCCAGATCAATGCTTAAGAGCTTTCCCCTCTTTTTCTTCCTGTAGTTTTATAGTCTCAGGTCTTAGGCTTAGGACTTTCATCCATTTTGAAGTGATTTTTTAATAAGGGAGCAATTTAAGTCTTTTGTGTGTGGATATCTGGTTGATCCAATACCACTGATTGAAGAGACTACTAGCATTTTTTTTGTGTGTTTGACAGTGATTAAACCTTGTTTCAACTATGAAGTGACCAACAACCAAAGGTCCATCAAGTTTGTCTTATTTGGCTTCCTAATTCTTTTTGTTTTATAGTTAAGAAACCTGCATAGATGTTTCAAAATATCTACATATGATATATGTGCATGCACATAAGACATATAGTGCTATACACTATATGTACTTTCTCCATTGAAATAATATGTGTGCTATACTCTGTTTTCAATGACCTGCAGTATAACAAAACTCTAAGTGCACTCTGAGAAGTAAATAAAGCCTATATACACTTATATATACTTGTGTTAGCCCCCAAGAATAAGTACGACTGGAGGCTACAAAAGAGAGATTCTTAGGCAGGAATGCCTGATAACTATCAAGAGAAACTGCCAGAGTCAAAAGTTTTTAGTTAGTTTAAGGCCTACGCATCTTCCTAACTCTGGCAATGTTACATTCCCAAATATAGGCCTTGTCCTCTCCAGCCTTGTTATGGGAACAACTTCTCAGCCCCCACACCTCCTGGTGAGAGATTTTTGGCTTCTATCATCTTCACGATATTCATTGACATGTTCCAGATGCTGCAACATTTATTTTGTACTCATGTCTTTTTGTTTATCTCTCATATAGGCTCCCATCCCCAGATGACTTTACAACCTGTTCTTCCCCAACCCGACCTCAATCCAACCCAGCTTCTAAACTGCTTGCCCCACCTCACATCACCCCTTCTCAGCTCGAAGTAGCCAGAGTGGTCCTAGCCCCTTCTCCTTATAGCAGTAAGGAGTTCCTAAAATTAGAGGGGGAATGGAACCAGAATTAGACAGGCAGTAAGTATAGATAGGTAAATCAAGTCAAGGTGGATCAAGGAGACCAATTTGAGTGAGTCCAGGAAGTTGGAGACTGCCCCCTGAGTGACTGAAATGCCTTCAGAGCCCTTCCTCCACCCTGTCAAGATAACCTGCCCCTGCTCCAACCTGTTGCTAAGGAAACCTGTCCCAGGAATTGCCCCTCCCTACAGGGAGTTATAAAGTTGTTAATTAATATGTCTGGGTTTATGTACAAGTTAAACCTCAAAACTTCTGTGTTTTGTACTCTGAGTTTGGGTATGCGCACACACACACACACATATGTATATGTGTATACATATTCCAATATTAGGTAGGTTGGTCTTACAACAATTTAGTTATAGAGATAAGGTGACTTAAATGTTCCTCTGCAATTCACGTTATTTTGTAGGTTGTTGGAAAATAGAACAGATGGATATGGCCCTCTGCAGTATTTTAGTTTATGTGAACTATGAAGTCTAGGGCCACAGAATCCTAACCCCACAGACATATTTTCAAAGCAAATTCAGCTCAAGATTAATATTATTCAGTTATAATTTCATTTGCTTGCTTATAATGCTGTAGTGATTTTTAAATGGATTATACAAACATTACTCATATCAGGAGGAGCGGAACAATGATTCTGGGAAGTATTAGTCAGGGCTCTCCAAGCAAGGGCCTTCTGATCAGATTAGCTTGGGCTGGGCCATATGCTAATTTTCCCAATTTTGTGATTCAAAATATTTATTGAAGTATTAAAGTCTCCAGAAGGGATTCAGTTTTTAAAAAGTACTGAATCTTGCTTGCAGTTAAAAAAATAACTTAATAGTGCAAGAAAAGTCTAATTTTCTCAGTGCACTGTTTAACACTACAAAGAAGAATACATCGTTTTTCTTAGACTGTAGTCTGGGAAGCACTGCACTAGCCATTTCAAGATTATGGATAATACTGCTCAAATGTTAACTCAAAATGGTCCCTGAGGATGACTTGAGCTGATTCAGCTTCATGACTGCAACCAAAGCGAACAACCCAAACAACCAACAAACCAAAATAAACACTGCTGATCTGACCACCTCTCTACCGGAGTTTTCCTGAGTGTGTTATGTGGGGATGCTCTTCCTTTCCCTGTGCTCTCTGTTTGTCTCCTAGCAAGCCCTGGTCACTGACTCAGAAGACTGCATGTCTTAGCTCCAGTGTGTCAGGACCCTGGGAACAGTTCCCTGGCTCATGTCAATGTCAAGAACGCTGATGGTTCTGAGATTTTATCCTGCTTCTGAGCTAATTATGTGGCTCCACAGATGCGGGTGGAAGACACGGCTCACCTGGGTAATACACAAAGAGCCTTGGCACTCCTCACATAGAGAGCAGCATGTGTCTCATGCTTGTGTCAGTTTGCTCTGTCCCCCAGGTCCTCAGGGGCAACACAGAGGAGTCCAGGATGCTGTGACTATAGCTGAGGGACTCTGAGCTTAGGGAACCTCTATTTTAGTGAAGGGGCTACAGGCAACCTGCCTATCTTGTGCCCAGGAAGGAGCTGTTATGGCTGTCCTACTGGACAGCAGGCATTTCTGCCCTCTGCCCCAGAAGACACTGTATCATCCAAACGTTCAAACAGCCTAGAAAAAGTGAGGAAGGCTGTCTGTGCCTCCACTCAGAAGTGCAAAAGGAAGACAAATCCATGGACAGCTGCCTCCCAACACTGAAATCTTAGTCACCAGTGTGACTAATGTCCCTTGAATGTCCACCCATCCATTTATTTTATTTTATTTTTAAAAAATTTTTTTAATATTTATTTTTTAGTTTTCGGCGGACACAACATCTTTGTTTGTATGTGGTGCTGAGGATCGAACCTGGGCCGCACGCATGCCAGGCGAGCGCGCTACCGCTTGAGTCACATCCCCCCCCCCCCCCCCCCCCCCGCCCATCCATCCATCCATTTATGATGGCAGTCCTGAGAGGTAGGACCTAGGACCACCTGGAATAGTTGTTTGGAAAGGTTTTGAGATACGAGCTGGTGTCCTTTAATATCCTCTGGATCAGTGTTCAAGTTCATTGCCCCAGTTACCCTAGGGGAAGGGCCGGAGGGATGAACCGAGCAGGCTTTCCCCAACAATCTCAGATGGCTTCAGTTACTTAGAGAAGAAGTTCCCAGGTGATCTAGAAGCAGCAGCACCGAGGCAGCCCTGGTGGAGGGAGCAGGCTTGAGTGACTTGCCGCTCTTAAGATGAGGGACGAGGTACAGGAGAGCCAGCAGCCAAGCAGAAAGAGTGCTGGGGGGTGGGTGGTTGCCAGCTTCGGTGTCGGGGACAGAGTCCCGACACAATTCCAAACAGCACACAGGAAGACTGAGTGCCACGATTACCCGTGTGGGACTTTAACCGATGTTAGGAGTTTTCTGGCTGCAGAACTAGGAGGAGGAAAGGGAGGGACTGGACAGAGGAAGATGGCCTGTCGGGGAGACCCTGTGTAAATAGATACATAAATACATAAACTTGAAGTCGGAGGGGGAGCTGGGGTGGTGTGCCAACAGGGAGATAATTGAACTGGAGCAGGCATGAATCTAGCCAGACCACAGGTGGCTTCTCTAAGGGTGGCTGCTTCAGGAACTGTTTGTCTGGTCTGTGACGACAGGAGAACAGAAATCAGGACCCTGTGTTTGGAAACTCACCTGCAATTTGCCACCCCATGCCTGTTCCATTTTCTAGTTGAAAATGTGGGGCTTCTCTATCGTCTGTGTTTGTTTTCTATTTAATTTTTCCCCAAATTACTTTTTATTGTGTCTTACAAAAGTACGTTCTGTTCCTGAGACTGCAGTCCAGAGCGTCTGGAAGGCAGCTGTCTGTGGAGAGTGGAAGTGGCCCACTGGGCCTTTCCATGGGTGCGGATTTCTCTGGCTCCAGGAGTGGGGAACTGGAGGGAGTGAGCTGCTGTTAGATGGTGGTGCCCTGGTATCTGGGAGGGTAGTGAACTGAAGTGGCTGCCAGCAGAGAGGGGAGGAAAGGAAGGATTCAAGGGGGCCATAACAGCAACCAAATTCTGCCGACACTTGCTGGGCACCAGGACAGTCTTAAGTGCCCTCTGTACAGTCCATTCACTCCTCCAGCACTGTCTAAGGGAGCGCTTTACTGTCGTCCCATTTGATAGATGAGGAATCTGAACCAGAAAGATTAAGGAACTTGTCCATGATCACGTGCCTAATAAGTGTTGGAGGCAAAACTCAAATTCCAGGCAACTCTTAAGCACTATGCAATTCTACTGGGCAAAAATCAGTAAGAGTTTGCGATGAATTATGTAACAAAGTGGATGAGAACAGCGTCATGGAGGGGTCTCCAGTTTGTGTCCTGACTCATTTGGCTGTGCAGTGCCCAGAATGGAGGAGGACGTTTGGTTTGTGTGAGAGGCCTGAAACCTGAGGAGCTCATCTCTGGATACTCAGTGTTTGTTGGATAAAATTGCAGAAATGCAATGAATTAAATTGAAAATAACTAAATTGTTAAAAATCTTTCTAAAAATTAAAAAAGTACAAAAGGCCATGACATGACTGGCACTTTGAAAAGTGGTTCAGTGTAATTATTCACCATGGTGCATTAGGTGGGCAGGTTACACATGAATGGGCAAAGGAGAAGGAAAACTTGAAAACAGCCAGTGTTTCCCCAGGCCTGGATGACAGGGAGTGGGTGAAGGAAGAAATTTTAAAAGGGAAGTAAGTTTTTCTTCAGAAACAATAGATAACATCAAAACATTTGTTGAAGGCCTGCTATGTGCTAAGGGTTGACAGCACATTATCTTGTCTAATCCCCATAATAACTCTATTGATATTTATTATTGTTATTTTATTGCAAATAGAAAGAAGTCATCCTAAAATGGTAAGCAACTTGACCAAAATTTCACAATAAGTGGAATTCAAACTCAGAATTAAGTTTAGTTTTAACCATGTAATATTGCCTGTAATATGATGAATTTCATTCATGTAAAATTTGAGATTCATTATGAAGAGGTGTCTAGGAAGCATTTTTCAGTAGGATGGGAGTGGAAATAAAGATTTAGGAGGGTGGTGGATTGGGTGCAGTATTTGGTTGGGCTCCATGAACTTCCCTACACTCACTGTGGGCTTGGCTGTAAGACTTCCCAGTGGGACAGCTGCAGACGTGAGGCCAGCAGAGACATGAAGACATAGAACAGGTGCACTGTGGTTGCTGCTTTTCCCTCTGGGAACTCTGAGTGGCACTGGGGACATGCCTGGCCTCACCAGGTGGGCAATTACAGACATATGGCCTCTTTACCTTGATGATTCCAGATGACAGCCAGCTAACCCCTGGAAGGAGAGGTGCCCAGAGGAACGGGAAGCTGACTGCAAACCCATGAGTCAGCCGCGCTCAGACTACCAGAAGAGTTCCCCAGCCAATCTCAAAGAAAATTGCTGAACTGTGGACTCCCGAGCTTTATAAATAGGTGGCTGTTTTAAGCCACCAAGTTTGGGGTGGTTTTCCTGCAGAGAGACATTGCACAAACAGGATGAGGGCAGACACTGCAGATGAGAGGGAATGAAGTCCCAAGGGACAGAAGTATTGGGATGCGAAGGATTTCTTTTATGTGCCTTTCATATAATTTTATTCATTTTAAAAGAACCACAACTCGCAGAAAAGTTTCAAGATCAGTGAAAACAACAGTTTCTCCTCTATCCTTCACCCCCTCCTTCTTCCTGAATGGCTTGATGCTTAGCATTCCCAAATGCAACCTTCGAAGTCAGAAAATTAACACTTAGACATTACCACCTTCAACTCTTAACACCTCCCTCAGGAGGGTCAAAGTTCCAACAATGCCTGTTAGAGAAAAATGACCCAGTTCAGAGTCACATCTTGTCTTCAGTTGTCTTGTCTCTGCCTATTCTTCATCCTGGCAACATTTTTCAGCCTTATTTTGACCTGTGTAACTTTGACTCTTTTGAGGATTGAAGGCCAGATATTTTGTATTATGCCTCATTCAGTGTTGGAAACAGTATCATGGAGGCATTGCTGTCTTCCCATGGCATCTCACCAGGTGGTGAATGATTCATGTTTCTTCCATTACTAATAATGTATTCATTGACCCACTGATGAATTTTGTTAGTCTTCTTTATTGTAATTATTTTGAATTTTGTAAAAAAAAATGGTACTTTGGGTGAGGAACTTTGAAATAATTTAAGAAACCCATTTGGTATGAATCAGTTTTTCATTCATTACTTTCTGTAACTATGAATGCATGGGTTTTTCCCTTTATTCAGTGGACTGTTATCTATTAATGTCATTATTTACTTTGGTGCTCAGATTGTCTCTGATTAGTTTGGCAAGGGCTCATTTAGCTAGCTTGTGTTCTTTTGACATGTACCATCACACCATCATTATTTGAGAATTTCATTGCCCTTGACATTTCCTGCTTTCCATTCTAGAATTAGCCTTTTCTTCAAGGAGATCTCATTTCTTTTAACAGAGCATGGTATTTAGAAGCCAGGACCTGGGTGCTGAGGGTGCTCATTGCCTCTGGGATGTTACTCCATGTAGGTCTTCTCAGTGGATGGACCCAGGAATTGCATATGAATATGCACATATGAATAGAAATATGTTTATGTAAAAAGTTACTCACAGATATATATGTTGCATCCATATGGAAAACACCTCCAATTCCACTCCAACACTACAGGCTTCATTTTAGTTTTCTCCCTTTGTGTGTTTGTAACTCTGTTCTCAATGAGCAACCATCCTTCCTTCATCCTTCAGATGTGAATGTAACTGACTGATTCCTCAGCATCTAATAATCTCCTGTGGGCATGGCAGCTCCTCCCTCCGGCAGATATCCTCTCCCCACAAGCAGTCTGTACCAACTCAAGCCTCCCAGGTGAATACTCCTGAGCTTGCTCAGGCTCTGGCAGTGACTTTAAGTCACTGTAGTTCCCTCTTTCCCCCATCCTTACATATATGCTCACCTTGCTGTGTCCCAGTGAAGGGTTTAGGACAGAACTGGGTGGGAAGGGAAGAGGAACTAGACTGATTGAAAGCTGGTAAGAATGGAAGAATCTTGATGGCAGGAATTAGAAAATGCCTTTCATGATGGTGCTTAGATGAACAAAAGCAGTGCTGCCCTTCACTGCAGCGGTTCTAGGTGTGAATTCTAGAAGAGGCTGACTAATCAGTAGTAGCATTTGGAATGGTAAAATTCCAAACAAATGCAAATAGTGTTTCCTAACCTCTAAAGAAGAGCTCCACCACAGACTAGCTATCAAAATGAATTAGAATATTTCCAATAGCTCAATTATAAGAAAAAACGATTTGAAGTTCATTGATTGCATGCCACCTCCCTGGCTATTCTTCACTGGGTCAACTGTCCAGTGAAAGGTCATCTTGTGTTCCCACAGTGACCCCAGAGAGATCCCACCTTTGATCTGGCTCTTTACCATTTCTTCCTCCACCTCCAATAAACACAGATCAAAAAGAACATTGGCATGTCAGTGATGTGTTGAATGTTAAGCTATTTTGCCAGGTGGTTTTAGAAGATAAACACTCTTCAGATTTCAGGAAGCAGTGATTTTTTTTTTTAGTGCCTCTTAAAGTAAATAGTTTCCAGAAATTGAGGTGGGGATGGGCATTGAACATGGGAATTGTTTTTTGCTGCAAGTTTCCTCTTAGGCTTTTGTTCCTTGTCTTGCCTGAATGGCTGTTGCCTTATCAACATGGCTGATGTCATTTGCCTGTATTTTCAGGTATCTGAAAATAAAATACAGGTATTTTATTTATTCTCATAAAATTTTTTTCTGCACTGCTAACATTCTCTGACAGTACACAACAATTATTGATGAGTATTTAGTAAAGTTTTAGAGAATTTGGGTAAGTGTTGGAAATGGTCCCCTGGTCTTATTCAATCAAAAAACAACTGCAAGGGTGGAGAGAATGTTCTGGCAAGGGGAGGTGGTTTATATGATCCTTTGTGAGTATTCAAGAATAATCAGCTGATTTAAGCAGACACAGGAGTCATTATCACCTGGAGGGAGCGCTGTGCATCACAAAACGAAACAGCTCAGTTTGTGTGTGCGTGTGTGGGGCAGGCAGAGAGAGAAAGAGAGAAAAGGGGAGTTGTTGGTTTGTCTTTTGCAGATATAATTTACTTGGCAGCACTGCACTGTGCCCTTTATCTTCTCATTATCATTCCCAAACTTCCTTTCATATTCATTTTGTTCTCCTTATTTCACCTTAAGTTAAGAAAATGCAGGAGAGTTGGAGATAATTAATTTTCAGTTAATGTCTGCATCTTGGAACATATCCCACGTTCCTCTAGTTATCTAATTAGACTTCCATTTAGGAATTTTGGGGACAGAGATGGAAACTTGCTGTGTATTTAGTCACAGGCTGTCTGCATCTTTCTGCTGTCCTCTTCAATACATCTAACTGCGGTCCTTCTCATGTAATGGTAACTCACAAAAAGCCAATAACATCTCCAGTTAAATGGTTAATGATATTTCATTCTCCTCTGGGGCCCTTAGATTCTGCTGAATCTCTTCCCAGGACTGAGGAAATTCCATTAATGGTGAAGTAAATGCAGAGCATGCTGCATATGATGGTCCTCACCCTGTCTCTGGTCTTGGATGATGGCCAGTTCTACAGTTCCTTCTAGAGCTCCTCTGAGCATCATTTGTAATCTAATCTGTTCTTATTGAACTGGGATGTGACAGGGAAATCCCCCTCAAGGTAGTGAGCAAAGGAGGGAAATCCCCCTCAAGGCAGTCCAATGAATAGTAAAATCCACTTGAAGGTATTCAGGCTGCTAAACATTTCTAGGGCTGGGATCATGGGGAGTTTCTCCAGATCTTTTTGTATTAAAATTGGGAGTGGGAATGAGCAAATTGAAGCTATTTGGAGAGACAGTGCAGGAGTTCTGGACAGGCACCACTTTGTAAGTAAGATACTCTCTCTGCACCCTGCTGGGGGATGGGGGTGGGGGAAGGAGTAATAACTGGACAGCAAAGAAACTATCTTTCCAAAATGTGTGAGGAATAAATAAAGCAATTCACTCTATTCATCTGCTGTGTAACAATGCTTCTCAAACTTTACCATGCATATAAGTTACTTGGGGATTTTGTTCAACTTCAACTTCTTACTCCAGTAAATCTGGGATGAGGCTTGAGTTTCTGCATTTCTAACAAGCTGCCAGGTGATGCTAATGCTACAGGACTGTACTGGGGGAATCTAGAGCAGGCTTCTTAAAGTGTGGTCCCCAGACCAGCAGCTTCAGCATCACCTAGGAACTTGTTAGAAATGGAAATCCTGGGGTCTCAGGTCAGGCTAACTATGGTAGGCAGAATGACCCCTTAGAACTGTCCACCCCAACCTCTGAATCCTGTGAACATATCATATGCAAAAGAAACAGTGCAGAAAATTAAGGTTTATGGACTGATCTAATTATTACTTATTTATTTTTACAGTACTGGAAACTGAACCCACTGCCTTGTGCATGCTGGCCAAGTGTTTGATCACTGATCTACACCCCCAGCCCTACTTTATTTTATCTGGAGACAGGATCTCTCTAAGTTTCCCAGGCTGATCTTGAACTAGGGACCCTCCTGCCATAGACTCTTTTGAGTATCTGGGATAACAAGCATGTGCCACTGCACTGGGCTAAGGTGTATGGACTTTTAAGATAGTAAAATTATTGCTGACTATCTGGTGGGCCCAATCTAATCACAGTAAACCCTTATAAGTGGAGAAATTTCCCTGGTTGGAGTTGAGAGATTCAAAGTGTGAAGGGTACCCACCAAGCTAGAGGGGCCACATAGAAAGCAAGATAAGGAATGTGGGCACCTCTAGTTGTAAGATCTAGCCATTGAGAGCTGCAAGGAAATGGAGACCTGGCCCTACCACTATGGGGAACTGAATTCAAGCAATACCTTTAAATGAACTTGGAAGCAAGTTCTTTCCCAGAGACTTCAGAAGAGAACACAATCCTGCTGATGCCCCAGGTTCAGCCCCCTGAGACTCATAGCAGAGGACCCCATTGCATAGAGCATTCTGACCTGCAGAGCTGCAAATCAGAAATTTGTGTTTCCTATTATGGCAAGTCCTCAAATGTTGCCTTCTTACCTTCCTTCCTTCCAAACATTCGATCCATGAACACAGTAAATACTAACAGTTTAGATGATTTCGATGCCAGCTTTCCAAAGCTTAGGGCTTAGCACTTGACCTTGATTGTCCTTGTGTAAATATGAGCTGGAAAAGGAAAACAGAATTACAGGAAGAAGATGCAGGTCTAATTTATAAGCAATTGTCTTGCTCTGCTTAATTGTGACTCTTCAAAATGACAACAATGAGTATGTATCCCTTGCTTTTAGGGAAAAAATCAACACTATTTACATCTGGATGTAGAACATTTGGTTCATAAACGTGACCTTTTAATCATAGCAAGAGTCTGTGTTGTTTCCTCTCATCAGTCTTTGCAGTGGTCCCACGATAGCTAAGAGACATTTATATCCTGTACATTCTTAATGCAATGTACTGATTTTAATTTGCTAGTCCACTGGACTGCCCTGATGCTCATTAATTTTTAAAATTTCAAGTGTATTTTCTTTAATTTGTGTCCACCTCTGAGCAGAAAATATTTACTAATTATTTCTTCTTTATCCATCCTGCATGGTGGGCTGCTTCCTCTGTGGAATATATATTCTGCTCCTTCATGATCCCTTACAGCCGTTCCTTTCTGACCATCAATCACCACATGATGAAATTTGTTGATCGGGTTTATTTTGCAAATGATGCAGTTTGCAGAGTCCCAGGTTCATGGTCATTTTCCATTGCCGAATAGACGGGACTAAATTTCTCAATCAATCAACACTTCTATATTAATTTTTCCCTCTTGGTGAAATAAAAAAAAATGAATTAAGAGTTAAATTAGGCTTCCTGGCTTATGTATTTATTAATCAATCAACCTTCCACATAATACTAAATTAATGTTTATGGTACAATATCTGCATACCAATTTCAGTGTCTGCCAGCTTTAAAATAGTGCTATGCCGAATCAAGATTCTATCTGCTGTGAACATTTTCATAATGAGCTGCAGCCCTAGAAACACTGAAACCCATTTAAAAAGTGACCTGAATAATCTCTCAGAGAAAATTAAATGGGTGAAAGATCATGAAAGAGAAGTAAATATATATTTAAATTGCATCAAGATGGTGTTGTTAAAAAATTTGTATTTTTTTTTTTTTTTGCTAACAGCTGCATCTGGGTGAATTGTTGGGGACTGCGGTTTCTATGACTCACAGAGACTCCTCCTTCAAGTGTACCTACAGCCTAAATCCCCCAATCCAGGTCACATTCATTCTTATTAGTTGTATTAAATGTTCTTGGTGCCCAGAGAATGATGCTACATAGCCTTCTATGTCTAACGAGGTTTGATTTTTTTTCCCCTAATAAGGGGTTTAGAGTGGGATTAGTCTCCTAAAGGGTGGTCTTCAGGCTAGAAGCACCAGTATCACCTGGAGACTTGTTAGAACTGTTGAATCTCAGATTCCAGAAATTCTGAGCCAGAATCTGCATTTTGACTAAATCCCAGGCAATTTCTATGTCCATTACCACATGAGAACCAATGGTATGGAAAGACAGTTGGGAGTATGGGGACCATGTGGAAGGTGGAGACCAGAGAAGACAGAAGACAGTATTAGTCAGAAAAGTGCCTCTCACTTGCCATCAGACAGACAGAGGGTTGGCAGGCACTGCTTGCTCTCTCTTGACTTTTTATACTGATGTTTTATAGGATGCATGTGTTAAATGGTTGAGTATGCTCAGGGTGTAGTTCATAATTATGCATTAATTGGAGGTGACATGCATTCTGTCTCTAAAATAGCATGATTTTTGGCATGACCTTGAATGAGAAGCCATGTGGGTTAATGGATAACCCTAGGGTTTTATGCCCACCTAGAACTGAGATGTAACTTCAACTTTGGTAAGGTTATTAATTATGCTGATAGTTTATGTGTAAAGAAAGCAAAATACCTGTGTGCATTACAGCTGTAGTGTTCAAGCTGATGCATGGGGGAAAGCTTGAAGTTCAGTGAGCAGAATAGTGTAGACATGTAAAAAGTGTGTCTTTGACTCTTCTTCCTTTCTGGTCATTCGCTGGTCCAACCACCCAACACCCATCCCTACTGCCATTAGATATCTGTCTATCACCAATCTACCTTTCAACATATCTAGTCTATCTTTTCTTTCTTTCTACTCAAGTTTTCTTTCTGTCTTTTGTTCTCAGTAGTCATTTTCTGCTTTTCCTTTGAAAAAGCCACTTCTACTGTCTCTGTTCCTTTCCTATCCAGGCAAGTGAGAATGCTGAGTCAAGTCCAGACACTTGTGGAAAAGTCCTCCAGACAGCAGAGCCTGCAGAGACTGGATGCTGTCATATTATATTATGTGACATTGTGTAGCTCCATAAGCCACTGCAGCCTTCTCAGAGTGTGACTGGTAGTCTCCAGAGCACATTTATCCCTTCCAGCGTGTTTGCAGGAATCCTCTGGCCTTGCTCTGGATGTGACCAAGTGCTCCTCTCCCCTGGCCTGCACCCCATCCTGTGTCCTACTGGAGTAGGGGCGCATACCCCTGTCAGTACTTGTGAGGAGGGTGGCAGTCAGGTTCGGCTTTTGTTGGAATCCACGCTTCAAACACGACCTTCATGATATTGGACTCTGGTTCCCCCTTTCTACCCTGGGGGCGGGATTTGTGGGATGGCTCTTGAGCCCATGCCTTCAGGTAATTGGTATCAAGGATCCTGACATTCTCCAAGAGATTTCAATTCTAAGATGGATCCTCCTAGATGAACCAGTGCTATTCCCTGCTGGGTCAAACTGCTCATTTATCTTGTATGTGACAAAAAAAACCTGCTCCAGCATATGGTTTCACCTTTTATAGAAAAAAAAAAAGTCATTTTAATTGCTAGTTAAGACTGCTGGGTTACTTTAATTTGCAGGCTTTTTATTAACTGTGATCTATTTCATTTAAAGCAGCAATAAATGAGATTTGGTATTGGCCTTCCAATTATTAAATTTCACAGGCACTGTTGGAAGACTTGAGGTCACCCTTTGGAGACGGAATTGGGTACATTTAAGGACTTAGTGTTCTTGAAGGGTAGGCAGACTTCCCACACATAGTAGGTTTTTAACACATTAGAAAGCTGAAATGTTGTGCAAGAGGTATGCATGGACGTCCCCCTCATTTCCTCGAATATTCTTGTAGGATATAATTTTCCTTCATTGAATGTCTCAAGCTGAAACATATGGAAGCAGTTGGTTAAATTATCTGCTTCAGTGGTTCATGGCTGTAATGCCAGCACCTCGGCAGCCTGAGGCAGGAGGTATACAAGTTCAAAGCCAGCCTCAGCTGCTCATCGAGGCCCTGAGCAACTTAGTGAAACTGACGAACTGATGTGACTCCATTTTTGAAAATAAATAATAGCAGCTTCTATCTCAAGACCTGTCCTAAGGAAGGGGGCGGGTGTGACCCTTGTCCTTGGAAAAACCCACAGAGCCTTTCTAGGCAGATAGACACCCTGCTGAGTTGTTTGTAAATAACAGGAGAGATCTACAGCGCCTGGTGTCCCTGATTCAGTCAGGCTAGGTGAGGACCCAAAGCAACCCCTTAGCAACCACCAATCAGCATGAGACAGGCAAAATACCTGGGATGCCAGATGACCCCCCAATAGTTTATGGTGGTTGATGACATGTTGGGAAACCATGAAGTTTAGCACGTACACCCCTCATGGCTTAAACAATCAGTTCAAAGGAATCCCCCTTTTGTACTAACCAATCACCCGACCCCTCTTGTTCCTGCCAGTGAATGTGCTAATCAATGTTAAGAGTTGTTTGATTTTCCCGCAGTATGGAATGATTTGCTGTGTGATGTTGTGACGCATAGAGTATCCCCCCAAACCTATAAATCCTCACTGAACAAAGGACTGGGACTCACTCCCTGGGACCGCTGCATCGGAAACAGCTGTGAGTCCAGGCTGGAGCTTGCAATAAAGACTCTTGTGTGATTGCATTGGATTCGGCTCCTGGAGGTCTATTGGGGTCCCATGAATCTGGCATTACAAAACCCTGTCTCTAACTAAAATATAAAAGGGGTTGGGGATAATGGTTCAGTGGTTAAACACCCTTGGGTTCAATCCCCTGGAACCAAAAACAAAAACACTCCAACTACTTCCAGTGGTGAATGCTGTGATCTGCCAACTTCCTCATTCTCCTACTTGGGTTATGTACACGGAAGCAGTAGCCTCTTGGCACAGCATGCACCCTGTGAAAGGGACAGCCAATGACAGGTGGTTAGTGAGTAAGCTCTGAGTCCCATTTGACTGTCTTAGTAAAGAGAGCACATTTTGATGGCAAGAATATGGGACTAGAATTCTTGAGACCTATATTCTTGTCCCGGTTCTTCCCATCACTGAGTTGTGACCCCGAGTAATTCCCTTATCTCTCTAGAAAGCAATGATTGTACCTACAACATATGAGGTTGGAGAGGAAGCTACTACTTAGGTTCTGTTGAGTTCTGAAATCCTCATCCCTTTGCACACAGTTTCCAGGCACCAGGACCTAGAGGCTCATTTTGGTTTTCTGCTAACTTGCTGTCTTGCCCTGGCCAGGGATTCTGTCTCCAGTCTATATACAGTTGGTGAAGGATATTCCAGCGTTTAAGCCTTAAAGTGAGATAGTTCAAGCAAAGCTAAAGGAGTCTGGGTGTGTTGTGTTGTGTGGATTAGCAGAAGAGATGGGATGCTGCCCGGTTCCTCTGGATGGCTTGGAGACGTTGAAGTTTAGACATTGAACGGATGTGCTGTGATGTATGTGCCCTCAAGGCTGTGGAGATGCCTGGGCCCATGCAGCCCGTCAAGCACACAGATTCTTGTGGTGTTTTGTTTCCTTGGTCCTGTCTCTTGCTGTCAGTTGTCACTTCTCATGCTGTTGGTTACCAGGGGAATACAGGTAACTAAACTTGAAATTGATAACCTTAAATTTATGTATCACCCTAAGCCGGTGGCCTCTACCTTGAGGTGCCTCAATTTCTTTTGCTTTAGAGCAAAGGCATACATTCTTGACACTTTCCTTTGGAATTTAGAGGCCTCGAAACTGGCTGATTTGGTTGATGGCAGTGACATGAATGTCAAGTTGTCAGAAAGCCAGCTCCTCTACTCTGAGAAGTCACAGAGGTGCATGTTCTGATATAGGAGTTTGTCCTAGTATTCCATCAGAAATACACCATGCTCAGTACGTAAAGGACAGTGTTTAAGACGACTTTTAAACAAGGAACTAGATCCAATGGACTGTATGTAACTGACGGCTAATAAATTTTGTTAAAATGCAATCTGAACTTGATCACGTGGGTTCCAGACCCCCAATACACATATATTTGATGGTCATTTAGATTTTTAAAAGTATGTAAAGCCATATGTGTCTCTCCTGAGTTTCCATAGGCCTCCCTGGGTTTAGGTACAAATGGGGGCACTTTACTAGTAATGACCCACATTTCGCTTGTCCCAGGAGGCTCACACAGGACTTCAAACGCTTCAGAAACTCCCCCAGCTGCTGCCGAGCACATCTGGTATTTCCAGGTGGGAACACACCCCTCCAGGGAGCAGGGTTGTGCTGGGTTTGCAGAGCCTCGTGGGAGGCCCTGGAGCCTCCCAGGTGCTGGGATGGCTGCACTCCTGACTGTGAGGCCGACTGGCGCTGCTCTTCCCTGTCCCTCTTCCTGTCCCTCGTCCTCCTCCTCCCAGCTTTTTATTGTATTATTTTGTTATTTTGGGTAGAGAAGGGGGTGTTTTCCTAAGCAGAGGGGTTTTATGAAGCAGTCATTCTGGCCCCTATTTCCCCCATACTCTCTTTCCTCCCAGGCTTCAGTCAGGTTTTGTCAACTAAAGTGGGAGAAAAAGTCAAGAGAACCTGCTATGTTTGGATCTGGAATGTCCCCCAGAGGTCCAAGTATTCAAAGCTTAGTCCTCTGCTTTGGAAAGTGGTGGAAACTTTTAGGAAGTGGGGCTTACTGGGAGGTCTTCTACTCTTTTTCTGTCATTTCCCAGCCAAGAGATCAATAGTCTTACTCCGGCAGACACTTCTGCTCTGACAAACTACCATGCCAAAGGTACAAAACTCCAGAGCAATGAACTAAAAGCTCCTTAGCTGTTAGCTAAAACGAAACTTTCCTCTTCATAAGTTGATTATCTCAGGTATTTTATTACAGCAATGGAAACTGACTAACAGAACCCGTTGTTCTCTGAGGTTTTCATTCTGTGTCATTCTCATTCTGCCTGTGTTCTCTTTCCTTTCACAAAATCTCTGTGAGGTTTCTTAGCATGTTCTCCAGCTACACTCCAGAGGGGCTTACTTGACTGATTGACTGGACATGCCCAAATAATGTGTGATACCAGTTTAGTGTTTAGCTGGGACCCGGGATGTATGGAATCTCTAACTTCTGGATATTTTACACTTCATGTGGGAGCTTCTCTAACAGGTGGCATGCCCACAGGGCGCTGCCTTTGTATACTCAAGGTTTGAGACAGGTTAAGTAGCTTGGTGCCTGCCTCATACAGAACTCATTGCTTTTAACTTCTTCACAATAGATGGGCAGAGATAGGGAAAGAAAGCCACTTAGTATCATTTTAGCAAGATGTATGGTGAAGAAATAACAAAGTGATAACATGAAACAAAATGTTTGACATCAATGATGGATTTCGGTTATAAATCGGCCCCTCCTTTCCTGGGAGCACAAGGTTAACAGCAGAGTACACACACACTTATGAGCGCACGCACCTGCTGCCCAAGGGAGTCTGTTCTTTTCATCCCACCTGCAATATGGCCGAAAGATCAAAGACTAACTCCTGTTGTTTTTTCATTTTCAATAGCTGTTGAGAAGCTGTCTCTGTTATGTTTCCATTTTGTAGAATAAACCTTGTAGTATTTCAAAAGTGAAGCCAAAATGTCAGTGGGAAACATGTGTTTGTGTGTGTGTGTGTGTGTGTGTGGGTGTGTGTTGTGTGTGGGTGTGTGTTTTGTGTGGGTGTGTGTGTGTTCTCTTTTCCACAGCTGTCATCTGCTTTGCAAAGGTGTTTTTAAAAGGTACAGATAATCCAAGGCATTGCCCACTACACTTAGGCACTCACCCTTGAGCCATGCTCACAATGACCTTCTCAAATCTAATAAACAGTAGCTCTGTGACTATTTTATTACATGCCGTGATGCTCACAGTCATAAGTGGTTACCCTGAACTTCGGCCCCTTTTTGGTTTTTGAAGCTATGAATCAATGAACTTGAAGTGATGTGGAGAGAGGGATCTACGTTCCTGGCATGGTTTCTCTTTGCACAGTATTCTGAACAAAAGTTAAGAACTTATTCCATGATGGGTATTATATAATAGACACTGATGTAACAATTGGGGAAGCAAAGATAAGATGGAAGGAAAGAATTAAGAAGAATCATGTCACAAAGGGGCATTATTCAAGTTTCCATAAAACACTCATTTTTTTTATAGAGAGGAGAGAGAGAGAGAGAGAGAAATTTTTAATATTTATTTTTCATTTTTCGGCGGGCACAACATCTTTATTTTATTTTTATGTGGTGCTGAGGATCGAACCCAGCGTCCCGCGCATGCCAGGCGAGCGCGTTACTGCTTGAGCCACAACCCCAGCCCCAAACACTCAATTTTTATCATGATTCCTAAAACTATTACCCTAGGTATGTTTAATTTTTTTGGAGTTTTATCAATCAACCCACCAGTCAGTCATTTGAACCATGAGTATATATATTTGATCCCATAAGATGTCCAAGATCATTTGGTTTTTATGAATGAACATAAATAAACTTCCGTACTTGAAGAATACTTATTAGCTGACTTCTTTGGATTAATAAGGCATAAACGAGGCACTGTCAGAACTACAAGGCACAGATACAGCTCTCAAGAAAGCTCCTAGTTTTTCAGGGCGAATGAAACATGAATGCACGGTATAAATACTATGTAATAAGTCTACTAATAGAAGCACTTGTGGGATAGTGAGATTAACTTGATCAAACATTTACTCATTTTCTCCTTCATCTGACTTTTGCTTATGTCCTAGACCTTGTGCTAGGATCAGGAAATCACAGGGTAAGCAAGACAGAACAAGCTAAGAAGGAAAGGAGTGAGGGTTATGAGAACGCATAACAAAGGTCCCTGGCAGTGCTTGGCAGTCAGGGCCCTGCCAATGTAGCAAGGAAGTTTTCTCTGAGCTGCCAACCAATCATGTGCCATGTGTCACGTGTGCAGCTATGAACAGGGCCACCAAAGTCGGAAAGGACATTGGGCCCTTTGAAACTCCCCTTGGAGGTTTGACTGCCCCAGCTGGACTGTGTAGTGGAGAGGGGCTGGCTCAGCCCTGCTGCTCTGATTTTCAGCCTCGGCTTAGATACTAACAGCCTTATGTCATCATCTAACTTTTCTGGGTCTCAATTTTCTTAGCTTATAGGTTCAAGGAGTTGGATCTGCAAAGCCCTATCAAACTATAAACTTGTAGTGTTCCCAGCAACATAAGTATTTTTGCACTTTTTTACAGAAAGGCTAATTTCTATGTTGAGTTGAAAGATGTGCCTGGGTTCAGTTAGGCCTAGAAAATGAAACAAGGTAATTACTGCAGGAAATAGGCTGGACAGAGGAAAATGCACATGCTCAGACCTCATCCGTATGGGATTTGGAGCAGGTATAGCTCCCCCCAAGGTCCAAAGACCACTCACAGGTCTGCCCACTTTTTAAAGATTTTATGGAAGAACTATCTGTGTGCCTCATATTCTTACATATTAACCAACATTAGGAAAAATAGCAATTGACATTCCAGAGTGGGTGCAGAGAAAGGCAAAAGAAGAGGTGGAGGAAAGCTCGAGGTGCAAGGGGCGGGTGCCAGACCAGAAACCCCAATACATGGCTTCCATCTTAGGCTTTGCCCCTGTCCGGCCTTGGCTTTCTAGGCAAAATCCTGGGTCTCACGTCCTCCCCAGAGTGGGGTAAGTAGAGGTGAAAGCTGCCCTGAGCTGGTGGCCTGTCTCTCTTCATATTTGACATCAGGTTCTCTTTACAATCAAACCACGCATGGGCTCTCAGCGTGTTTGACAGATGAAAACACAGTCGCACTGGTTGAAGGACAGATTGAGGACCTGTGGCTGTATTAACTGGCCTTTTTCTTTCAATCCTGAAGCTGCTTGGCAGCAGGGCCAGGACTTCTGGATGTCAATTTGGAACCACCGGGCGAACGAGTGCCTGCTTTCCACGGATGACAATCCAACGGTATCACCACGCCTGGTCTTTTGAAATCCCCTCATTGTCACCAGCACACACCGACTTTCCCAATTGTACTGAGTTACTGAATAAAAGGACGCGGGTGAGGCCAAGCGCTCTCTTGAACGGTTTCTGAGGCTTCCAGGTGTTGGGGAAGTTGACTGCCGTGTCCTGCCTGCATTTTCAGCCGTTCTCTTTAAGTGGATGCTGGCTGGCATTTAGGGCAATCTGGAGGCTTAATCATAGCCTGCGATGGCGATTTAATCCTGTATTAGGTTAAGGCGCTGTACAGACCCTGGAACACTTGACTTATGCAAATTCGACCTTACGCAGATTGTTCTAGGAAGCCCATAATAACACATCAGAGATGGAAATTTCACTATGGGCAGAAACTCAGAAGTTCTGTGGTGTGTGGCTGGTTGCTGTGAATCCAGGGTGCTGGGCAGACGGCCGAAGCCTTGTGGGGAGGCTGTAGACTTTGCTTTCATGTTGTTCTGTGTTCCTACAGATTGCTGCGCTGGCTACCTGGGTTATTTTAGTATCATTTGTGTAGTGACCCTTTTATTGCCTTCTAACTGTGACTGAATGGAAACCAGGTAATAGCAAGGAGGTACATTAGAAAGAAAAACATGAAAGTTTAAAGGAGTTTTAAAGTGCCAAAGCCTTTATTCCATTATGTATGCATTTCTTTTGGCTACTTCAACATTGAAAAGTAGTTTGAACAAAAGCACATGCATAAAAGAGCACTCGAAGTTTTATGCACATGGTTTAATGCTGAAGAGTCTAGGTTCTGGGACTAGCAGGCAGGATTCTGAATTTTGTCTCTTCTCAACTATGTGATCTTTGTCATATTGCGAAGTATCTTCCTGCCTCAGTTTGTCATCAGTAAAATGAGTGTGGAAATCGTCCTAAAGATGAAATGAGGTCATGAATGTAAAGTACTTAGCTTTATGCCTGGTAGTTATAAAGCCTTACAATTCACAATTAAATTTCATTCTTCATATCGTTCTTCATAATGGCTCCCTTTCATTAGTAACTCCTGGGTTGGTACCACTACGGATTTTCTTGAGTACTTACAGAGGCAGGGTCTAACTGGAGAAGCTAACAAAAATGTGAATGATGGATGAAATTGAAAAATGTCTGCTCTACATTCAACTGATAATTCAAACACCTAAGACACAAATGGAGAGAGGACAATGTCTGTAATGTGAAGCTGTGGTTAGCTATGGATCGTTCAAAAGATTTAAAATTTATACCAATGTTCAAAATGCAAAAGTGAGAATAAGAAGATGAGTGTATTTATCAAAACAGTAAAAATTACCCCAAAATGTTATGAATAATTATCAGGAGAACATGGTATTGCACATAACCCAACTTTTTATTGTGAGTAAAATTGGGCCATTTTAGGGAATTTATCAATGAGAATGATTCAAGGTAGGAAAAATTGCCAGTATTGAAGACCATGAAAGCAAGTCTTGCTTGTTTTTTTTTTTTTTTTTTTCTGTTGTTGTTGTTAGGCTTCATGTGTTAGCTAAAGCTATGGCTGACACTGGTCTACCATTTAGAACATGCACTTGGGCTTGAAGGCCTTCCAAGGTTGCATATGTGCATGCATCTGAGCCAAATGCTGAAGGACAGAGTGCTAGGGACCAGAGTGGAGGGAAGAGTGTGGGTGTGGGTCTCCTGGATGGAACCCAGGGTGGGGCTGCAAGACCAGGTTTTCATCTTTTGAGAGCTTTTGAAAGGGAAGAGCTACCAGGCCTAATAGCCTTGTGTTGCCAGAGGCGCTTTCCATTATGTGAGTTAGTATTTTTACTTCTCTGACTTTCAGATTCTTATGAGTTCTCCCAAATTGATTGCTTACATTCCTGCTTGACTCTTATTTACTTGGAGTACACCTGGATCCTTCTGAGAGACCTTACTTAGGCCTGCTGAACATAGAGCTTTATTTATTTACTTTTTGCCAAATAATCCACTTTTGTGTAGAAGATAGGCTTGGAAGACCTCTGAAGTTTTGAATTGATGCTGCCTTGACAGTCTCAGAACTCTGTCAGCTACAGTTCACTTCCAATTATTTATTATTTGGGGAAGAGCGCTTAACATGAGATCTTCACAAAATTAAGTGTAAAATGCAGTATTGTTAACTATAGGCCCAGAGCTATAGAGTTTAACTCTATAATTTGCTTGTGTTCTTACCTGTTGAACTGTAGGTGTTCAACCTTACATCTGTTGAAATTTTACACCTGCTGAACAACCTCTCCCCGTACATTCATCCCCTGGCAGATGCCATTCTGCTTTCTGTCTCCAGTGTGACGATTTTAGGTGGCTCTTGCAAGTGGAGTCACGCAGGGTTTGTCCTGCATCTGGACCAGAGGTTCATTTTATGCTTTGAATATAGCCCTTGCTGCTCTGCCACTGTAACTTATTTTTAAAATAAACATGTTTCCTTCTCTTCCTCCCTGCTCCTCCCTAATCTCTCCCCCTCCCCAATCTTGGAGAAACAGAATTACCTTTCCTCCCCATCTAGGCAGAAAGATCTGTCCTTCAGCACATCCCTGCCACAGGAACAAAGGAATTCAGACTTTGGGGATGGCACCAGAAGATCTCAGAAATGATCATCTCCCAAATTAACAAGTGAATTACAACCGTGAGAAAGAACACATGGAGACTTTGAGTCACCTCTTAAAAACCTTCTGTTCCCCTTCATGGGCAAAATCACAGCCTCTGGGGTGGGAGTTCCCTGTGCTTCTCCTTTGCTTGCAAAGCAATAAAACTTCTTTTTCCTTTTTCTCAAAACCAAGCTCTCATTGTTACTCATTGGTCACTTAGGAGGAAAGGACTGTGGTCAAGTACATGTTTTTACCAATAAAATAAATTCATGGCTAACCACAGAAGGGAAAAAAAAACATGACACCTGTGACATAGAGCACCAGCCTTCATTTGCTGAGAGCTGATTGCATGCTAGGCATGGTCCTAGGTTTTTAATTCACGTAATCCTCACCACCCTAGGGGCAGGTATCATGATCCTCATTTTGTAGATGAGCAATGGCACTTTAAAGTCTGGGGAGTAGCTGGAAAAACACTCGCATGGTTGCCGCTGAGCCTTGCACTGCTGACGACAGGACTTGGCTGTTGGTCACTCTGTTTCTGTCTCTGTCCCTCTCTGATGGACATCTGAGCAATCCCCAGAGCCAACCCCTGGCAAGTTTTTCTCTCAGATATTTGCTCATTCCGTTTTGCTCTTACCATTCTAGGTTACAAGGATATCTTTTAGATGCTCTTGTATTTTAAAACATAAACCCCTAGTTTTTTTTTTTTATGACTTTAGTTTATCTAAACACATTCCTAATTCCAAAGTGTGTTTCTTTACTCAAGGTTGATCATTTCAACCTGATTTACTGCTGAACTTGGATGAATCAACTCTTTTCTCCAGGTAACTTTTTGTTTCTTAAGCAATGTCCTTGAGTAGAGACACATAGAAAGTCAACATGCATCTGGCATTCCCCAGTAATGTTTAGGGGGACTGTGGCAAGACTATTCTAGTACAATTTTAGTGGGAACTTTCTTTCTCTTTCTCTTCCTCTCGACATTATATTTTGGGGAGCTCCAATTCAATTAGTAATAAAAAGCATTTACACCGAAAACAATTCTGGTCAGAACTTTTCTAAGTAGCAATTCTTTAAGAAACATGTGTGTGTCTAAACATGGACTCTAAGTATTGGAATTCACCTGTTATCATCCAACAGTATATAAAATTTAAATCATTTAAAATCAAATTGTTAGAGTCAATTTAGAAAGTAAGTTCAGGCTTATTTTCTGTCATTAATTTCATGCATATTTTTAGTGCTCTATAAAAATTGCCCTGAACTATGGGCTTGTGAAGATCATTCATGGACAGATGTTCTGGATAAATTCAGAGACATCAGGTTTCAAACAGTTGGCTGGGGCACAGGCACACCTTTAATTACACTCTGCTTATGAGAGGTCAGCGTTCCAAGGGTTGTCTGAGTCCTGTGTTGCCCTGAGCACTGTCATCACATCAGGGCTGTCACCGACCTTGAAGGGGGAGAGTTAATCATGAATAGCAATTCGGCAATTGGCCATGTCACTAAATAACTGGGAAGAGAGAGGAAGGGAGAGATCATGGTTTAAAACTGCAAGGCTAATGATTGAGCCCAATTAAACTGCCTGTGTCTTTTCCAGAGTGAGTGGGTTTACACTCAGGTACCCGCCTTTCCTGTTCAGCTTGTCTTCAGCTGTAGTTAGGAGCCCCATCTCTGGCCAGGCCTTTGACCTTGTGACTTGGGTTGGTTTTATATGGGAGTTGAAATTCGCAGGCTGAGGCTAGAGACAGCAAATGGGTGTTGGTAGAATTGATTTAGCTCTCGTGCTCCAAGGGTCTGTGTTAGTTGGAAACTCAACTTTACATAAAAACTCAACTTCACATAAAAACTTATGATACGATTTCTCTTGTTTTCCTTTTTTTTTTAATTCTTAAGTTTTTAAAAAGTCTCTTCCATTATCTAGGATGGGAAGTCATCCTCAACATAGAGAATTGTCCTATATTACTAAAAAAGTGACTGTTTCAGCCTCTCGGTAGCACTGCTTGAGGAACACTGGGAAGTACTCTTTATTGTTAAAAGTATGAGTTGCAAAAAATAAGTGTGCCCTTCATGAATGTATCAAGTCTTAGAAAAGTACATCCCCTGGGAGGTCCAGAGGCCGTAGGTAGTCCAGGCAAAAGGGGAGGCAGAGCGTGGATCACCCACATGGCACAGGTGTGATGTCTCCCAGACAAGGCTGATGTGTTGCCCATCGCTGTTCCTCTGTCCACTAAAAAGTGCCCGTGAGACTTCACTCGTTTCCACCCTCACCTCTCTGGTAGGGCATCTGTGAAGAGAGACTTGCGAGAATTCCTGCCGAGCGAGCCTCAGAATGTAAAGTGGTGTATGAATATGTAATAACGGCCATTATCGGTTGATCCCTCTGTCTTTGGAAAGAATAATTTCATTCACTGTGGAGAGAATGAGGGGCAATTTGAAATGGCCTGAGGTAAGTGGCATTTCATATATTGCCAATCAAATTAACCTTGAACCTTTCTCTGCTACTTAGAATTCTTGTTCTTTTTCTTCTTTCTCCATCATTGGAAATTAAGATGATGTGTATTAAACCACTTTCCATCTGCAAGATTGCACTTCATATTCCTTGCCCTCCCCAGGGAGGAGGGAGAGGAACATATCTGTGCATCAATCAAACTGATTGAGACTTCGAGTGGAGAAAGCAAGGCTCTGTCACTGAATCCAGAAGACGCGATGGCGTGTCAGCTTCAACAGAGTAATTGCTTCTCCCAGGCTCTGCCTTCTTCCAGCACTTGATCCGCAAATGCAGCGTGAGCCTCAGATCTGAGCTGCTGAACATGAACTTAAGAAATTTTACAGGTGTGGATTTGGGCTATTCTGTCTCCTGATTCTCACATGCAATTTGAATCTTTGATAGAATAGGTCTCTGTGGGGCTCCTGGCAGATTTTCTCTTTCTCTGAGTAAAAAGCAGCTGTTGTGCAAACGTGTGCAGCAGGAGATTATTCAATCTCTGCACTTTGCAAATGAGCATTTAGCAATTATGGACATTTTTCAATAAAGTTGTAGGGACGCTCATGTGTGCACAAATGCCATGAACGCATTCTCCTTCCTTTCTCAATCTCTCTCTCCAGCTATAATAGACGTAGAAGAAATCTACCCTTTTTAAACAGGCCATATCTTTCTTCTAATAGCTGTTCTGTGGGCTTGAATTATTGTTTTATTCCAATTGTATTCTCCACCTTTGAACCCCATACCTTTATTTATGCTGTTTCCACCTGAGCTGCATGTCCTTCCCCCTTGACCTTCCTGCTCTTAGGTAATCTTATTATATAACCCAACGCAATGTCAGGGCTCTCCAATTCCAGTGCTTTACGATTCCTGCTTTCTTCCTTCTTTTGAACTTTGGTAGTATTTTGTAGCTACTCGGTAGTACTTATATCACATTTTGTACTATAGATGTCTAATTTCTGTTTTTCCTGCTATTCTAACCATGCAAGCAAGAGCCATGCTTAATTATTTATCAAAATAAAATAAATTTACAAATAGGTAAGAAAAACAAGGCAGGTAATTTTCTTTGTAGCTGGACAGTATCTGGAACAGTGCCCTTGAGGAGTGGGGTCCTGTGAGTCACCCCCAGGTGGAGATACTTTCCTAGCCTCTGAAGCCAGAGCTTAGGGTAATCACTGACCAGGAGGCCAGAATTCTTTTCTAGTACAACTAGGGGTTGGGCAGTGTATTTTGTCACTGTTTATGTATATGCAATCCAACCTACAATGATTTCTGAGCATGTTAATATAGTACATTTTAAGTAATATGCTTTTAACTCTAGGATCTTATGAAGTGAAAACAGGAAGAGAAAGTGAGCAAGTGGGTCTCAATCTTGGTATTTGATGAGTTATACACTGATTGACAAATAAGAGCCAATTCTTTTCTGCAATATGGTTTGGGCTAATGTGTAAAGGAAGCATCAGAAAAATGTGTTGTTTGTGTGTGTAAGTATATGTAATGTGTGTGTGCATGTGTGTGTGTGTGAGGGGGGAACACACACACACACACACACATACACACACACACACACACACACACAGAGAGAGAGAGAGAGAGAGAGAGAGAGAGATTCCTAATTGGATTAGATGGTCAAGTTGAACATTGATGATAATTGTACATTTATTGGTTACTCAGTTCCAGAAACTGAGGAACATCAGAATGCACAAAGTAAATAAGAGAGCTTTCTTTAAGATTTATCATGCATGTATTATGTCATTGTTATTTCTTTCTAAATACTAATGTATTTAAAATTTGAGTGATTATATAATTTGTTGTCCAAGAGACACATTCTTCAAAGAGTAAAAGCAGAGCCAGGATGGCCCTGGACAAGCTGGGATACAGAGCCACCTTGACATGATTGTTGTCTCTGTGGCAATAGCCAACACACTAATGTGATAGTTGAATTTTTATCTGATATTGAAAACATTTTTGTGTGTGTGTGTGTGTGTGTGCATTTTTAATTGGTGTCAGCAAAGTCTCTGTTTTCACATAGTCTGTCAGAGTCACCACTGGCCAATACCATTGCTGCTCATATTAGGTGGACACAGCTGCTTTCCTAGAGCCTTCTGCAGACACCCATAGGAATGTGGAATTACCTCAGTGAGCTCTTCTGCATGCGCCTGTAACTTCCTTCCCCCTCTTGCTTTCCCTGGGGATGAGGTGGGTGGAGGTTTTCACGTAGTCCTAATTCTTCACATTTCCATTCAGGAAGGTGTGTTATGGTGAGCACCACTTCCATCCGTGGCTGTGTTGTGGGTGGTCTTCCTCTGCCAGTTAAAGTTCAGGAGGGCTTCAGGTGATGCTGATTAAACTCACCAAGATTTGGATGCGGGAGAGCTTAGTCAAATGACTCCTAATAACAGCGCCTGAGAGTCTATTAGTTTGGATTGCATGGAGTATTTTGTGTAAAGAGTGGCAATTTGAATGACAGGTATGTCTAATGAAAAAAAATAAAGTTTTCCTCTACATCCCCTGAAGTTTCACCCACACTGACAAAGAGAAATATAGGGTTATTTTTTTCTGGAAAATCCAGGCCTAACACTTTTACTACCAAGGACTAAAATTATACTGTCTTGAATCACCTTATATTGATGGCTAACATTGATTAAATTCCTTGAATTATTGCCTAAGTCTTTATTTCATTTATCTAGTGTGGAGAATAATGCAGAGATGTGCTAGAATCTAATGCTTAGCCATGTAATTGACACACCTCAAAGGGCCTCTAGCCTTTCTAGGTGTGACCACCCCAGCCCCCAACTTTGAGAGTGGAGAGTTGGAACAAAACTCCAAGGATGTGCTTTGGAAACTAGAGTATGACACTTTCCTTACCTTATCAAAATTTTGAACTGAAAATATATTATCTTAACATTTGAGAGCAGACTGGGCATGACTGGCCTTTGGGAACTCACTGATTTTTGGTCGTTGTTGCTTGGCAAAGGGGGCAGCTGGCTTCCTGTCTTATATGCAAGAATGCCTGACAGGCCGCACAGAAATCAAAGTTTTACGGTATACAATAATCTGTAAATGGGTACTTATTTACTATAAAAACAATTACCTCTGTATAAAATGTCTCAATGGTTTTATCATCAGATCAAGGATCAAATCTGGTTGCATAAGAGGTAGGCATGGTTTGTCCACTGAGGCTAATTCTGCCCAAATATGAGCTCTTTTGACTATTGAACCTTGGTTGATAATAAGAATTTTATAAAAAAAAGCAGGGGGAAGGGCTTTGACAGCATTTGACAGGGGAAGGGCCAAGATAAGGGTTGGCAGGGAGAAGCTGTCCCTTTATGTAATTATGTCTGCGGAGCTCCAGGAAAGCATAATGATTTTTGTGCTTTCATTTTTAAAAGCCAAATGCTCTGAACATTGCATGCTCACTTCATAATCAGTTTTTACATTTTCTATTACTCAGAGGAAATGGGAAGTCTGGATTTTAGATACAAATAATCAGAGTTGGTTATTCACTTTTCATATGTTGCTGTTGATGCTTCATTAATATCGTACAAATTAGGGAACGTCACAGTAAGAGGGATGGCAGTGGTCAAGGGGATGTTGTCAGATTACAAACAATGTGAAAGAGAAAGTTTCCTGCCTTAAATTGGAAGAAGAATGGGCAAAGACTCTGTTATCTGGTTAGGAACATAGTCATTTCTTGATTTCTACATCCATAATTTCTTTCTTTCTTTCTTTCTTTTAGTTATAGATGGACACAATATCTTTATTTATTTATTTTTATGTGGTGCTGAAGATCGAACCCAGTACCTCACATGTGCATAAGTGCTCTACCCCAAGCCACAACCCCAGCCCATTCTACATCCATAATTTCTATTCTGTACAATACATCATTGTATGGAGAGATGAAACTCTTCAAGAGGTAAGATCCTGCCTTATACGATTGTCGACACTACTTTAATCCAGGTGGGCCAGAGGGATTGTGGAGGAGGTATTTCATTTGAGTCTTGAAATGTACTTAGAGTTTAGACATTTGGAAATGGTCAGTATGCAATCTTAGTCAATACTTTGTTATTATTATTAATTAATTATCTACTGTTGCATAACAGATTATCTCCAAACAGTGCCTTAAAACCACAAACAGTTATCAGGCAGCTTCTGTAGGCCAGGAACTTGGGAGCAGCTCGGGGTGAGGGGGGGTTCTGCTCAGGGTCTTTCATGAAGTTCCAGTCAAGCTGTTGGCTTAGACTGCAGTGTTTGAAGGCCTGAAGCGGGCTGAAGGGTTTGCTTCCATGGCTCACTCTTCTGGACCTTGGCAGAAGGCTCAGGGCTCTGCTGGCTGTTGGTGGGGAGCCTCTGTTCTCACTATCTGGGCCCGTCCACAAGCTGGCCTAGGCCAGCAATTAGGGAGGGGAATCTAGTTTTGAGGGTATTTTCATTTAATTCATTAGAAGTCAACCACCAGTAAGTCCATCCCACATTTAACAGGAGGAGAATTAGGTCTCATATCTCAAAGGGAGGGATATCAAAGAATTTGTGGATGTATGGGTATATTTCTAAAACCCTCTCAATGGTGTTGGGGAAGATGGGGGAGGGACACTCACTTGGGTGGAGAGAACCAGTTATGCAGATGTCAACATGTGTGCAGAGTACTCTGGGTAACCCAGTTTGGAGAGCTTCAGAATAAGATAATGATAGGAAACAGAGGGGAAATCTAGAGAGAAGAAATGTAGACTCCAAAGGGCAGGACCGGGAATCGTGCAAGGTTTGTAAGAAGGGCCGAGCCATAGCCACAGTGGGGTTTTAGAGAGATATCCAGCAGCAGATAAATCTGGGTTTGGGAGTGTGAGGAGGGTGAAAGAGGAAAGGTCAGAAGCCCATTCTGGCCATCCAGGGGAATGAATCTGGGAGGGGTTGGTGGGAGCAGGGATCCAAAACAAGGACTGCTTTCCACCTCCTTTCAGATGCTGAATCGTGTGAGTGGTTATGAAGATTAGTACAGTTTAATGTGCTAATGGAATCAGCCTGTGTTTTAGATGCTGCTTCTTTACTGGGCTGGTGAATTGAGCTGTAAGCTTGATGCATAAGAGCGGTTCTTCTAATTGAGCGCAGTTTGTCCCTAGGATGACAATTGCACCTAAGGCCCATAGGGCACATTCCTAATTGAGTCTGCCTCCTAATTGTAGGGGAAGCCTGATGTTATTGCTGGAATAAAGCCATCCCATGTGGTAATTTTTTTATGGCAAAATTGCTATCCTTTTCTGCCTTAGTTACCAACATCTCTATCACCAAGAATGATGTTATTCTTCTATAAGCAAACTGCTTTTATTTACCTTTTATATTGATGCTTTTCTGCTTGCAATATGGTTTCCTGGAGATGTCCATTCCTAATGCATAGGCAACCCTGGGCAATACAAAGCAGGTGCATGGCCAAAGTCAGAATTCCAATGTAGACTTCTTGATTGACTCCGCTACGCGCTAGAAATCTCAAGAGCTTCAGAGCATAGACTCTTTTATTTTCCCTCCCTGTTTATAGATTTATATGATTTTATGGTCTCCAAGAGTTGAGCATCTAATCATTTTCCTAATTATAAGATGAGCATTAGTTCATTTTCTCACCAACTTGATTGCAAACTCACATACTGTATAGACTAACATTTTGTGTACTCTTTTAACTGGAGGTGCTCAACATGTTGTGGGCACTTACTAAATTCCCAAGTGAAAAATACCATTCGGACAAGACTATTCACCTTTATTTTATCTTCTCAACACCTTTGTCCTTTGTATCTCTAGATCCTAGCTGCAGTTTAAAGTAAGGATTGTAATCCAGAGAGCCTCCTACCCACTCTTTATCTTGACTGCCTTTTTGGCCCTATGGAGTAATTAGATGAAAACTTCAAGTGACCTTTGACTTCCCCAACATTCTTTCATATATGCATGATTTAAATGGCAATGATGTGATGTTTTGCAAATATCTATGATTCTGAATTGTCCTGTGGTTACATCTCCACATTATTAATGTTTCCAGGAGTAAATGCAATATATTCATTGTCCATTCTGTACAAGTTCCAAAAATATCTCAGACATTTCTAGGGTGAGTACCAGAGTTTAGTAATGGAATGAAACACTTTTCTATACTGCTTATCTTTTTTTGTTCCTGCTTACCACCACTGAGGTACACTGATGCCTTTAGAATATCTTTCAAAATTCTGGAATGCCAGTAGAGACAAATTGGAGATGAGAGAATTATGATGTATATACACCTTCTTGCCTGGTTCATTTCATAGTGAAGTTGTACAGTTACATTTTGGGTGGATCAGAGAGCTTCAAGTCCAATTCTTTCATCTTACATGTGAGAAGAATTGTGTTACAGAGATGTGGAGTGGCTTCTCAGAGTGCCTGGTGAAGTTCTAGCAGAACATCTGCGCCTTACACTGAGGTTTCTGGGTCCTGCTCCACTCAATAAAAATACATAAAAGAACCGCATACTTCTAACTCCCTCTAGGCTTCCTCTCCCTAAATACCACCATCCAACAGAACCAAGAAGAAAATCCATAGGTGCTATTTTTTTTCTTTTCTCTTTTAAGTGATCAGTTCCCACGGAAGTGGCAGAATAGGCAGACCTGTTCTGACCTTCATATCCTGTTTCTTACCATTCACCCTTCAAGAAGCAAACATCAATGATCATTTACAGAGTAATCTTGCTCATTAGAAATTATCTCTACACTAATGTAGAGTAATGAACAGAAGTACTTAATTTATCTGAAACATGGGAATTTCCTCTAGGTATAAACACATTAAAAATCTTTAAAAAAATCTAAGTATTTTGGAGCATGTTATGCCGTAAATGTGTTGGTATTTAAAAATGATGAATTTAGAGGTAGCTTTTATACCTTCATAGAAAACCTGGGATTTCAGGATGCTCTGGAAGAAGGAGGAGGAAAAAGAGGAAGGAGGAGGTGGAGAGTATTTGAATGATGTAAAGGGTCAGGCAAACATCTGTCTTTTATTGAGTTACATGTGAATAGGCATGGAGTGTTATTAGGTTCAGTTATAAATAATGTAACAATGTATATTATTCCACCAAGTATTATGGAGCTACAGGTCACAGTGTTGGAAAGTTGGAGCAGGCATATCTTTGGGCAGCAAGTTAGACCCTGTGTGCAGGGGATTGGAGATGGCTCTACTGGTTGAGAGTTGAGGATGGAAGTCCCTAGAATGGCAATTAATAAGTTTAATCATTTTTGTTTGAAGAAAACAACCAGAAGCTGTAGGGGTAGAAATCCTTGCAGGCTGGAGAAAGAAACCATTCAGGCTCAGTGACAAGCAGAAAGAGTGGCCTAGTGTCATGGAGGAGACACAACATGGGCCCTGAAGCAGAAAAGCAGACTCTCAGCATTCTCAGCAAGGCCTACTGGCCACATCTGTAGTGTTTCAAAGTGTCTTTGTACTTGGCACATAATTGGTACTATTTATAGAATAAATAGAAGGACTATGTATTTGTGGCAGCACCAGGCAAGACTAGAGAAACCTTATCATACTATGGAGGAGGAAAAGCAGGAAATACATAGCCAAAGGAGAGTCCTCATTTGAAGGTTGTGAGTTGGTGGATTGAACCTTATTTCGCAAGGAACTGAGCCGCTGGCGGCAATCGTATTGAAGCCCAGAGAGAAAGTATCTGGGGACTGGAGAAGCTGAGCACCCTCATGCAGTCATGTGCCCTTTCAGGGCCCCTGGAGTGCATTTAGACACTTTGACTTCTTAGTGCTTCAACACAGGGTTGAGGCTGAAGACCTTGAGCTCCTTGGCAGATTCATTTCCTCTGATGCTGAAACCTCTAGCACAGTGTTCACATTCCAAGAAATGCTTAATATTTAACAGGCTGCTTACTTCCTTAATCACCTTTCAATATCAGAACCATGGGCTTTGTCAGATAAGCCTTTTTAGCACATGACAGGTGATACCACTTAATCCAATCACAAAGCATCATCTTGGGTGATGTTGTCTTCAGTGCTGATTCAGGATCTTTCACCAAATTCAAATGTCCTGTCCCTTGCCCAGGAAGGAAGTTGGAAAAAATTGCAGGGTGAATATTCATTTACAGTCTCACCCTGAAATTCTGAGATTCAGTCTTTGATAGAGTGGATGTGGGTTGTGTCCTGTGGTTGGTTATATAACATGATGATACTTTCAGCCTCCTTAAAAAAATCTCTCATGGAATGCTCTGCTTTAAACCGTGTTCTCATAATGTGCAAAACAGATACCACCACACTGTCCTTCAATATTAGCCTATTACTGAATCTCTCCCCTGAGATGGTCATGGAGGTCAGGGATGGAGTAGAGTTTAACTTCTGTTATTCACATTATTGAGTTAAAAATGGTGATTTTAACATTTTTTCATGTCTACGCCACTACATAAATACAGAAACACTGAATGCTTGTGTCAATTGATCTACGCCAGCATGTCCTGCTTTCTCTCTGGGTACAGTTCCTTATAAAAGAGTCCCTGAACTTCCTCAGGACCTGCAAGATTTTGGGACTTATATACAAGTTTTGCTCTATTTTATGGAGACCCTGAAGACTTTGCTCCCTTCCTTCCTTCCTTCCCTCCTTCGTATTGGGGATTGAACCCAGGCTGCTTCACCCCTGAGCCGTATCCCCAGCCTGTTTTATATTTTATTAAAGACAGGTTCTTGGTAAGCTGCTTAGAGCCTCACTTAGTTGCTGAGGCTGGCTTTGCACTCACAATCCTCCCGCCTCAGCTTCCTGAGCTGCTGGGATTATAGGTGTGCACCACTGAACCCGGCCCTTGTAGTTTTCTTTGAATCAGGAATTCATACTGTTGCTAGAGGGATTTGACCACCAGGATTCATGAACTTCCAAACTTCCTGTCATGAGCAGCCTGTAGTACCCACTGCATGCTTCAGGGGGTTCTGAACTGATGCTTAGCCACATAGGAAAGAGCTTTGGAGGGTGTCCTCCTGACACTGGACTATCCTGTGAGTGCTGTGCACAGCACCCTGTGGCATGTCTACTGGATCCATAGTGTTTCTGCCAAAATCATCTCATTTAATGTTGATGGGATGGCTCTAGGGTGAAGAGATCTTTCCTTGAAACATCTGTACTTGTACAATTCCATTGCTGAATCAGTTTTTATTTGTAAATAAAACATAAAGTGTGTCTGATACATACTATAATAATCATGATAATAAGTTTGTCTCATTTGTCTTTAGGCATGTATCGTGGGGGAGTTGGAAGAGCTCTATGTATCTAGTCCATGGCTCTCAGTCTTCAAGGACCAAGTTCATGCTAAGCTGGGTTACTCTGACCTGGTCCCTCCAGCAGTTAGTGACCTGGGGAAGCCCCTGTGTGAAGGCTTTGTTGGATCTGGACCCTAGTTTTCCCCTCAGGTGCAGCACTGTTTACACCCTAATTAGGAACCATGGCCTACTTCCTTTACGGGGAAATAGTCTCTGATTTTCCAAGTAGTTTTAACTGAGGGGCCAGTGCTGGACTATGGAAGGTAGGGCAGGTCAGTCTTTCTGGGCCTAAAGAGGTTGGGTGGTCAGTCCTTCAGTGGTTGGACTGGATCTCAGCAGCTTCTCTAGGTGCACGGGAGCCCTGCATTAGATTTCTGGTGTTGAAATTATAACACGTAGAAGGACTTTGAGGAAACCAGACCCTACTGGCTAAATTAGAAGTGAACCAACTTTCAAAGATTATAAGAGTACAGACAGTATTTAGAAAAAAGTTCACAAAGAATAAATTTCATATTGAAATATTCTATACTTCAATACCATTTTTGTCATGAAAAGTCTCAAGAGATTGTGTACAAAAAATTGCGAAAGGCTTTGAGACTCAGCAGGCGTTGTGGTTTGCTCATCCGTCTGAACGGTCTCTGCTGGGCTTACCTTTGACCCACAGTCTTCACAGCCCTGTGGAGATGAAAGGATGTTTTGGAAAACCAGTCATACAGCAGATAAAAATTCCTTCAGAGCATGCAAGTTGTGTTTGGTTGTAGTGGAACTGATAATTGTTCCTGTGGATATTGCTGATTTTATACTCTTTGTAGATTCATTTCAGCATGATTTTATATGTCTGTCTGTCTTCTATTTCAGTTGCATGGATTATTCTAGACACAAGTCCTCGGTCATATATATAACTTATAGCTATTCTTCCTAGTCTGAGGCTGGTCATTTCATTTTCTTAAGGATGTTATTTGAAGTACAAATAATTTTAATTTTGATGAACTCAAGGTTGTGAAAATTTTTCTCTTATGTTTTTTTCTGAAAAGATCTATCATTTTTACTTGTATATGTAGGTCTATGATTCATTTTGTATTAATTACTCAATGATGGAATTCCATTCCCAAATTGTTTATCCTAGACAAGCCCCAAGTATTATTTATCCTATTTTAATAGTTAGTATACTGTTTTTCCTCTCAAACTACAGACCCATTTGTTTGCTGACTCATTTTTTTTAAATTAACTTTTCCTAGGCTTTGATTTTTTAGATTTTGGTTTGGGCCTAAATTGTATGAACTGCATGAATATATAAACCTATAGTCATATTCAAACGGGCAAAGGAATCCTGCCTGGCGGGGGGAAGACATAGAGATGTTTTGTGTGCTAAGAAGAATCATTTCTGGTGCCTTTTATGTTAGTTTCTTAAAGAGCATACAGGACTTTTGACTGTGTTGCATAACTTCTCTTCTCCTTCAGGAGATGGAAAGCCTTTCATAGGCTTGAACATTTATTATCTTGAACTGAGAGTGTCCTGAAAAGATAATGACCCTAACTAATTATTGCTGGAAGGGCCACAGATCAATATTCTAAAGCTAAGTTACTTTTTTTTGGATTCACATTCCCCACTATTTAATTGGTCTACAAAAAATGATCTAAGAAGTCTTTCATCCACTAAAATGTTCACTTGATCATTTCTTTAGGACGGTGCTTAGTGTTGCTGCTAAGAAAGACATCGCATGGTTGCATTTGGACGTTTTTCTTTGAGCAAGTTCAATTATATTTACTCCCACTTTTAAAGTGGACTGGGCTGAACTGCTGTGACCTGAGCTGAGGAGTAGAACCTGGGCTCTTGGATATTCACTGGTTTCTGATCTGCAGCAATATTCTAAGGGGACGCTCGTTCCTGCCGGTAGTGAGCGGTACCTTAGTTCTTCTCAGGGAGCAGGAACACTTGTTAAGCTCTGTCAAAGGAGCTGTTAATGTGACCTTGACCTCCGCATGACTGTTCCAGCACTTAGGTCTGTGCCTGGTGAACAACACAGACAGACTGTCTTGATACGGCTGTCATCATGCAATCAATATCTTTTAAAAATTGGGTTGGGGGATTCCTGAAGAACATGTGGTCCATCTGCTGCTTCTGATATTCTAGAATCCACCAGCTCACATCACTCCAGCCAACAGCTGGGGGTGCAGACCTCCAGAACTGACCCCAGCCACCCTCCTGCTACTGGAGCGTTGGTCTGGCGAACAGAGCACATACCGATGGCCACTGCAAGAGGGAGCCTGTTGAACTTGGCAGTCGCATGCTGACTGTCTTGCTCAATCTAACCATCTTTTCCAAGTCTCTGTTGTTCTTTCCAGCTCTCTGCATTAGGGGAATTGTCCCTTGATTTCTCAGGGGACGGAGCAGATCCCCAGGCTATACTCTGCCCTCACCCACATCTGCAGTTCTTCAATTCTATTAATTAAAAATCTATTTTCCTCAGAGATTCTGTCTTCTGTTATTTATTGATGTGGATTTTCCCTCCCATATTCTGCTGTACCTAGGGGGGTAGAGAGGAAATCTGTTTCTTTTCCTTATGTCCAAGATGGCCAAGATTCGCACAAGAATAGATCGTTAGTTTCTCAATTATCATTAAACATGTCTTGGCCAAATTGGTAAATTAAATTGCCTTTTTATTTTCTTGTTACTGTTTTAAGTTTCATTTCTTTGACTAATTACTGAGGTTGATTTTCTTGAATATGTAAATAAACTATTATGTGTCCTCACTTGTGAATGTTGTGTCTGCGGACTCTGTATCTAATGAAAACTTCAGTGTCTTATTATGTTATATGACTTCATCATCCATCAAGGACATTATCCTGTGGGTGAAATAATTACACACACATGCATATATATTTTTTGTTTGCTACTTTCTCTCTGATTTTTTTTGAGAGAGAAAGGTTTGCACTTTTATGTAAACAACTCCATCAAAAGGATTCCTTCCATTGCTTTTAAGCTAGTTATTTTCATGCAATTGGGAAAAAAATCTTTTCTCCTAGAGGGTTTGAACATGGTGGTATAATTTTTACTAGGTTTATTTCATAAAAACTGGCTCGGTACAGTGCCTAAGGCACAGAAATGCATAATAAACATTTGTTGATATATTGATAAATTACACTCCATTCATCTATGGAGTTTACGTTTTCCTCAACTTTAGACTGCAGATTTTTAACAGGAACATGATATTCATTTACATCAGCATTTTCTTTTGACCATTTAGAGAGAATTTAAAGAAAGTCATGCTTTTGAACAACATTGACAGAAAAATGCCTCCCTGTCAACATTCTTGGTGGAATAAGGGAGAACCCTTTAACCTGTCTTTCCCCTCGCTTGGCTCACCCCAAATCACCTCTCACTGCATCCTGGCACCTGCATCCAGCTCCACCACCTGAAGCACTGGGCAGCGGAACAGGAAAGGACTAAATTGTAACATGATTTCACATCTAGTGACTACATTTCTGTCAATTTTGTTTGTGCGTGACTCTGATACTGTTGAGCCTGTTAGTACTGCATATGGCGTCCCAGAGGACTAACTCCCAGAGAGCAGAGAGATCCTAAAGTTAGATGGAAGACTCACATCTTAACAGAATTGTGATTCACTGAGGGAGGCAGAAGGGGAAGGAACCAATTGCTAAGAAGCCAAGAAAAAAAGTGTATTTGCAATGAAGACTGGCATAGCATATTGTTCCTTTATCTCACTTTGGTGTCCTAGTTAAATGCCAAGAAATGGCTGTTCTACAGAAATTAGGGCCATTATTTCTTGGCATATCTTAATAAAGCATGAAGGCATGAAAAAATAGAAATATATGGCAAGATCAATATGCATTTCCCCTACTCTTGGGGAGTTATTTATAACAATCTCCACGTTTGAGAAGTGACTCTATGGCAGAACCTAGAGGAGTCCTTGCCCTGGGCTTGTGCCTGTGTGTGATGCTGCACCTCCTACCAGCCCCCTTGCCTCCCACTGCAGGCCAATGCTGTCATGTGAAAGGACATTCCTCGCTCCATCAGTTGACCCAGGAGTGTTAATTCCCTTAAGTGTCTGGCATCATGAATTTGGTTCTTTCATTCTTCCTGCCCCCCCTTTTTTTGAGTGGCTTTTTGCTTTCCAAGACCATCCTAACTGCAATTTGTCCTTTGGGTTTTCTCTGTGGTCTTGGAGATCCCACTTCCAACTTCTGATTCAGACCTTCCCTCTTGTTTGCTTCAACATCCAAAGTGACGGAGATGAAACTCTTAGAGATGGCACTGAAGCTCTGATCCCCACCCACAATTGGGGGTTGGTTACATACTGTCCAAGGGCACAGGAGACATCCTGGGTGCTCTTGAGATGGGTTCTGGGGTTCATAAACAAAGAGCACCAATACACAGTGGTTCAGCTCATCAGACTGCGTCTGGTTCTCCTTGGTAGCCACTCCATCTGCCTCTGCCATACAATTTCAGGATGTTCTCTCCTTCATAGTGAGGGAGGAGAGTGTCCCTGAGGACCTGAGGTCCCAATCACCTTTCCACTGTTGATTCTACCTTGCTTTACCTGATGCACACAAGACCTGGTCACTCACCTGGACTCTGGTGAGAGACTCAGTGAGAAAGAGAACAAGTCAGTGGTCTGGGAAGAACTGGACTCTCCATATGTCACGGGGATGACCCAACAAGAACCCTGTCCACCAAGGGGATTAGAGTATGTCTGCTCCTTCCCCAGGGGGCTGTGGGCAGCTGTGTGGTGTGAGAGTGGGGAGTAGTGGCCCTCTAAAGCAACTTGACTTTTTAGGCACGCTACACAAAGTGGATTAAAAAAAAATCCTCATGTCCTGAACATGTACAATTGCTGTTATGGTCTGGATCCCTACATTTTGGGTCTCATTTTTCATCATTGAAGGCTTCCTCTATTATTTACCAGGAACTTTGCTAAGCCACGAGGAAGCATTAGTAAAACACACACACACACACACACACACACGCACACACACACACCCATATCCTTAATCCTTGTACGGATTTGACACACTTCACAATGTCTCACTTTCTGAGGCCACCTGGTCCTTATTCACTCTTTCCTTTCCACTCTGATAGGCCCAGCTCCCGGGACTCCACCCTGGGTTAGAACCCTAGGTCTCTGGGGGTCCAGAGGAAGTGTTTGAAAGGTCTTTGAGAGGACTTGAATTAACTGTGTTTGAGGGGTTTCATAAACCATGATTCTTGTTCCATTTTTGGAAATAATTTTTAGGTGGAAATGATGCTGATTAATTTACTTTTTGGAGAAGAATGCTTCAGAGAGGACAAAGACTTATGGAAGAATCCCTGATACAAGGTAGCAGAGGCTTCTTTTTGTTGAAACTTATGACCCCGAACCATGAATTCTGTCCTCAGTGTATCTGCCACCTTAGCACGTCAGTGATTTATGGAAAGGCCCTTTGTTGTTTCTCAGAATATCACAGAACCTTAAACCCAAAAAGAAAAAGGGAAAGAATAACACAGATATTTCTTGGTCAGACGACAAGAACCCCAGCTGGCCTCCTTGACCCAAGTGAGAATTTCTTTTTTTTTTAAATAAAGGATATGTACTTAGTCTTCCAACAGGGGAAGTGTGTGTGTGTGTGTGTGTGTGTGTGTGTGTGTGTGTTCCCCCATGTACACTTTATTTTGGGAAAGCAAATAACTGAAGGAGGCCTCCAATTCAAGAAAAGATTTTGTAAATACTTCCCAGAAAGACCTTCTTGACTGAAGAGAGAGAACAAAAATGTGAATTTTCAGGGAGAAAGCCAGCATCGTGGCAAGTGTTCTGTGCAGCATGGGGGCCCTTAAGTACCAAAGGGTGCTTCCTGGGTTTCCTCTGCCTGTCTTCCATCATTCCTAATGTCTCAGTGCTGCTGGACAGGTCCTTTTTATTTTACTCAACAATTATTTATTGAGCAACTACTGTGTTCCGTCTTAGTGCACTTATGAATTTCCAAGGCCAGGCTTTCTTCTCATTATGGCTTATGGGCAGATATAAAATGAAGGTTGAAATAGTGCAGATGCTTAAAACAGAGATTACTGAATCTGAGATAAGAGGGTTATTAAAAATCAAATGGACACTTTGTTCAAAGGCCTGCCACCATCCGTGGTTGAAGCATATAAATAGACATAAGTGCTGGTATACATTGAAGAAATAACATGGTCTCAAATAGAGACAAAACTGTTGATCATGGAATAATAGACTCAACATTTTCCGAAGCAGCCGGTGGTTAATGGGCAGTAGTTGACATCTACTTTGAGTCGTATGATATACTCGTGAGGTCGGAGCACACTTCTCTGTAATGAATGCATGATTAGCTTATGGTTTGAGGGTGGCCACTTGGAAACAGTCTAGGACTGGAGTTGAGATCAAGTTCAGGTCTGCTGAAGGAGTTGTTTATTGTTTAACTGTGATATTCTGCACTTAAGGACGGGAAGGAGTCCCTGGCCCTGGGTATTAAGAGAATGTGGTTACTGGCAGTTCCTGGGCCTTGCGAGCATCTGAGTGTATGAGCAACATTTTACTCAGCTTTTCCTGTCCACTGGTCTCAGAAGATCTTGAGTGTTCAGGCCTCTGGTCCAGTGGGTCCATTCTTCTTTCCCTGGCTGATGATGACTGAGGGGCGGTGGGAAGGGACCTACCTGCAGCAAGTCTTGGAGGGGCAGAGCCAGTGAAGGATTTGGGAGTGGATCCTCACTCTTCTTACAAGGCCTCGCTTATCTCTGTTCTTGCTGATAAGCTGGAGAAGGACAGGAAACACCCGTGTCTCTTCACCTTTCCTTATGAAATGAGGGGTGGAAGGGATTCTTACCACATGAGTCATGTTGGCCAGTGATCTTTAGTCAATAAGACCATCTCTTGATAAGCAGGCAATTTACCATTCAGTTTGAATTTCCTGTTTCATACTTATGATCATGTGAGCAAATTTAATAAACTAGTTTTCTTTCCTAAGGAAGAATGTGTTATATTAAGTCTTTTTTTTTCTTTTTTGCCACAGTCTTGGCTGGGCACAGAATCACGAGCCACCACACAGCTTTGTAGATTCAAACAGCAATTCTTTATTCCCGAACTCACACCGGCCTCCACACACATTCTGGGGCAATCCCAGTTCTGCTGCCGCCCAGTTCACCTACTACCCGAGGCTTTTTTCCCAAAATGCTCTCTGAATCTCACGAGAGCTCAACGGGAGCTCAGGTAGCAGGAACGCCCTATTTCCAGCAGCAATAATCCTCAACATCGAACTTCCCTAAAACCCAAGGTCTTAAACTGGGAACGCCCTAAACCCAAGGACCGGGATACTATACTTCCTCAAACTGCAGGATACACCCTAATCCTGGATCCACCCTCGTCCTTGAGTAGGGTCATCTTTCTCAAACACACATGCAAGGTCACAGCAAATTTAACATGGGGTACGCTGGCAAGGAAATCGATGCGTCATTCCTACTTGGTAATGGCCCTCAGCACTTTTTCTTTTTGTGATGCTGGGGATTGAACCCAGGGCCTTGTGCTTAGGAGGTGAGCTATGTCCCCAACTGAGCTATGTCCCCAGCCCTATATTAGGCCTTTTGATGGCATGTGTAGGAAGTGATCCCAAGATGGACCAGAAATCACAACCTTGTCTTCTGTCCCTCCTGCTGCTGTCCTACCCAGGGCTCCTTGATGCCCATGAAAAAGGGGTAGAAGGACTGGTCAGTGGCAAGGTGCCAAAGCAGAAGTTAACTGACTGATGAGAACAATGAGAGTCAGCAACTGCTTTTCAGCCAGGAGACAGCTCATGTAGTTGAAGGTACTCACTGGAATTCCAGAATTTTAAAGTCCAGTTCTATATTCCAGTAACTCTGTGACCTGCACAAACATCGCACATGTTTGTACAGAAAGAAAAAGATGCACAAGATGGAAAAACAAAAACACTAAGGCTAGGAATCAGAAAGTCTGGGTTTTATTTCCATTTCACTTACTGAGTGTGAGTCCTGGGGCAAGTCTCATCACCTCTGTGTGCCCTGGTTCTCTCTTCTGTGAAATGAAGACAATAATAATAACATCCACTTCACAGGATTTTTGAAATCATCATAAATATGTGCAATGCTGTTTTAGTCAGCTTTTTCACTGCTGTTACCATAAGACCCGGCAAGAACAATTTTAGAGAAGGAAAAGTTTATTTGGGGGCTCACAGATTTGGAGTTCTCAGCCATAAATGGCTAGGTGCATTGCTGTGAGCCCCAGGTGAGGCAGATCATGGCAGAGGAGGGAGGGAGAGGAAAATGGTTCAGGACATGGCACCAGGGAGCAAGGACAGAATATATACCCAAAAGGCACATCCTCAGGGACCCACCTCCTCCAGCCACAACCCACCTCCCCAGGTACAACCCAGTTAATCCCAACCAGGGGATTAAATCACGAATTAGGTTGAAACTCTCATAACCTATTTCACCTCTAAACTCTCATGAATTGTTTCCAACATGAGCTTTTGGGGGGACACCTCATATCTAAGCCATACAAATGCTTTTTAAAATAGACTAGAATGTCCTCCAACATGAATATTCTTATCTCAACAACACAATCATGATAAAACTTAATCAAGAGCGTCTTGCAAGCAATGGAAGGATCTGTTCTCCCTGGTCTCTATTTTCTTTAGACCAAACATCAACACCGACATTTTCATCTTGAGAACCTGGATCCTCTCCATCTGTCAGCTTTCTGCAGAGCTCCTTTTAATGTTTTTTTTTTTTAATGTTTTTTTTTTAGCTCCTTTTAATACTGATGTCACCCAAACTTCGTGCAGAGAACCCAAGAGCAGAGCTCTGCGGCAGGTGTGGTGCCATAGCGCACATCCATTCTGATCAGAACCAGCACAAGGGGGATGTGTGAATCTAGACAGGTTTCCATAGCGCAGGGACCCAGAGGTAATAATTGGATTTCATAACATCGGTGTTCATGCAATGTTCCTAGTTTAAGCAGAAGAACCATTTTTAATGTCATTTAATGCCCCCAACCATATTTCCTGCCTATTAAGGACCACATTTGCTTCCTCAGCTAATGGCTGGGATCCAGCTTTGAGTGGAGATTATATTAATGTAAGATAAATGAGAAAGATCCTATTTTTCATGTATCTATCCTAGGTCTTGGCCCATGTCTTATAGTGATCGGATAGATTTTAGGGTTGGTGTATCTTAAATTATGCTACACTGCTGGATTTGGTTTATATAACTATGGTGAAAAAAAACCAAACCACTGGATGTTAAGATTAACCCTTCATTATCTTTTTATCTTTTCTACTCCCATGGAACAATCTATGAATAAGAATATCCCAAGGTCTTGGAAGGGAGTGAAAATCAAATATTTTACATTTGACATGAGATTTGACTAAATAATTCAATACTCGAATCAAATAAGATATCATTATTTAATTTTTATACTTATGTATAACAATTATCCCATAATCAAATAATAATTCTTTTTAACAGACAGAACAAGCTGTGTATCTCCTTGAGAGAAAGCTTTTTCTTTTCAGCTGGGCTTCTGTGTTCAGTCTTAGCATTTGCCCCAGCAATCCCACCACCATTCCTGAGCCGTGGCATTCAACAAAGAAGTGGCAAGCTTCCAAGAATCGTACTTCCCACAAATACACAGCTGAGAACATTAAAAACTGGGCAGGTCTGGTTTGTGTTTGGTTCACCTCCGAAAGTCTCACATATGACTTCTCAGTTGAAGGGACCAGCGGCAGTTCAATAAAACCAGTCACGAGCTCCCGTGTCACCATCCCAACTGCCACCACTTGGCCCTTGTCTTAGGAGATAGCTCAGGGTTTGCTGACAGAGAACATCAAGGAGCAGGGACCAGGTTGAGGACAGTTTGCTCTGATGTTAAGATATTCAGCTCAGTGAATACCCTCCGTCCAGCACGTTGTTCAGGCAATATGAGAACCAGATGGGTTTGTACCCGCTGCCCGAAGGCCACTGTGGGAAGGAGACGGTTGGAATTCTGCACATCTGTGCCATGACATCAGGAAATGCCACCCTTTGTTTTGCTCCGTCGACCATACTAGAGCATTTCCCCTTAATTCATGTAGGAAAATGAAAACCTTCAGTCACAGGGCACCTTGTCCTAGTCATTCGTAAATTAATTTGTTAATGAAACATTACATCAGGGTAGCACTTTACAGTTTACAAAGTGCTTTCATTTCCTTGTTTAATCCTTAAAATAACCTTGTGAAAGAGGCAGGGCTGTTGACAGAGGCTAAACAGTGGATGACAAAATCCAGTGTGCTATTATTCCTGTCTTTACGGGTTTGGTGTTAATTTATATATGGACTTACTTATGTGGGATTATAGCAGAGTGTACATAATGTATTGCCCCTAGAATACACTTATTCCTCAGGGGATTATCCTTCTCCATACACAAAGTATGGGGCTCTGGGTTTTCAGACATTTTCACGGTGCTCCCATAATGGTACAGAAGAAGGACATGGACCCCTAGGAGTCAGGTAAGGGGGGGATGTTTAGGAAAAGAGTTTGAATTACAGGTTAGAACACCAAGCTTCAAGTCCTATGCTCAGATTTTAAAATAGCATGCTGATTTTGAAAGTTATCTACCCTTTTATTTTTGCCATGCAATTTTTAGAAAAACTAGCATGCTTGGCAGATGAGCCAGATTGATGTGCGCCTGTTTCCCAGTTTGAGAAACCTAAAATTTTACCATGTCAGATTTGCTTCAGCAGGAAATATGCTCTTTGTTTTATCATTTTCTACAAGTGTCCAGTGCTAATAATGTTAGAGCAACATTGGGGTGGATTTTTCCTTAGGTCGTTTGGGTGTTCACCAGGGTTTTTAGTGAGCATGGCTGATGAGGTAGCACCTCCTGTACTTCCTTGGAGAAAAACTACCTGTTTGCTGCTCTGCAGAGATCAGGCTGGGGGTCTCCCTCCCAGATCCCCTCAAACAAATAGGGTAGCAGTGCACCTCTGTTCTCAATTCCTTAATGCACAGGACCAATCCAAACTCTTTTGCAAGGAAAGCAAAGCCCCTTGTGCTTCATGTGGCCTTGCCCCTGTGTCTGTCCATCTCCGGCCACTTTCACTCTTCTCTCCTCCAGTGCCTTCACCTTTGCAGTCTCTGAACACCTGAGAATTTCCCACATCCCTACCTCAGTCCATTTCCCCGGGGCCATTCTCCCATGTGCACTTTGCCCTGCTAATGAGAAGGGGAAACTGCTCCCCATCCGTCCAGTCTGACCCCTTCCCATCCATCTCCCCTGAGCCTCTGATGCAGGCTGAGAACCTTCTTTGATGGACTCACTCCACTTGTGTGTCTCATCTTGGCACCTACCGTCAAATTTTTGTTGCTTGTCTGTCTATGAGTGGGTTATGAAATATCTGAAGGCAGGAGCCATCCATCACTGTGCCTGGCACAGAGTAAGCGCTCCAGTGATTGTGCAAGGAGTGACTGAAGGACCGTGTGATTCGGCAGCAGTCCTTCCAGAATGTTCTCTGAGACGTCATCCCATAGCAGCATCGGGGAAGGAAATAGCCCTTTTCTTTTTTCTTCTTCTCCTTGAGTTTCAGAAGACATTATTTTGAAAATTGTAATCTTGTGTATAACAATCTTAAAAAGTGATTTGGCTACACTTTTTGGGTTTCCTGGAAAAAAATATTTTGATGCAATGCCTTTAGGGAAGTCATATAAGGAAGTAAGGTAAATGGCCTCACAAAACACTCAGTTATCACATATCATAATAGGCTCGGTGAGTTATCAGTTAAGTGGCTCATTAATAATATGACTTACAGGTGAAGAGAGAGCAGGAGAGACAGAGTTGTAGCAAATACAGCGTCTTATAAATAACGGGTTGTTTTACTCAGACTACTTCTTCCCTTTGCTTTTAAGGATGGAGTTTCTGTAGTAACCACTTATTTTCAACTTCTAAAATACATTAAGAGGGGGCTGGGGATGTGGCTCAAGCGGTAGCGCGCTCGCCTGGCATGCATGCGGCCCAGGTTCGATCCTCAGCACCACATACCAACAAAGATGTTGTGTCCGCCGAGAACTAAAATTAAAAAAAAAAATAAATAAATAAATTCTCTCTTTAAAAAAAAATAAATAAAAAATAAAATAAAATACATTAAGAGTTCCAAGACTTGTTATAGGCTTTAATATATGATTGTGGTATCGCAACCAAGAAAATGGGATAATTAGAAGGCGTGAGATGCGGAGGGAGGGCCAGCGTTTGGGCCTGTGGTAGCTCATTAGTGCTGAGAGTGTGGCGGTTCTTGCTGGATGGAGCTCTCAGGTTGGGTTTTTATCTGTCATGGTTATCAGATGAGCTTCTTCAGCCCAAATCTTTTTCTTTCTGTCTCTTCTCTGTTATCTTATAATCTTAGTTTATAAGCAGCGATGTACCTTTGGTAGAAACTTTGTGATCACAGCCGCTGAACACTTGCACAGTGACCATCTAAGGTCTGTCAGTGCGACCACACGCTCCAGGAAGACAGCTGTGATCCTTGTTGTTCTGAAACATGATGCATGCAGGGTTGCTGGTCCCTCCTTTTTTCGTTTTTGTTTAGTAGAAGCATTTTTTGTAGTAATGTTGTGTGGCACTGGGTTTCCAAGGGTGGCCCCCGTGGACTCCGCCTTAGGGGAGTCACATTTGTGCGAACTCCTTCTGCATTATGTCTTAGCTGGTCTATGGCTCATGCTGACCATGAAAGGTGACAGTAGTGATACAGTACCTGTTCTGGGCCCGGCTTTTAAGAGACTGACAGCTTCTGCTTCTTCTCCCTTGGAATAGTCTTTTATTTCCTTTTCTTTTAACTTTGAGTACCATACAGTGGTGTTTATCTTGCTGAAGAAATCATGTAGAAAGCCCTGAGCCTGTAAACAGGGAGAGGGACTCAGTGGCCCACTTTGCCATCAGAGCTGCTAGCTAACCCAGCCCCATGCGGTCCAATTACACTCTCATGGAGGACACCCTGGGAGACCATCCCAAGAGGCAGACCTGTGGCATTGTGAGAGGTAGTGTTTACTGTTACTTTTAGATATGAGGTATTAGGGTGGTTTGTCACACAGCAATAAGTAACCCAAACAGTATTGGAATATCAGGAGCATATCAGAAGATCTCTGATCTAAAACATACTTTAGAAAACAATTGGTTCCTGGCTTTCCAGAGGGCTCAAATTTCTGTTAGGCAGGCAAAGGCTGTTGGAAGTCTGGCTTGACACTGATTTGAGGCTTTATATTAAAGGATCTGACAACTTATTTTAGACGGTCTTAAGAATCTAAAGATGACTCATGTAGGTCAGACATAAAGAAGGCCTTGAGGAAACCCCCCCTGCTGCACCCCACCCACAAGATTGGCCTTGGAAACAAAATGAGCTTCCTTGCTGACCCTATTTTGTATTCCCCCGCCCACCTCCTTCCAACCAATTTCTTCTTACCTTGTTCTGATGTTCGCAGCACCACTTTTTATAGAAGAAAAAGGAATGGAGGGCAGGATGAGATACCCCAAGGTCATGACGTAGTTAGACAGACTGGGCCTGCAGGGCCATAGGGCTGCCTGGGCGAATGGGAAAGGACATTCTAAAGGATGTTCTTAACTCTCAAGATTTTCTTTATTTCGTATAATTCTGGTAATGCTTTATACTTACAAAGCTCTTGGTGGTTCTCAAATCCTTTTCTGCTTGCAGTTCATCATTTGATTCTTACAGTGTTCCTGTGCAGAAAGGCATTGTTTTAGTGTAGGCACTGAATTTAAACATTATTTTAATTTTATGAATATGCCATATGGTCATGAAAGTTAAAATATGATCAATGCTATTGATCAATGCTATGGTAAAGCCTGGCAGAAATGTGTTGAAGCATTCATTCACTCAGTTGTTCTTCATTGTTTTTTTTTAATCCTTTTTCAAAATTGGGAGCTGCTTCTTCAGCAAAATCTTTTTATAGACCCACAACACCCAAAAGTGATCCCTGAGGAGCTACTCAGGTTCATTTGTGGCTTCAGGAGTGGGTTGGAGCCTCCATCATCTGACTTGTCCCTTAGTTTCCTCTTCATCATCCTGTAGCAAAATTTGGGGTAACTTGTAGAACTAGGACAATCAAAACTCAGCATTGAACCCAGGGGCACTTAACTACTGAGCTATATCTCTAGTCCCCTTTAATTTTTTTTTTAACTTTATGAAAGAGCCTCCTTAAGTTGCTGTGGCTGGCTTTGAACTTTCAATCCTCCTGCCTCAGCCTCCCTAGTGGCTGGGATTACAGGTGTACAACACTGAGCCCAGCTGTAAACCCTGCATTTTGATTTAATCTCAAATAAAGTCCCCCAAATACGCTTTATTTTTCTGAAGGTTTCTTGTAGCTAACACTACATTTCTGACTCAACTAATTCTTCCTTTTTCTCTGTGGAATTTTTTTTTCCTGGAGATCCTACTAGATGTAGGAGCTCCTACTTGAGATTCTTGCGGACCCACCTGTGTCATAGAATGATGTCTGTGGTCAGAATCAGCAGTGCCATCATCCATTTATCTATCCACTCACCTACCCACCATCTTCCATTCATTCATCACCCACGACCACCTGTCTTCCATTCATATTTCCTCCATCCATCCACTCACCTCTCCATCCATCCATCCATCCACCCATCCACCCACCCATCCACCCATTTCCTCACCTTTGTGAGATGAGAAGGGGGAAGGATGAGACACTGAGATTCTTGCCTATGACCCGTCACCTCTGCACTTGTGCATTCATCCTTTCATCCACCCAGTAATCAACACAAAGTATCTGCTCTCACGAAGCCTCCACGTCAGGAATGAACTCCGACTCTGGCTGAACTATGAGATTATAGGTAGGAAGGCATCTTATTTCACCGGGTGGAAACATTTTCATATTTTAAAAATGTGGTGCTCTTTTTTCTTTCTAGAGATTTTATGAGGATTGGAGAGAGAACGCACCATGCAGTACGGCTTGGGGTTCTTCAGATGCCAGGGCAACAACAAAAGCCACGATAAATGCTCTCGGTAACTGGCAGTGACAGCCCCAAAGCAAACCCCAAAGCTGATAATTCAAGGCTGTGGCACTAAATTCCATAACGATCCTCCAGGGAGGAAGAAATGAAGGCAAAGTCGTACCAGAAATGATTGATTCCAGTTTAGAAGAAAGAAAATTATTTTTGGCTGTGATAGTTTTCCTCTGTCCGTCCCTAAGAATGGGAATAGTTGGCCATTATTGGTCGACAGGAAGAAGCTGAAGTAAGCTGCTGAATTTACAAGTTGCTTTTTAAAATAAGTTTTACAGCTCGGGGAATTGGAGGGCTTTGTCGACTACTCGTGACCACTGGTGAAACCTGGATACTTATAAATGTTGGGCAAAGGTGAGGAAATGAAGTAGATTTTTAGGCTCCGATTCAGGAAAGAAAGCTACCCAGACTCTGGATGTAATGTCTGATAGGAAACAGCATGTTCCCCTGCTACTTGTGGAAATGCCACTTGGTAATGAGTTCTGAACCGAGTTCTCTGCTCACAGCAGCATAATAATTTCTGTCACTGGGGACACTTTATGATGCTTTAAAAAATGTTATTTTCTTGGATTAAACAAAAATAGCTTCTTTAATCTGACCTAATCTTCCCCAGCATCCTATTCTCCCAGTATGTTTGACTCAAGATTACACAGTGGTCTTAACTCCCAAATATGACATCAACCTTTAGATCAATTGCATTTTAACGTTCTCCTGGGTCTTTTTCATGAATCTGTTGCAGGGTTATAAAAATTATTTTTGCATTTTTTTGATAGAATGTTTATGTATGTTTACTGGAGTTGATTTATTTTCCCTCAGACTACTTTCATGTTAAAATGTGATCAATGGCATGGATTAATGCTCTTCTAAGGCTTGACTGAAATTTTGCTGAAGTTTTCATACATTCATTCCTCATTTTTTTTTCTTTGGTCTTTTTCAAATAGCAGGAGGAGAAATAAGACTGAAAAAAATGAGCATTCACACTATAAGAAGGACTAAAAATCCACTCATCTGCCTTTTATATAAGGTGCTTTTCACAAAGAGCAATGAGATTCTCACTTACTGAGGGCTGAAAGGTCAAATTTTGAACACAGTCCATCATTTTAGTTTGGATTCATTTGGAAGAAAGAAATGGAAAAGACACGCACCTGTGTGCACGCACACACACACACACACATACACACACACTCAGAATATAAATGGGGATGTCAGTAGAACCAATGGAATACAGTGGGAAATGACTGGATTGAAAGCCAGATAAAAGTTTAATCCTGACACTAACTGTGATTACCTGTGTGAACAAGTCTCAGCGCTGGGCCTCCTTTTTCTTATTTCCACAGTGAAAGTGGTAATTACATGGGCTAGAAAGACTAGACACTTCCCCAAGCCTGATGATAGATTAAAATGAGGAATCAAACCGCTTTCACATTAGTTTTACTAACTAACCAGTAGAACAAGCAGAGCAAAGCATTCAGGACACACAAATTCAGGACATGAAATCTAATATCATGGCCCCAAGAGGATCCCCCCAAAAATCAGAGATCTCAGCTCCTGCGGTGAGCAAGGACACCCACCTAGTGCGGAGGCTCAGGGTGAGAGGTTGTTTCTCAGCTCTGCTTGTACTTTAGCTCTGCAGTTCCTCTCTGGACTACTCCTCAGCTGCTCTTGGCTTTCTCTTCCACCCGCCTGGTGGGTGTTGAGTTGGCTGACATCTTTCTGCTTCCTTCCCCCGGGACGTCTCTTTTGGATGATCTCGCACCATTGACAAACTCAGGGTTCAGCTCCCGCTGCCACCCACACACAAGAAGCACATTCACCCAGAGCCTGAGGCCCGGATGAGGACCCTCCTGGAGTTTCCTGTAGGAAACTGAACTGAGTTGGTTCAAACTCCATCACGGAAATGGACCCTCCTCCAATATGCTCTATTCCAGTGAATGGAATGGTCATCTCCTCAGAGGAAAGTTACAGGTGCGGCCATCATCCTAGATTCCTCACTGCTGCCCTGGGTCAGACTAGCTCTTATTCAGATGCATCCTATATTTATGTCACATTGACTTTTGTGACATTCAAATCTAGTGACCCGATTTCTTTCTCCACGATGCTACCATGACTGTTCATCACCTGGGGGTACAGTTCAGGTTTCTTTGTAGGACGCATCAGACCCTCTGTGGTTGGCTAGGTTTTCCTCTCCTGTTGTTGTTCTCGGACACCTCTGTGTGTGACAAATGCTCCATCCATATAAATGGGTCCCAGAACCCAGCGTTTTCTTTTCACTTCTGAGCCTTTTTAATATTTTGTTCTGCTCATTTTGACTTAAATGCTCTTACCTCTTTTATTGCTATGGCAGACCTCTCAATCAAAACTCACCTCAGGATCATTTTCTTGGAAAAGACTTTCCAGACGTGGTAGACTAGAATTGGTTTCCCTGTAGCACTCCTGAAATACTTCTTTCAAAGCACTTGTCCCGCTATTCTGTAGGTGCTTGTTAATTTTTCTTTTTTTTCACTAGACTGTAAGTAGGAACCTGTCAGCAGGGGTTCTTCTTCTACCTACTCATCCCTGGCTCCAGTCATCCTGCCTGGGGGCATTAGGAGCTAAATAATGATGTTGTTTTTTTCAAGTGAACGTATTCCATAAAAATGAATTTATTCAATAAAATAAGAGACATTGCTTGCATTAATGTTTGGTTTGTGCTATGGTTGCATATACAACTACCTTGTAATTCTGTGGCAGAAATAAATATGGGTTGTGATTTGTTACATCTCCTTACATATTAGTTCAAGTTGTCCAGGAAACAGAAGCTGTGGGAGGTTTTACACGCGTGCAAGCGCACGCGCACACACACACACATACACACCCATTTTAATGAGAATGGCTCACATGATCATGGAGGCCGAGAAGTCCTGTAATCTGCCACCTTTAACGTGGAGAACCAGGAAACCTGGTGGTGTAATTCAGTCTGAGTCCAAAGTCTGAGCCTGAAGTCCTGAGAACTGGGGGCCTGATGGTGTACGTCCGACTCCCAGTCCAAATGTCAGAGAATCGGGAGTGCTGATGTCAAAGGGAGGAAGAAGATTGACGTCCCAGCTCAACCAGGGAATGAATTCATCTTTCTCTACCTTTTGTTCTATTCAGGCCCTCAATAAATTGGACAAAGCCCCCATGTGGGTGAGAGCAAATCTGTACTCAGTCAAATGCTAATCTCTTCCAGAACACACTCACCTACACATCCAGACACAATTTTCTACTAGCCGTCTGGGCATCTCTTAGCCCAGTCAAGTTGATACATAAAATTTATCCATCCCATCTCATCACAAGCAAAGAGGACTTCAACTTTCCTTTTAATGAATGGATGAATGTTAGGTGACTGAGAAGGAAGCAAGCAGACAACATCATGGGCTCCCTGACGGAAGCCTCAGGGGGCCATTGTCAGTTTCTTCTCCCTCTGCTCCTGGGATTGAGGCTACATTTGAGGGCATCTTGCCTCTGTTTATTCTCCAGTTCATCTGCTGATGCTGTGGTAGGATATGGAGTAGGTGAGGGGCTAAGGAGGCAGACAACAAAGGTAGGAAAAGGGAAAACAAAACTACAAGCTTCTAGAAGCTACTAGAAGCTCTGGCTAATCCAGCATCAGTTATAAAGAAAACACGGGAAGCAATGTGATTCGACAGAGGTGGTGGAGCACATGGAGGGAGGATTGTGTCCGTCAGGCTGCATTAGGCTCACCCTGAGCAAGTTGTCCAGGGGAGGGGCATGGGGGCGTCAAGGCAGCCTGCTGGGGCTCCTTCCGGAAGGTGCTGGAGCTGTTACCATCACACCAACACAGGTAATTCACACGGTAGAAACAGTTTTTATAGATCTTTTCAAATACAATTAGGTGGCTCTGAAATAGAATTTTAAGCTCTCACAACACCTTGACATCAGAAAACCATGAATAAATAAAATTACGAAATCAAAATGCAATTCAAAGGGATTCCATGTGATAATTCCTTTTTCAATAAATGCCGCAGAAAGAAAACTGTGTGAAAAACCGTATCATTTCAATTTTCTCCTCAGGGATTTTATATCCATATGCTTTTATGTAGAAAATGTGATTAATAAAAAAGCTCTGGCTCTGAGACTCCTGTTCACCACGGGCCCAGGCACGGGAGGAGCAGCAGGGTGTCCAGCCCAGCTGGGTGCATTTCCTGATGACATTTTTGTGGGGCAGGAAAGGCTGTGCCTCTTGCCTTCTCTCTCAAGGGACTGTTGTTTGTATAAGATTCTCCCTGCAGGAATCGCTCCCTTGGGTTAAGGTGTACTTCTAGAAGTTCAAGTTAAATTACAAATACATTAGTGGAGATGAGCAGTGTGTTAATCCAATTACAGGTATAAAGACCTCAATGCAAGTTTTCCTAAAATGCATTTCACCAGCTATGATTTCTCAGAGACACTAGGTAAACAAAGGGGCTGCGACCTGATTGGCTTGGCAAACCCTGAGCTGAATAGAAAGGGATTCTTTCCCCATCTCTCCTCTGTTAGAGTCTGTAAACAAGTCAGGACTGCAGCCGGACTGAAGCACTCCTCCTTCTTCTCCTTCTCTTTTTGTGCTCTCCACTTTCCTTCATTTTCTCTCTTCCTCCCTCTTCTTTCCTCTTTCCCTTCCTCCATGTCTTCTTCTCCTTCTCTCCTTTCTTTCTTTCTTTTTATTTTTATTAAACTATGAATTTCCCCAAAGTTTTGCATGTGTTGAGTGAATTGCCAAGAAGGGGACATAGTCAGGAGTATTTCTAAAACTTATCTGAACATGAAAAGCCTTTACTTGTGATGGAAGAGAAGCACACGTTGGAAAATTCTGTTCTAATAACACTTGATTGTCACAATCGGACCTTGAAAAACAAGACCTAGGGAACCTGGGTTCTGATTTTGAGTGGGGCAGGCAGCTGTGAGCTTGGTGAGCTGCAGGGGCAGCGTGGAGCCCCAGCTAGAGAGAGGCCCTGGGCCTTGGGGGGGGGGCAAGAAGAGCTCAGAGGGTGGGGAAGGCACCCAGGTGATAGGAAAGTCAGGGGCAGGCACAGGAGGAAGCAAACAGGGGTGATACATTTTATCTGGATTTCTGATCTGCTTTTGAACTCAATGACGGCAGGAGAAATTTGATCTGAGAAGACCTGGCTAGAGATGGGTTTGGCTCTTCTTCAAATCAATTGGCCTTCTTGGAGAGTTGGTTTGCCTTACATTTCTGAGTGTTTGGGGGCCCAGGGTGGCCGCACCAGCTTCTCCTGGGAAGCTAAGTTGAGGTTTCTTCATTCCCAAACACTGGATGTTCTTGTATCTTAGACGTACCCGTCAGGTTCTGTCTCCCCTCTGTCCCATTGCTGCATCTCAATCATTAAACTTCTAATGGGTGATAGAAACAGCTTCCTAGCCTGCTTCTCTGCTTTTAGCCTCATTCCTTTTCACGTCACCCTGGCTTCACTGCCAACCTAACCTATTCCTGATGTCTCTCTCTCCAGAAGCCTGGAGCCAATGCATTCAGCTCTGTTTAACTTTTTAGCTTCCTTTTTTCAGGGGCTTGTCTTAGTCACCTCTGGCTGCTATAACAAAAACACACTGACTGGGAGGATTAAACAACAGAATGCATTTTCCACAGTTCTGGAGGCCGGGAACTCCAAGATCAAGGTGCTTGCAGGGTTAGTTGCCTTCTGAAGTTTCTTTTCTTGGCTTGTAGGTGGCTGACATCTTGCTGTGTGCTTGCATGACCTCTTCTTTGTGTGTGCTTGATGAGGAGAGAGAGAGAGAGAGAGAGAGAGAGAGAGCGAGCGAGCGCACATGCTCTGGCGTCCCTTCTTACAAGGGCACTAATCCCATCAGACCAGGGCCACAGCCTCATGACATCATCTACCCGCATTACCTCATACTGACCCCATCTCTGAATACCCTCATCTAGAGTAAGTAGATGACACTAGGTGTCAGGGCTTCAACACATGAAGCTGGCATGGAGAACACAAATATATAGTCCACGACAGGCTCCTTCCATCTCCCTGATGGCTTCTGTTATTCTGTGGACCCTCGTCTGAAGTTTCCCACGAGCAGTGAGTTTGACTTGTGTGCACTTCTTATTCAGTAGACTTTCTTTTCTTCTCATAATTTCTCAAATTGAACAGATTCTTCAAGGTCCACCTCAAATTGCTCCATCTCCAAAGAACAGGTTTTAATCTCCAATTTATACAATATCCTCCATCTCCAAACTCTCACCTTTACAGACATAATTCAGCACTTATTCCCTAATTCTTTATTAAGATTAGTAAAATATTTTATTGGGATTGATATTCTGCAGGGCACTTTTATGTCCACAGTCTCATGTGATTTTCTCAAAAGCCCAGTGAGGTAGAAATTATCATAATTTCTATTTTACACACAAGAAATTGAGGCTCACTGAGGTTAAATGACTTATCACTGGTCATAAAACCAGTAATTCAGGAAATAGATGCAGTTTTTGGACTCTAAGATTCATAGACCATATGCTCATATGCTCATTTTCTTCTCCATCTATGAATCTTTGCACAGTTTCTTCTATTTAAAAAAAACTTTTTTTTTTTTTTAGTTGTAGATTGACGGAATGCCTTTATATTGTTTATTTAGTTTTATGTGGTGCTGAGGATCGAACCCAGTGCCTCACCCCTGCGCTACATCTCTAGCCCAGTTCACCTGTTCTGGTTTATGTTATCTTGTGGTTTTGTGTATCTCTACAGGCTGAATGAAATTCCCTTTTTGAAGAAGAGGGAAATGAAAACAATGAATTGCCATGAATGTGTTCCGAGCTTATTCCAATTGTCCTCCTTCAAACTAAGTCATGAAGTAAACCGTGGTCTACCCATTTACGAATTTAATAATGATAATTTCTGCATTCTGTTTACTAGCTTAGACAATCCCTCTCTACTTTTTCCCCAACTGAAAAGTGTTCATCAGAAGTTGTTGGCAGAGATAATGCATTTATTTCATAAAATGACGTATTAATTTTGTTTTGTTGACATTGCAGCAAAATCTAACACGTAAATCTAACTCTTTCAGTGGCCTCCCACACAGAAGATGAACTCTGAGATAGGTAGGGTGAGGGAGCCTGTAGTAATTTAATAGTGTAAACCCATCAACACACCTGACCCCAATCCACCCAGACACGAGTGCAAAGAAACCACTCACACATTCTTCTAGAGTGATACCAAATCAGAAACATTTAATGTGCACTGAAAAAGCCAAGTCCAGAATCAAATTCAGACATGTAGAGGTGTGATATCTACAAGGAGAGCCAAGTTTGAAAAGAGCTAGCCCTTTAAATGGCCAAATTAAACAAGACACAGCGGAGGCTCACTCATCCCTCCAGGCACTTGTAAACCTACTTGTGGGAACTTTTGAAAATGAAGTTAGCACCGATCATGTCTTATTTTGCTTGGCCTTTCCATGGCTCACCCTTTAGGAATTTGGCTCCGACTGGAGATATCACACTTTTATGTGTCGATCTCTCCCGTCAACTTTCCTTTATTTTTTTGTGTATCCATAGAATTTTAAAAAATCAGATATGGTGTTACATTATTAAGTTGAACAAGAGGGAAAGACAAAATCAAAATATGAAAAAGAACAGAATGTGCTGAAATAGCGATGTAATTGGACTACCAGAGACGTCGTGTTTTCTTTCTGGTCTACTGGACACACAGGAGTGGAGCTGGGTAGAACGGCTGGAGGGCAACCACGGAGCTCCTTGGAGGAACTCCCAAACCAAGCCTCGTTCACCACCACCCTGCACACATAAGCAGACATGCTGGAAAGCCGGGGCAGAGGCAGGGCAGACAGATAATGCGATCGCACCCAAATCCGGCTTCTGTCCAGCTTCCCAGGTGCCTGAAGCTAATCAATCGCATGTCACCTCTGAAGAGCTGGCTGTTCCTGGGGCTGTGTGCATGGCTGGGAAAGAGGATGTCAAGAACACACTGTAAGATTGCCTTCGAGGGTGTTTTTCCTGCAAAGATGTTTTGTGCTGTACCTGTCAGCAAACTTCCCCGGCTTTGAAGCTGTAAATTTAAACATCTACTCACCAATGCAGTGTCGGCCGCATAGATTATTAAGGGAACCCATCACGACATCTGATGAACTTGTAACGTGATACAAACGGCATCACTGCCGAAATCCCTTATGCCTCCAGCCGTGGGCCACGCTCCAAGTGACCTCTTACCGAGATACACGTATATAGAAAACTGCTTTGGTTTTGGGCCAATGACCAAGTAATTGTGGTTTATCCTTCCTTTAACAAGGCGTTCAGTTGAAAGGAATATAAAGTTTAATAAGTTAAGACACATATTATGTTTTCTGGGTCTAGGTCTTCACTGTTCTTGGCTTTTAATGCTGAAAGTTGATGGTTTTCAGCGTTGCTGTGCCTGCGATGCAAAGAGCCTCAGCTGCTTTTCCTGATTGGACTTAAGGTTTCATCCTGGGGTTGGTTATGATGGAAAAGTGATGAGAGGGTATCTCCTATCATCAGACATTAGGCATGATTCAGTGCACCAAGCTCAGGAAGGACACTACAGATATACACAATTTGACCCTAACTCAGGTCTTATTGCTGTGAAGCTAAAAGGTAAGTCTCTTAAAAATTTGTTGGCGCTTTCTATTTGGCAGGTTCATGCTGAGGTAAATGTTGGCGAGTGAACACACAGCTTCTGTTCCAGCTTCTCTGTGGTTCTGTTCCAGGTTGGTCCCAGGCTTCTGGCTTAATCTGAGAAATTGCTGCTGGTCTCCACCATTTCTGGCCAAGGAGGCCTCTGGGGGGCCAGCCTAGGACTATAACTGCTCTGCTGATCTACTTCCAATAGACTGGTGATCTTGGAAGTCTGCTTTTCCTCTGTGAGATTTCCTGGCTCTCTCTATCTATGGCTGAAATTCCTAGACAAAAGACACCAGCTCACGATTTGATCAGTAATTGCTTTTTTGTTTGTGAGTATATATATATATATATATATATATATTTTTTTTTTTTTCTTTTCTTAGAAAACTGGGGATAGCTTTGGCAAGCATCTGTTCTTCTAGTCTATATCCCCAGGTCTCACCTGTAAAAATCAAAGAGTCCTTTGAAGTGACTCAAGCTATTAAATGAGTCAGACTTCACTTTTCTCTTTCCACAAACCTCAAACAATTTTAAAAATTACTTAATGGACAATTAAAACTATATACATTTACAGTGCACAACACGGTGTTTTGAATTATAGGTACATGGTGGGATGGCTCAATGGAAATAATTAACATATTCATTACATCACATAATTTTTTGTAGTGAGAACATTTAAAATATACTCCTAGGGATTTTCCAAAGCACAGTAACCCAGTTTGTACTGTGACTATTGACATCATGTTGTGCAGTAGATCTTAAGCTTATTCTATCTAATAGAAGTTTCACATTCTTTGACCAATAGTTTCCTAAATCCTGAAGCACCCAGCCCTGGGTCACTGCCACCATACTCTGGTTCACCTTTTTAAGATTCCACTTATAAGTGAGATCATGTGGTAATTTATTTTTCTGTGCCTGACTTACTGCACTTTAATATCATCTAGGTATATCCATTTTGTCACAAATGACAGGATTTCCTTCCATTTTAAAGGCTGAGTAGTATTCCATGGTGTGTATAGACCACGTTTCCTTTGTCCATTAGCCTGTTGGTAGACAGGAGGTTGATTCCAGGACTTGGCTATTCTGAACAGAGATGCAGTAAACATGGGGTGCAGTAAACATGGGGTGCAGCTCATGGGCATATTGATCTCATTTCTTTTGGTCATACATCCAGTAGTCCATCAAAAGACACCACCTCATGATTTGACCAGTAATTGTGGATCACATGAAAGTTCTACTTTTACTTTTTTGAGGAATGTCTGCACTGTTTTCCCTAATGGCTATATTATTAACATTCCTCCCAACGGTGTGCAAGGGTCTCCTTTTCTCTACATCCTCACCACCACTTTGGATCTTTTATTTGTTTTTGATGATAGCCATTCTAACAGGTGTGAGACGATATCTTATTTTGGCTTTAGTTTGCATTTCTCTTACGATTGGTGACGTTGAGCATTTTTTCATAGACCTGTTGGCCATTTGGATTTCTGCTTTTGAGAGATGTCCGTTCAGGCCTTTGGTCCATTTTAAACCAGGTGGTTTCCTTGTTACTGAATTGTTTCTATTACTTGTATGTTTTGGGTATTAGCCTCTGAGGAGACGTGTGATCTGCAAGTACTTTCTCCCAGTCTGTGGGCTGTCTCTTCAGTCTGCTGATTGTTCCCTGGCTGTGCACATGATTTTAATTTAATGTGATTTCTGTATTTATTTTTATTTCCTGTGCTTTCGGGTCATATCTGAAAAGTCATCGTCAAAATCAGTGCCATGGAGCCTTCCCTCTGTGTTGTCTTCTAGTAGCTTCACAGTTTCATTCCCTCTTTTTTCCAACGGTTCTGAAAGAGTTGGAGAAGGATTGATATTAGTTCTTAAAACGTGTGGTAGGATTCAGCAGTGAGGCCATTGGGTCCTGAGCTTTTCTGTAATGGAAGAATTTTTATTATTGATTCAGCCTTCCTAGTCATTTTTATTGGATCAGGGTTTCTCTTTTTTCCTGATTCAGTCTTGGTAATTGCATGTGTCTAGGGATTTATCCATTTTTTTTCCTGTTCATTCAATTTACTGGTGTATTATTACCAATAGAAGTCCCACGGTCTTTTGTATTTCTGTGGCATTGAGTGTAATCTCACTGTTTTCGTTTCTGGTTTTATTTTTGGAATCTTCTCTTTTTTTTCTTAGTCTGGCTAAAGGTTTGCCAGTTTTATTTTATTTTATTTTTTAGAAAACATGAGCTCTTAGTTTCATGTTTTCTATTGTTTTTCTAATCTTGATTTTATTTATTTATGTGCTCATTTTTATTATTTCCTCTCTTCTGATATCTTTGGGATTTGTTTGTTCTTCTTTTTGTAGTTCTCCCAGGTCTACATTATTTGAGATCCTTCTCCCTTTTTTGAGTAGGCATTTATTACTACAAGGTTTTCTCTTAGAACTGCTTTTGCTGCATCTTCTCGTTTTTGAAATGTTGTTTTCATTTTCACTTGTCTCAAGATGTTTTTGAATTCCCCTTTTAAATTCTGTTCCCTATTGGTTGTTTAGAAGCATGCGGTTGGATTTCCATGTATGTGTGAAATTTCCCAAACTCTTCCCGTTACTGATTTTGATTCCATATTATTTTGGCTGGAGAAGATGCTCAATAGGATTTCAGTCTTAAATTTGAAAAGACTTCTTTTGTGCTCAATATAATTTCTATCCTGGAGAATGTTGCATGTGCACTTGAGAGGGATGTGAATTCGGTTGCTGTTGGAGGGGAGATATTGTGTATGTCTGGTAGGTCTACTTAGTCTAAGTGTAGTTGAAATCCAATGTTTCCTTGGTGGTTTTTGTCTACATGGTCTTTCTATTCCTATTTCTCTCTTCATATCTATTAAAATTTGCTTTACATATTTTAGTTTCCTTAGCATCATTTTTTTAAAAATTATTTTTCAGACAGTTTAAATAGATTCATTTTTGGTGAGGTGGTTTCAACTACTGGGAGATTATTGTCTTCTTTTGGTGGTGTTATATCTCCTTGATTTTCAGTTTATTATTGCCTTACACTAGCCTATGTATTTGACAAAGTTAGGGATTTATTCCAGGCTTTTCAGACTGGCTTCGTATGGGAACTTCATTTTTTGCTCAGCCTATCTAGAGACTCTGCGGAGGCCATCTGACATAATCCATGGGGGTGCTGACATGGTGCCTTGGTCTGTAGTGTTGGGCTTGGAGCCTCGATGTTCTGTGCCTGCTCATGGGGTCCACAGGCATGGGCCTGTAGCCTGTACTTGTAGGGTCCAGTTTAAGGCCTGGGTCAACAAAGGTTGACCAGGTGCTGGGGTGAACTTTGAGCCTAAATATGCAGGGGCCAATCAGGTGCAGGGATGGGTCTGGCTCCTGGGTACATTAGGTTAGGCCTGGAGCTTGAATCTATGTGGTCTGACCTGGAACTCCATCAGTCCTGGAGCCTGAGGCCAGTTCTGGGTTCCAGGTCTCTAGGGGTGGACATACCTTGGTCTATCAGGAATGGTCTGGCACTGAGTCCTTCTGAGCCAGACCTGGACTCTGGGTCTATCGAAGTGTGGGATTGTAGGAGCCAGCCTGAAGGGTGGCTGCAGGGACCCACTGGCACCGGGTATTCCTGGGGCCTGTTTACACAGGTGCTAGCCTAGTGTTTGAGATCAGGGATGCTGATCACATAAGAACTGTGGTAGGCCTGAAGTCTGGGGTTCTGTGGGTTAACCTGGTTGTGGGCTGGTCTGAAACCTGGGAAAGGCCTCAAACCTGTATCCACAGGGACAGACACTCTTAGGGTGCTAGGTTGATGACTAGGGATGCAGGGACTGTCTTTGTTCTGGGTGGGGGTCCTGAAGCCTTGGGCTATAGGGTTAGCCTTTGCTGGGGCTTGTCAAAATCTGGGACCACAGGAGCATATCTGAGAGTCAGACCCAAAGCAGTCTGGAGTCCAGGACTGCTGGAGTAATCCTGACACTGGGATGGACTGGGACCTAATCTCCTGGGCAGGCCTGGAACCAGAACTGTGCGATTCTACCTGTGGCTGAAGTGGACCTAAGGATCAATCTGTGGACACTGGCCTGGAGCCTGAGCACCCTGGGACTTATCCAGCACTGGATTTTACTGGGCCCAGTATTGGGGTCCAAGGCAAGGTCCAATGCTCCCTTCCTTCTCCTTCCCACAAGCAGAGGGCATCTCTCTGCAGGCAGAGCCACCTGGGCTTGAAAGAAGGGTAGTAAGGGTGATGGAAAGATGTCCTTCTTTCCCTCTTTGAAGTACCTTCTCTAATTTCTGTGCAGCACTCAGGAGCTGAAATTTCTCATGTAGTTTGGTTAATGTTTCTGCATAAATGAGAAATAGAAGAGTTCTATAGCAGCATGTGCAGAAGTTCTTTAATACTGCTAATGGTTTTTATAAGTTTGTAATTGGTTTCTATTTATAATACATCTGTTTGGTGTGTTAAAATGTGCACTAACAGAGAATGATATATTGGAAAGACTGTTTAAGTAGAGAGATGAGAAGTTAAAGGAAATTTTATGCTTTCACCAGATATTAATTATACAGCTTCTCTGTGCAAAGTGCATAATAAATGCATATTTACCTACCAAGGATATTTATATTTTAGAATGATCTAGATATTGTTTGAGGTTGATCAAAATGTCCTTTCTTTGTGTGAGCATCATTATTGAAACCATGTTTGAAAGGATTTCCTGGGAGAAATAAATCTATTGCTTGAGTTTGAGAGAAAAGAGTACAAAGAACATTTTTTTTTTTAAGGAGGAAGGGGATGACCAAAACAGTGAAATACTTTAAAAAGGGACAAATCAAGTATACCTTTGTTACCTAGAAGCTTAGACTCACTGAATTTACCTAGGAAACCATATTTGATGTCTTGAAAAACGTGAAAGATTAGATAATGATGTTGGGATGTCCTGTTATTGAATATCTTTGAAGACCATGACTGGGAAGTCCATTGGATAACATCCAAAGGTCGAAAGGCTAATTTAAAACTCTATGCTTAGACCAGTCTTTGGAAGGGTAACATTTCTGTCTTCAATTTGCTAATCAGATCATCTTAAAAATTTGAAAGATGATTTACAGTATCCTAAAGAAAGTCAATTGATCTACTCCCAGGGACTGATACAGTGACTGGGGTACAATGTTTGCCCAACAAGTAAATAAGCTCAGACAAATGAGTGTCCAGAGTAAGTTCACTCCTTGCCTCCCTAAGCATTTACTACACATGCTCATTGTTGAGCACCAATCCCATTTCTGAAGAATGACTGCATTTTATATTTTAAAATCTTTTTTTCTTAAATATTTATTTTTTAGCTTTAGGTGGACACATTACCTTTATTTTATTTTTATGTGGTGCTGAGGATCAAACCCAGTGCCTCATGCATGCTAGGAGAGCACTCTACCACTGAGCCACCACCCCAGCCCTAGATTTTGAAATCTTCCTCCTAATCAGTTCATAGAAAGGCAAAAAAACGTTCCATTAGGGAGAAACCCCATCTGAAGAGTGGCAAGCAAGATGTTAAAGTTTGCATAATGGAAAACAAATTATGCACAGGAGCTGTGTGCAATGACTCAGAACAAGAAGAAGAATTGACAATTTTTTAAACTCCTCCTGCTTCTTTAATTGTTTTGGCATGTGAGAATCAGAGTCACATAGGCATACACATTTTCAGCCACCAGAAGCCTGCTGCTTGGCTGCTCAGGGGCCTTTTTGGTAGAACTTCACACTGCAGAATAGCCCCCACATAGGAAAAAAAAAATAAAGTGTTGTTACATTTTAAACAACCAAAGATGGTTCTGAACCTTTTCACTGAAGCGAGTATGATCAGGTTGAAGGCTTTGACCAAAACAGAAATGAATTATAAAATTGTCTCCCAAACCCAGAATCTGTTCATAGAGGAGGCTGGAGACCCATCAAGGATCACAAAATGATCTTTGTCAGTGAAGACTCTTTGGGTGTCATTTGTTTGGGGGTTTAAGAGTGAACATATATATTATAAATGTCTCTTTTCCTTTGTTTTTATTGCCTTCTAGTATTGTTTCTTTATGAGTTTGGAAGAAAAACGTCAGAAAAATACAGCGATAAGAGTCAATAAATTTTCTGAAGAGAGTTCAATGGCACAGTTAAGATTTCTTAAATAAAACAACTGCCTCTTGCCAAGGACAGGACTGTTCTTCCAGTTACTGATGGGAGAGGGGGCCCACAGACTCCCCCATTCCAGCCAGGAGACTGACAACAGCAGAGCACACCCACATCTTACAATGCCACAGCCGAGGCTGGGGGTGAGGAGCGAGAGCAGACCCAGGCTCCGGGCCCCAGCTGTTCCCACCTCTCTGGCTTCCACAGAACCTGAGTTAGACTGGAGTCTGTTCAGTTCTCTATGTGTATGGGACACTGCTGGTCTTGGTGGTTGAATATAGAACACATCCCTTGTTTTAGCAGGCTTGTACTCTGGTCAGGGAGGAAGATGAGAAATGTTCAAACTAAAGTTCATCCTACAAAAGCACGACGTGACAAGTCAACAGGAAGTGGACCCAGGAAAGTACCGAAGAGAATTAAAGGAAGGAGTGGTCATTTTAATCCAGGCAGGCCCATGTTTGGGCTAGAATCAGGCATCTGGTGAAAGACAGAATATGCTGGCACTTACCAGGACAAGCCCATCCACCTGAGGAGAGGGACATGGCCTGTGCTGGAAGGTTCAGTTCCGCAGAGTTTCAGGAGGGACTGACGTGGTCAGAGAGGGCTCCACGTTGAAGGTGGGGTTTGGGAAGGGCCTGGAAGGATGGACGAGATTTGGATAGGGAGAGGGACTCGCAGAAGATGTTCCAGGATTCAGAGACAGTCCTCAGCAGGGCACGGAGCAGGGTGTGTGAGGAGTGACCGCAGCTTCGCCAGGGTTTGGCCCTCTGGAGTGAAGGTTTCTGCAGGAGACCACACGGGAAGCTTAGAGAGACCCTCAGTGCACACCTGTCGGAAGAGGGGAGCAGCCTGCAGGACAGGCAGGAGCTGGCTCGCGTCATCTTACAGCACAGCCCCGGGGTGGCTCTGTTCTTGAGATCCTTCTTCAAAAACCCTTATTTTATGATCGAGCACCAAAGTCAAATGTATATTGAAATACTTATCTGAAAACATGGTGAATAAAAATTGTGGAATTATTTCCTTAACAGCAGGACATTTCTTAAGGCAAAAAAAAAAAAAAAGAGAGTTATTTCCTTTATTATTTTTAGTACTTAACTAAATGCCCGCTAGTCTTGAGGATCAGAAATAAACTCTTATCTTCAGTCATTTTTCTTATCTTTGAAACTGATCCAATATGAGCATTTTCAACTTTTGAGTTGCAGGAACAAGTATTCTTAATAAAATTATATGGTACTTTCTTTGATATCTGATTTCTATTTTTGTTTATCGTCTTTCTTTTGACTTATTATTGCTAGATGCTTTTAAAAAACAGGTTATATGGATTTTTTTATTCTTAAGTACATAGAAAAATCTTCAAATAAAATAAATTTCTCTAGACATTTATTATGTAAGAACAGAGCAACAGTATATATTCTTTTCCTATTTCAACTGGCTGCTAATAAGCAGAGTTAGTAAGTCAATTTTGTGTGTTAAAGGGAGCACTAAAAAAAGTATTCTGTTTCTAATTCTGATGTTTTACTCCTCCCCCCTTTTTGGGGCTATAAATGGAAGTATTTAGGGTGCTCTGTTCTTAGTGGTCTCTTGAGTATGTGTTCCATGTTAATAAATTAAAGTAGAATGTGCATTTGTTATGTGTAGGTTTCATTCTGCTTTGAAGTTGGTTTCATTTTTCTTCTTTAAAGAACTATACTAAGGTAAAATGAAGTATGTAGACAGTTAAAGAAATACCAAGTCATTTAAATCATTGAAGTCAGCCAAGCAAAGACCTTAAGACATGGCTTTAGTCCTTCATGATTATGTAAATCTTGCTGAGGGAAAAAGATATATGTGTAAGAACTCATGGAGCGACATTGCAGATTAGAATGCCAAACTTTCTTACTAGTATGCACAGAATGCTACAGGAAGCTGGCGAGCATGGCAGGCTAATGAGGGGCGCGGGTCACCCCAGATGTGTACTCAGAGAGGTGACAGGGCAAGGTGTGCTGGTGTGAAAAGGAAGACATTCCAGAGCCAGAGATGCTGGAATCTGGCTGGCCTGGGGGTGGATAGCTTGGAAATACAGACGATCGATTTGAAGTCTGTGTTGAGACTTACTGGGACTGCAGGGACCTTGACGAGCTCGGTGTCCAAGACCTGTTATATGCTGCAGCCCGGATCCCTCAGCTAACAATATCATTCATTCATTGAACAAGTGGCATTTGACTCCTAATAGGATACGTGAGGTCAAGTATTGGGTGTACAGACATAGAGAAGGGACTAGAATAAGGAAACCAAGAGAGTGGTGTCATTGTCCAGCTGTGAGAAAAAGAGGGTTTGCACTGGAAAGTGGTGATGTGAGTGTCCAACAGTGGACATTCACAGACATAGTTGACAGACAATACTGGGTGGCTGCAGTAGGTGAGGGGCTAAGGCTCCAGGGTTGCATATAGAAGTCCTTGAAGGTGGAAGTCGAGCATTGGTGGGGGTAATACAAGAGAGGGTGAAATACCATTACGCTGTGTGAAATCACGCACTAACGTTTTAATTAGCTGACATGCAATATATTGCAAAGATTCAGAACGTGGGTGTCACCCTCAAATAACATAAAAAGATACTTTAAAAATGGAACATTTTCCTCTTTAGGGTTATGATTCAGTAATCCCAAATGACAGTAAAACAGAGTCATAAAAAAGGAGATAAGACGAAGTGTGGAATGCACAGAACTTCGGGTGTATGACTGATGTACATCATCATCGTCAGCTATAATATGATTTTTTTTACAAGACTATAAAATGCTCAAGTCCTTGAAAAAGGTGATTGTAGAAAGGGTGGGGCAGTGACAAGTCTCTTAAGACACGTTGCCTTGGGGAATGAAGCTGTTGAGTCAATTTTACCTTCTAGCCTTGGCCTTTTGTCAGAAAAAGTGTCATAAACAAAGGAAAGCCAACCTCCGTGAGACCCAGGCACACTATGTACCATGGAAGGCTGACCCTTTGCAAATTTGCACCTTGCCTCTGGAAGAATAGTGTTGGTTGTCATGGAAGATGTGTTTACGTAAATATCAGCATCCCCCGCGCGTGCAGGCTCTCTGCTCACGTGCCCATGCACACAGCGCACACACCAGGCACAATCATGCCGTTTGCCCTTTGGTAAATGGCATCATTACTCACAAGTCTTTCCAAGGATCTTATAATAATTCAGTTAAGAGTTCAGTGCATACTCCAGATAAATGTTTGTTTTGCCAAGAAACAAACCAATTTATTTGGTACTAACACCAAGGTGTGACTCTAACTGAGCTGCTGATGCACATGTATGGAGCCCGATATATTTTGTTGAGTTATGAAATAGTACTTTGTAGGTGTAGGGATTATTTGAAAGACAAGAATAAGGACATTTGTTCTAGGTAGGATGGAAGAGGAATAAAGATAAAAAAACCTTTTAAAAACCTGTTACACTTTAAAATACCATTATTCAGTGAATATTAGAGAAAACTAGCAAAACAAGACTTTGGGAAGTACACATACATGATCATAGGAGTCTAGAAGAAGTGGAGAAGTACAGGAAAGAAACAAATCTGAAAATTAAAAAATTTGCAGCAGCTTAATTAATATGGAGAAGTGTGCGCTGTAAGATGAGTGATTCCTTTAGAGATATTGGTGCATGCTGGACACATGATCTTGTTCTCACCTCCTGGCCCTATGGAGACATGAGTTTTGTTACAAGGGAGACTGGACATAGGAAAAACTTCAGGAAGGGACATGCTCTGTGGCCTGGGGAGGCATTCCTGTGGGGCTGGAGGACATTTCTTAGACTGGACAGCAGATTCTCCAGGCAAGGAAGAGCGGGGTCAATTCTCCTAGCAGGAGTGGAGAACAGGGGTTGGAGAAGTGGTGGAAAGAAACACTTGGAGAGTTTAGACTCCAAAGGTAGAAAACTCTTTATAATGTTGGTGATTCATTCACAGTCTTTTACATCTTGAGAATTAGCACCTGGGGGATAAAGTTAAGCACAGTATATCACTTCAGTATTTTGGAGAACATCATTTGATACATTAAAATCCCTGGCATAGTGAACATATTACTTTGGTATTCTCCAGAGAGCTAATGAATAAATATTGCATTTAAGCACATTCCCAAGAAACTCCTCTGAATTCACATGACAGCCCAGACACGCTTACTGTCAATAGGTTTGTTCTGGTTGGTTGTATTAGTAATGAGAACCTAAAACATGCCTAATGCTTACTGGATAGTGTTAGGATAGTCTGAGTAATAATTCTATGTGCAGCTGGAAACCTGGTAAATAAATGTGTATTTGAAAACTTTAAAAATATTACTGTACATTAGAATTACATAATTTTTATTTTTGTTTTCTGTCCTTTTACCCCACCACCTAATTGCTATATGGCAAGATTTCCTTTTTATTACATCAAATAAATAGTGTTATTATCCTTTATAGAAATTTGTATAGTCTGGGTAGAGTTAATAAAAATTATTATAATCGTGCTATATACAAAATGAAATATATCCAACACAGAGTTTGGCAGTAACTACTAGGAAATAAAAAAAAATTAATCCCTGTTCTCCAAATCTGCAACTTCTGTATTAATTACTTTTAAATGTAAATCTATGGGGAAGATTATTTCGGCTTCAAAATGAGCAACTCTTTCTCCTAATCTGATTCAGAGCCAGTATATTCAATTTCACAAGTATGTATTAAACTTCTTTTGTGATAATGAGAGATATGGCAAATTAAATGTCATAATCCTCTATGGAACTTTCCACCTTGCTCCCCAAGCAAAATTCCATATGAAGAAATGTTGTCTTGACATTCCCTCGCCTCCTTGGTACTTTCTCTTGCTCACCTGTACCTGTTCCTCAGGTGTCTCTGTGGGTACCTTATGCCAAAGGTAACTCCAGGCACAAGGGATCACCAGGTGTCTAAGTTAGGAATGCCTCTAGTGGCAGATGTGGTCTGCAGCAGCTTAAGTGGGTGGGTGTTTCTTTGGGTCAGGTGCCCAGGAGTCTAGAGGCAGTCCTCTCTTCCTCACAGGGCAGCAGATGGGAATTGTTGGTCTTACAGGCAGAACAACGTCGGCATCACTGATGACAGGAACATCTTTTACCTTTGTAGCAACATCAACAAAAAAATTTCCGATGCTTCTCCCCAAATCACCCTAAGAGATTTCTACCTCTGTGTACCTGTCTGGAAGTGTGTCTCATGGCATACTAGGGAGGGTGCAAGTCCAGGTGAAAGCGTGACCTTTCAGCGGAGGTAGGAGTGGGAGGCAGGATTGGACATGAACCTCAGGCTTGACCGGACAGTGGTGTTTGCCACACCGGGACCTTTCAGGTGAAGAGCACAGACACCGAGGGCAGAGGAAGGGGGAGGTTGCAGGTGGCGGAAGCTATAGACCAGGCTCCAGGCTTGGTACTCCCCTGTCATCCCCCAGTCTAGACCTGTAGGTGGACCCCAGGGGGCCATGTTCCTCTGAGGCAGCTCTTATTTACTTCTTGCATGTCATACAATAGAAAAAGATAGAAAATCAACCCAAAGCCTCATTTCCTCAAAATAATCTCACATTCTCACTCCATTAGATCCTTGGCATTTAATATAAAGATTGCTAAATGCCAATTTACTTTTTACTTAACGTTATTGCACAATCTTTTCCTCTCCGTCATTTTGTTTTTAATGAGTATCTGTACCATCTTCACTGATGCCTTTAAAGGATCGAAATTGAGAGGCAGTTTAGTAGCTTATATCGTTCCTGAGTGCCAGGAGACACAAAGTGCTGAATGTCCACAGTAGCAAAAGACAGTATTGTATTTGCTATTTTTAAAAGCCCTTCTTTTTGAACTCTCCGGGTTTGAGGAGTGTGCAGCCATGACCCCTTAAGACTTCATTCATGTCGTGTGAGTTAGTCATTCAGCTAAAAACTATAGGCTTAACACAGCTGGAAGCTTTTAATTTTTTTTATTACACATCCAAATTGCCATCTTAAATTTTAAATAGTGATACTATCTCTCTTTTTACATGCATATACACAATATATATGTTTGTATTTTTTGTATGCATTTTATTTGCTGAAATGACAATGATCATCCTTTAGAACTAGTTTTCCCCAACTTCCTTTGTAACCCTGAGCAGGCTTTTAAATGCAATGCTTAGCAAGTTAGTAGAAGGCCAGAACTCTGGATTTTAGAAAATAGAAGACACTTCACATAATGTCAACAGATTTTTAAAATCTATGTATGTCCTGTACATTTAAAGTCAATATTTACCTTTATCACCATAAGATTAAATAATTAAGTACATTCAATTTCTAACCAAAGTTGCAAATACAATTTTGGGAATTCTAAAAATTTAAAACTAAAACCTTATATCACTTTAAAATACATCCAAGTAAATCTACATAACTCATGATAATCATTGTCTATTTAAAAAACCCAGAATTTTTTACCTTTGTATTTGGGAATTTCACGATGTTTTTCATTTTCTGTTGGATTGGTATTTCGATTCCTTCTCCACTGTAGAATTTTATTCTAAGGTAGTATACTCTTGAAAAAGTTGTGGTTTCATGTATTTTTGGATGGTTATTATATAGGTTAGCACTGTGGTCAACCTATGGATCATACAGCCAGCAGACTTCTTGAGTTCAAATCTTGTTATCTGACAGCTGAATGTGTTGTGGGCCAAACTCTTGGTGCCTTGACCAGACAAACTCTGTTTTATACTGAGACTCCATTTCATATAAGAAATGTTTCTCCCATGTGAAAACCCTGCCTATGTCACCCACCTCCTGCTTAGCACACCCTGTTTGGTCATGCAAATGGCTTAAAAATGTTTCTTTCATTCTTGTTCAGTGTATTCTTGTACAATGCACCCTGACCTGGGTCATTTGGACCTGCTTCCTACTTTGCTTGTGGTTTTGGGCTATAGAAGATGTGCTCCGACTCCTGATGGAGGTCCAGGGGTGCAGAGTCGACTTGGTCACCGCGCTTCAGCCCGCTGGTGAGTAAAGTTGCCTGTCTTGCTTCAAGACTGTGGTGTATATACACAATAGAATATTATGCAGCATTAAAAGAGAATAAAATTACGGCATTTACAGGTGGATGGATGGAGTTGGAGAATATCATGCTAAGCGAAATAAGCCAGTCCCCCATATCAAAGGCTGAATGTTCTCTCTGATAAGTGGATGCTGATCCATAATGAGGAAGGGGTAGGCATGGGAAAAATGGAGGAACTTTGATTGGGTAAAGGGAAGGGAGGGTAGGGAGGGTGCATGGGGTCAGGAAAGATGGTGGAATGAGATGGACATCATTACCTTAGGTACATGTATGGCTGTACATATGATGTGATGCTACATTGTGTACAACCAGAGAAATGTAAAGTTGTGCTGCAGTTGTGTACAATGAATCAAAATGCATTATGCTGTCATAGATACCTAATTAAAACACATAAATAAATTAATAAAAAAGACTGACTTGGTGAGATTAAATAATTTTAATCTCACCACAACAAATGACCTTAGGGAAATTGCTCAACCTCTCTGTGCTTAAGTTCCTTGGATTGTAAAATGGTTAATATTATAGAGAATTACCTTGGAGACGTAAATGGGTGCACATATATAAATAACTTAGAAGAAAACCTGGGACACTTGGCTGTTATTTTAGACTGAGATTTTTAGAGTTTAGTTCCTCCTTTTATACATACAGAAGTGGATGATGACAGGAGGACTTTTGGTATCCATTATCTCTCAACTCTGAACTCCCTCCAAGTTCCATGCATCATCAAAACATTTGTTTAGCATAAGAGTTGACAACCTGATGGAACTCTCTTTTTGTTCTGTTGAAAACAAAGAGTTGGAAATACTGATATTTCAAACGGTTTCTGTAACTGAAGTCATTCACTATGTCAATTTCTGGGAAGTTGGCTACTAAAGGATTTTCTAGACTTACCAAATAGCTCTTAGAGCCTGTTACTCTTCATTTAGAGGCTCGAAATTTGATTTAGGATTCTCTGAAAGGGCTGGGAAAATAAAAATAGTAGACAAATTCCCCTGCTACATCTTACCCAATAAAATTTTTGATCAGCTTTATCATGGTAAAATTTACATAGAATTGATATACCCATTTTGAAGGTGAGCTTGTGTGAATTTTGACGAATGTATAAAGTTGGTATATCCACCACCGAAGCCCCCATGCAGAGCGTTTTCATTAGCCAACTTGTTTCCTCATGCATTATTGCCAATCCTTTCCCAGATGCCTGGACCCAAATGATTTTTTTGTTGCTCTTGTTTTATTTTCAGGTAGCGTTGGTTCACTCTCCAGGAGTAAGATGGTTGGGTTATCTGTGTTTTGTGCTCAATTTTACCACAGTAGCTGCACCACCTGAATCTACAAGAGTCGCAGTTGACATTCTTGTCATCTTTGCCATCCTCAGTATTTTTTCACAATAGTGATTTGATTGGGTGTGCAGTGGCACTTTATTGTGACTTTAATTTGTGTTTATCTGACTAGTTTATGATGCCGAATATCTTTTTATGTACTTATTTACCATCATTGTGTGTTTAGTTGCTCTAGTTGACATTCTTTGTTAAAATGAGCAAATTTTTTGCTCAGTTTTACACTGGGTTGCCTGACTTCTTATTAGTGAATTTCAAGCTCTATTTTTGTATTTTTAATAAATTATTAAAATTTATTATTTTTAATAAATTATATTTATTGTATTTTTAATAAATTATATTGTGTTTTTATATTATCTTTTAAAAATATTTTTAAATCTTTGAGCCATATTTTGAGCTCATTTAATTTATTTAAAAAATGCCCTTTGTGGGCTGGGGTTGTGGCTCGGTGGTAGAGCTCTTGTTTAGCCTGTGTGAGGCACTGGGTTTGATTCTTATCACTGCCTATAAATAAGTAAATAAAATAAAGGTCTATGAAAAACTAATAAAAATATTTTTTAAAAATTCCCTTTGTATTTCTAGTTTTCAGAGCAAGGGCCCTTGTCAAACCAGTTAGCCAAACTGGGCTTTCTTTCTGTCAGAAAAATTATCTGACTGTATTTTTCAATTCTAACAAATATGTTAAAGTGGACCCCTATAGTGGTCATCTCATATCTGAGTTCCATTTCTAAGACAGAAATGGCTTAGTTATTTGCCACAGCTTTGTGTCTCCTGGAGGAAAAAACAAAATGTGTGTTCTCTTTCAGTGCTTCTAACCCATGCACTTTGGTGGCCTTCCTAGGGTCCCAAGGGTCCGTCACTCCCAAGGGTGATGCTCTGGGTTGAGGAAGGTGCGGGCAGGTTAATGGAGAATGTCTTCACTCTCACCCCACTTTGCAGTATTTCTATAATCAGAATATTCAAACACAGGCCAAACAACTCCATTTCTAATTCCTTAAGAAAATATGCATACGACTGGGAAAGATGAGCTTTTCTCAGATATCAGTATTTTGAATTGTTTGATGTTAAAATTTTCCACCCTGGGCCAGTGTACCACAGGAAGATTAATATGCTGAGAATAAGGCCCTGCTTTGTACAAGGGAGAACCCTGGCCATGAGAGAGCAGGAGAAAAAGGAGGTCCCAGGACAGCTCAAGTAGAGGGCAGTTTTTAGAACAAACATAGATACAAGTTGAAGAAATGGAAACTAGTTCCTATTTGTACCTGTCTACCCCCTGGACAATTTCATGACCTCCTACGGATGGATACCCATACTACAGTTTGAAGACTTGTATTCTGCACGTAGGAAGTTTTTGAAGGGCTGAAGGAAGGAGAAACAATGGGATATTAAATATTCCACTATTCCTGATGGGATAGTGAGCTCTTTGATGTCTCCTAGATGGAGAACAGGATGAGGTCTTTGAAAGGTCAAATGAGGATGGCACCCTGAATCTGTTGTCCTTGACGAGAGATACTAATGCATGAGCTATCTAGTTGAAGTCTCTCTTTCTCTATTTGTGTACATATACTTATGTATTTGTCTCACCATTTCATAAAGGAAGGTGGCTTTATTTATGAGCACAGTGAAGTGCTTTTATTATTATCATTATTTTAAATTAACTATCATTGTTGCACCATTTTAAAGAGTCTTTGATTAATGTTTCCCCTATATGATTTTCTTGGGGAAAACCTCAATTGGTATCAGTGGGAAACCTAATTATTAGAGTATTTAATTAAGAGTTTCTTTCAGGCACTTTTCAAAGAACAATTTAAGATCTCAGAAACTCTACCTTATTTATAACTCTAGAATGGAACAGTGAGGACATCTTGACAGTATTCATAAAGACTCAACGAGACCAGACATTACAAAAATTATTTTCATTTATTCAAGCCTTTAAAATAAAATATTCATTTAATATGATATTCACAGAGGCAATAAAATACATAATTTAATCGGCTTTTCAAACTCATTTAAAAATAGAGAGCTGTCATTTTAGAAAGCTTAGCTATTTTTCTTCCCTCTAGCACATTAGGGGAAAAAAAACACAGCTCACAAGGAACCATAGCATGTAAGAAATCCAAGTTCTGTCTTGCTCACGTATCTTAATCAACAGGGAGGAAAAACCTGCTGCTGCAGCTGCTGGCATCCGGGCCCTTGACTTTGGGTGTGCTGAAAGTTTGATATGAATTCGCAGTGTGTCTTTAGTGCACCTGTCTCCTTTCTGTTTGATGATCAGTGTGGGAGGTACTTAACAGCTAGACTGAAAGTCTTCTGTTTGCCTCCTTGAAGGCACATTCTTTGACATTCTCTAAAAAGAAAATCTGTACTTGCTCTCTTGTATTCCTTAAAAAAAAATCCCCAAGTTCATTCTGGTATATTTGTCTAATGATGGGAAAAAATGGAGACCTTATTCAATTGTAAATGTGAGTCTTTTATAAAAAGCTAGACATGCTCCAGTTTTGAAAGACAGAGGTCCTCATCCCTCTACTAGAAGAGCTGAGTTCCTGTAATCCTTAGATGGACCAGCAGGATCTGAATTCAGGTCATCCAAATGCAAAGAGTCCTTTAGAACCAAATCATTTGAAAAGAATTGATGAGGCAGCAAACATACCCACGTGGAGTATGGAACCAAACATAAGACTGAGTTCAGATGATGCAGAATATGCATCACACCACAGAATGAAGAAAAGGAGATTGAATTAGGTCTCATACTAGAGAACCCAGAGCTTGACCAGTTGTTTCCACTCAGTAGCCACAAAACCCTGCTGCCATCTCTCAAGTCCTGTTGTTTCCTCTAATTGCACCTGTCTATGGCACGCAAGGAGCTCACCTGGCTATGTCCTTTCTACTTTTGGGCCCAGGGACATGGCCTCTTCTCAGCACTGTTTAATACTCATTACCTGATCCTTCCCTGAAGGCATTCTTCTTTTAGCTACTTCCTGCTACACATCAGTTGGACTCTAGTTAAACATTTTAACTGGGTGTCTGTTATTTGTGCTTTTCCATGTATCTCCCATTATCTCTCATTGTATTAATTCACCCACTAGAGTCCTGGTATTTCTCCCAATGCTTAGACTGCACCTCCTGCTGCCTCCTGGTCACGATGCAGGTGTCATCTGGGTGCTTCCTATGAACTGAGTAGCTGTCATATGAGACAATCTGCAAATTGTCCTTCTCTAGGGCTTGAAGAGCTATTTGCCAAATTCAGTCCATTTGAAAGAATTTATTGTTTCCTTGAAGTATTTAGTGGTCATCAGCTGACCCCTGTGGGTGACCCAGAGGGTGTACAACACTCTCGATGAGTTAAGAACCTGATTCCAATTTAGTTATTGAATTCTATTTAGTGACAGTTTTCTCTCATTTCTGCTTTTATGTCACTGGAAAAATCTATTTTAAAAAACGGGAAGTCAGATATTTGCCTATATTATACTAAGAAAATATATAAATAAATAGGTTGCAAAGTTAAAAGTAAGATGATTAAAATGCTGGCAGAACACATTCATAAAAATCTTTATACAATCATAAATAGCAAATAAAACATTGATCACTTTACAATAATAACTCATTATATCTATTCTAATATACAAAAGTGCTCATCTAGGTTAGGAGATTTCTGCCTTAAAATTCAGTTCAGGTGTTAGGAGGTTCTCAGTGTTACCGATGTCAGATTAGGTCTGCAGATATTTTGGTGAACAGTTCAAGGACAATATATTTAAAGTCTCTCTCTCTCTCTCTCTCTCTCTCTCTCTCACACCCACCCACACACACACACACACACACACACACACACACACTCTGTGCAGTACACATGCAGACTTTTTCCCTGTAATTGTTCCCTATGCAATACATTATAACAACTATTTACATAACATTTACATTGTATAAAGTGTTATAAGTGATCTAGAGATGAGTTAAAGCTTATGGGAGGTTATGTGCAAATATTATACCATTTATATAAAGGACTTGAGCAACTGTAGATTTTGGTACTGAGGGTGTTTTGGAGCCAATTCTCCAAAACACCTGAGGGACAACTCTCTCTCTCTCTCTCTCTCTCTCTGTGTGTGTGTGTGTGTGTGTGTGTGTGTGTAAGTGGGACTATGTGCATATGAAACAATATTTGTCACAGTGAAGAACTGGACTACCAACCACTGTGTAAGAAAACCATTAGATAGATTCTAATGAAACTTGAATGTTCACTTTAACTTTTTCCTGACAACTGTCCCATCAAAACAAATAATTAAATATAGTTGTAGTTTAAGGATGTTCTTTAGTACTTTTCGTAGCTGTTCACTTAGTCTCTACTTTTCATCTGGTTGAAATCCTCCATTTATGGCATGAAAGGATGACTCAGGCTCCGTTTTGGTATCATTTTGCTCTGAAAATGCTGCGTTGTTTTTCCCATAGTATTTCTTGTATGCAACATAAACTGGAAAACAATACACAAGAGGTTAAGTAAATTTCATGGTGATTAGCTACAAACTTACTCGGGACAGTGATTATCATGTATGATTCATAAAACAGTTTATATTTTCTGCAGAATGGAGGCTGCTGAGAGAACACAGCCACTATCCCACTTCCCCAGTCACCTATGACAAGAGGGATGGCCACACTGGAGGAAGACCGATCATGAAACTTCAGGGATATCTGCTTGGGGCAACTACATGCCTTCTTCAGGATTCCAGTCCTTGGTGTGGTCCTCCACAATAATAAGAGCAAGAAGGATTCATTCATATCTATCAAATCCTAGTCCTCAATAAATATACTGCAGGCTACGGCATAGTGCCAAGACCTTGGTCTCTTGGTGCTCTAAGAAAGATTTGATCTAGAGTAATACTCCTGGTCTCTCTGTCACTTGCTCTGTCGTAGAGAAAAGCCACAGCAGAGTGGTGATCAACTTTCCTCTCTTTGGTGATGCTGCTGGTCTCTGGTAGCGACCATTTCTCAGCTTGTCTTTGAGGTCAGCTTTGTCCTGCCAGGGGACACCTGCAGGTCATGTGTGTGCATGTGTGCATTCATCTGCACATGCACGAAGCTTTGGAGAGGGGGCCATACTCACAAGCCCATTTGTCTATAGGGTCAAGCCATATTTTCCAGGTAAGCTTTATTTGTAGTAGAAGTGCTATTTTGTTATCTAAATATCTGATCTTTTCCCTCTACCTCTCAACTGGTTCCAAAGTCAACAAGGGAAAAGAAGGTATTATTTCTTGGACTCTTCAAATTCCAATACCTCACATATAAAATGTCTATAATAACATCATCTTCTGCATAGGGCAATGTGAACATTCAACAAGATAAAATCAAGCACTTGGCCTTGCCCATAGAGAATAGTGTCGATCAGCAAACAGGGATGGTCATTATGAGATGCAGCTGAGAGGCACAATGTCTGGTCTCAAAGATCCTAGTAAATCCAGACTAACATTGCCTTTGGATTTGTCCATGAACTTCTAGTAAATTATTAGATTTTTTTTTGTGGTTCTGGGAATTGAACCCAGGGCTTTGTGCATGTGAGGCCAGCATTCTACTAACTGAGCTATATCCCCAGCCCCTACTTATTACTTTGAATCCAGTGCACCCAGCTATTGCATTTAATGTAGCTTGTGCCCAGTTTGAAGATCCATCACTTATTACAAACTGCTTTGAGCTGGGACTTCCTCCGTTTATGCCAATGGTTTTATTTAACCAAACTGCATCTTATTTCTTTCTTTCCTTCCATCCTTCTTCCATTCCTTCCTTCCTCTTCTTGTTTCAATAAATATCTATACTGTAATATATCAGATATGTTTTTGTCATTATACAGACTTCAGAAAGATGTCTTCCTTATTACCATGCTTAAGGGTAAAACCAGGAAGGTACCAGACCAATGCCAGTGCTCTCTTCCTTCACTCTTTCAGTCCATATGACTTAATCTCTCTTGGACTCTTCATTCAACTAGTGCCTTTGGTTTTATTATGGACCAGCCCACGTTCCCTGCCTCGTCTAGTGGACATCACTAATTATTTGGCAAATCTCACAGTGTGTCAAACTGGATAGACCTTGAGGCAAGGAAACAAGATTATTCTACAAGAAAACAAGTCATTAGACCATGGACCTGCGTCCCCTGAATCAGAGTTAAATCAGGGCAAGGTTTTCAGTGATCTCAAAAGTCCTATTCTAGAAGGAAGCTCCTGCTGGCAGGATGACAGCAAGACAGGAGTGCAGAGGAGGCTGGAACTAGGTTGGAGCTACACAGGAAAACCAAAGGAACGTCTCCAGACATTTCCTAGCTTAATATTCACATTATTTTTGTCATGCACCTAGTATTTCCCATTAAATATCATGAAGCTTTAAAAGGTAGCTGAGATTATATATATATGAAAAGAACTTAAAAATAGAGGTCCTTGGAAAGTAAAACCTAGGGAAAAGTTTCAACTGGGTGATGGCCAGTGGTTGAGGATGGAAATGTATTTTATAGGGGAGTAAAATTAAGAGTCAGGCTGACTACTAACTACCCAGATACTTAAAGAACACTTTTGCTAAACCTTCTTCAATTACATGGGCATTTAGATTACACACAAGCCTGCCTTTTAACAACCTGATTAATGCCCTTTGTAATATTTTCTGATGCATATCCTATATTTACAAAGCATATTAAGACAAAGATTGAAGGAAAATCACCAAGTCCTGGGTCCCTTGGAAGCATTTAGAAAGGCACACAGTAAAATAGTCCTAACAGGTTAACACTCTCCGTAATCACCAAAGAAAAGAAACTCATGGAGAGAATTGGTTTCCATTACTTTTGACTTAAAATTCTTCCTTAAAGCCTTTGGGTAAAAGTGCAGCCTTTGGGAAGTCTTGATGATATTATCAGTGGGCTGTCCCTCTCTTTTACTTGTACAGTTCATTGCCAGGAACAGGGAATTTTAAAAAATGGACATTTTAGCAATCTAAGGTTTCTCAAGGAGGAATGTCATAAAGAAATTTGATTGGTGCTGTTGCTTACATCCTAATAATATTGCTGCAAAAAGGAGCTGGAAAACGCTGTAAATGAGCGGGAAGGTGAACACGAGATTGAGCTCCTCAGGGGTGAAGGAGAGCTGTACGATGGTGGAGCACAGCTGAGTGTTCTGCATCCCTGTTTCCAAAGCAACCGTGCGGCACCTGGGGGAGGGGAGATGTGGGGAGAACATGCGCTTTAGTTCTTGCTCTGTTCTGTTGTTGTATGACCTGAAAAGCAGATATAGCAATGACTACATAGACTGTGTTGTATGTGTTTTGCCTCTGCTTTGAGTGTACATAGTTCATGTATAAATTTTCATATAGAACTCTACATACGTAAATATACCGGTATCATTTGTCATATAATACAGTGATCTATTGTCTGTGATATAAATAAACCTATACGTATGTCACATAGCATGTGTGAAGAACAGGCTCATTTAGAATAGTGTTCCATAAATGGCAATTATGTCCCTGGTAAAGGCACAGAGCACAGAGGAGGGTTCAGAAAATATTCAAGATACAATATTAGCTATAGTTGTTTATTGCTAAATTCGTGTGGGAGTCGGGGACCTGGGAGCATTACAAGGCCAAATGCATAATTTTTGTTAAAGTCGCTCTTCTTGGAGGATAAGAATGCATAATCATAAAGATCCTGACCTGCACTTAGGGAATGGTCCAGAAGAATTTGAGCAAAAATAAATGAAATAAAAAAACCTTGTATTATCTGTTTTGATTGAAAGATACGAGGAAAGCCAACCTAATACAGAACTGTAGGATGATTTTGGTAGCCTCTTTAGTCAATTGTGGATAGATTTTGCTATTATACCAAAACATGGCATGTGGCAGGGTAAGCTGCAGTGTAGAACTGGAAAACATCAATAAACTTGTTGTGTTGGAACTTAAAAAAAAAAAGTAAAGGCAGTTCTTTTGGGGGACTTGAATAATTCAGGTATGAATGAGTCTATTGAGAGCAACATAGAAATGGGTGAATGTGATTAAGTGTGAAGGAATTGGAACTTAATAGTATTTACTGCTGTTATGGGTTGACTATGTTCCCCCAATCAAATTCATATGTTGAAGCACTAACCCCAGCATATCAGAATGTGACCTTATGTGCAAATAAGGTCAGTGCAGATCTAATTAGTTATGATGAGGTCATTAGGGTCGCCCTAATCAGCTGTGCACAGAGGGAAGATGATGGGACACAGAGAAGATGGGTGTGTACCAGCCAAGGACAGAAGCCCCTCCTTTCCTTGTAGCCCTCAGAAAACAAATGAACCCATATGGCCATCATTCTCACTTCCAGTCTCCAAAAACACTGGCAATGAATTTCTGTCACTTAAGCTGCTCAGTGTGTGACACTTGGTGCTGGCGGTCCTTAGCAAATGATAGCCACAGCAATCACAGATGAAAATTCCCAGCCCCAAACGCCCAAACACCAAAACACCATACCTGTACCAGGGCTGACCAGCTATTCTAGCCATAAAAAATCCCAGGCTATAGCCAGCTATAGGAAATATGGTCCCTATGATCCACAGCTTAGGTTCGATGATCCAGGCACTCTGGTACAGTATCCCTCCAACCACAGCTAGGACCACGATGAGGATGGCACCCGCGATGGACCCGATCTGGAAGAGAGGCACAGGGCACCCAGCAGTCGTGTCAGAGCGTGCGCAGATGTGGTGCCAGGACATGGGTCAAGAAGACGCCTTCCGTTGGGGCAAGTGGTAATGGAACTAGAAGGCCCGTAGGCCCAGACTAGGGTGTGTCCCATGTGCTAATCTTTAAGAAAAGAGCAGGACATACAGTATGCATACTCAAATAGCCTGAAGAAGGTTTTCTGGCCTGCAAATTAGCTGCCTGAGTGGAAGAGAATCCACTACAGTAAGAGCCTGGAGAACCTGGCTTGGAGATTCAGTTCCTCCCAGTTTGTCTCCTTGGGTGAATCATCAACCTTTCTGAATCTTTATTTCTTCGTCTGTAATTGGGGATAAAAACTTGCTCCAGCCACCTTTTATGATGGTTATGGCAATAAAAAATGGATGTAAAAGTCTATGATTTAAAAATGCATTAATAAACATAAGCCACTATTGCTATTGTTTTCTCTTTTTGACATTCAAACATATTTGGAAATTTAAACTTTTTTTTTTTCTGTAGAGATGCAAGGAATTCCAACTAGCTTACTTTGTCCCCTGTGCAGCAGAATCTATCTATAGCCTCTACAGCTGTATTCATATAATCTAAGTATAATATAGCTGGTGAAGGGGAATGAATGATCAATATATGTAGTGATTTTATATATATACATACATATATATATATATATTTATATATACACATATACATATGAACACCTACTGAGATGGTCATACGGTTACAGACATAAGAAAGGTATGTTCTATTTTCTAAGATAGCTGTTGAGGTATATTTATAACAGAACTCCTATGACAGAGACAACAGCAATGCACTGTGGTATAAAGTAGTGTAAAACCAAGAGGTGATATTTGAACTGGTGTCTCAAAGAATGGATAGAAATTCACTCTGTCGATGGGAACAAGAAGGACGTTCTGGGAGAGGAGACTGTATGACTAATAACTTCAGGCCCCAGAGGTAGTGATATGAGGAGGATAAAACAATTCAGCAGATGGACCCACCCCACCATTCCCGGTCTCCTGAGGAGCACCTACCTATGTAGGCTGTAGCATAGGTACTTACTTTAAGTATGACCTTCGCTATTGCAGGCCATTTGTGATTAACAAACATTCCAAAGGAAACAGGAACCACAAGAGCAACCAAAGAAATCCCTGCAGATGGCAGAAGAGCAGTTGGATCAACAGAACACATAGCACAGAAAGTAATCAGCCTGAAAAAGATGCCGGTCACGTTTCTTGGACTTACAAAATGGAATGCAGAATCAACATGCACGTGCGCGTGCACACACACAAATTTTCACCCACTCCGGAAGCTAATTTAATATTACTGGTTGACAATTAATAATATTATAATATTGGTTATATAAATCCTGGGTTGATTTTTCAGAGTTCCTTATATAGCCAATATCCTTTTGTTTAAATTTGTCAGAATTGAGTCTTTAGTCTATTCAAAACTTTATATTCTAGGAAAACTATCTGGCCAAAGTTTTTTTATTTTGTGTGTGTGTGTATGTGTGTGTGTGTGTGTGTGTGTGTATGTAAATATGTTCTTGTGCTGTACATAGATGTACACAGATTCTCTGTGTTACTTCATGGTTGTAGAAATAAGAGAAATACTTTAAAATAAGAGACATAGAAGAAAATATTCAAAATTTGCTCAAGATCTTCAGGCATTCTAATGGCTAATGACTTCTGGAAAACCGACTTCAGTTTTCGCATCCACACCACAGTGAGAAAACAGATTGGAAGAACATGCTTTAAATTTTCCATGAGATAATGTATTTGGTGAACTCTCTGTAATTATAGTTCTTTGCAGCAATATGCTAACCCAGCCAGGTGAAAGAATTACACTTGAATCTTTCCATGTTAAATTTACTGCTTATCTTGGAACTTTTGGTTTGTTTCTCCATATTATTTAACATTCATTTGTCGAAAAGCTGCCTTTATACAACATAGCACCAACAGCTGCTAATTCCTCATGGGCTGTTGCCTTTTCAAGCCTCCTTTTCAAGCGATATGAGAAAGTGGAATCAAATAATGAAATTTTAAGAGTAGATGTTGTCTAGTGTTGGGATAAATTGACCTAGGACTGGAAAACAGGTCCTGGATTCCAGCACTATAATATTAACTTAAAATGAATATAATAATGATGAAAACGCAATTTCTTCTCAGCCTTCTAGCACTCCTGAATATATAAGGGTCAACAATTACATTTGCCCAGAAAATACTCAGCAAAATTAAATGATTCATGAAACCAAGAGCTGGGAAGAAGAATGGGTAGGAGGAAGTAAGGAGAAAGGTGGATCTAGGGATATGGGCAGGAGTACTGAGGTGAGGCCCCCAGGAGAATCCCCTTTGGGTGTCCCCACATCCTATTTTTTGGGGGGGAGGAAGGGGAGGAATTTTCCTATCTCTCTAGACCACTTCCTAAATTTTGTGAAGTTTATAGGCCTTAAATAAAAATTATCTTGATACAGCTTGTTCGTATTGTGGTGACTTAGGATGGAAAGTATTTCAGGTTAGGTTTTGGTGTTAGGTTTTAACAGGCGGGATCTACTTGGCCTCTCTTTCTTAGAGTCCTGATCTCTGTGGGGCAGCCCAAGGCCAGAGAAACAGGCGAGCAGGATGACTGGCCAGGATTCATGGCAGAATGCTCTGCCTCTCCTGACCAGATGTGGCAGGCAAAGTTTTCCAGGGATTTGAAGTTGCCCCTTCTTCATACCCACAGGTGTGGCTCTGCTGAAGAGAAGGGATGTTGCAGGTCTTTACTGCCCAGTGGGCCCTGGGCTGGTGCTCTTCTCTCCCAGGACCAGTTCCTCCTACCCCAGTTGTCCTCTATGCCTATGTAGGTGAAGGAGCCTCTGCCTGCAGCTGTACCATTGAAATCACACGTGGGCTCTCCAGTGGCATTTACTCAGTAGGTATAGGAGGCAAGAAAAGAAAGTGAGAATAAAACAGAGGTGAACAGATTCATGGGGAGGAATTGGGAGCCAGATGGACTTGGCACTGAACCTTTCACTATTCACAAACTGGAAACTACCTAAGTCACCTGGGCCCTCTGTGCATGGGTTTCCCCTGCGTGGAGTGGTGGTGTCTGCTTGCAGTGCTGGGAGAATTAGCTGATGACATGGAGATGGTTCTGAGACTCACAGACCTGGGGAACTACAGCTTGTCTGGGGTTTTCTTAATGTCCAGCTGTGCAGAGGCTCCTCCCCTCCAGATGCCATCAGCTGAGGGGGTCCAGCACGTTTTCCTGAATCTGGAGTCTACAGGAGTACCTTTGTCCCAGACAAAATGCCCACCCACAGGGCAGGGTAGGGGGCAGGCCAGGGGGCTCTTTCCAGCTCTCAGCAATCTTGGGCAAATTAAACAATTGCCCTGAGACTCAACAGCCTCATTTATTTTTATTTTTTATTTATTTTTATTTTTTTTTATTGTTGGTCGTTCAAAACATTACATAGTTCTTAATATATCATATTTCACAGTTTGATTCAAGTGGGTTATGAACTCCCATTTTTACCCCGTATACAGATTGCTGTATCACATCAGTTACACTTCCATTGATTTACATATTGCCATTCTAGTGTCTGATGTATTCTGCTGTCTATCCTATTCTCTACTATCCCCCCTCCCTTCCCCTCCCCTCCCCTCCCCTCTTCTCTCTCTACCCCCTCTACTGTAAATCATTTCTTCCACTTGTATTATTCTTCTCTTACCCCTCCTTTCCTCTTATATGTAATTTTGTATAACCCTGAGGATCACCTTCCATTTCCATGCGATTTCCCTTCTCACTCCCTTTCCCTCCCACCTCTCATCCCTGTTTAATGTTAATCTTCTTCTCAAGCTCTTCGTCCCTACCCTGTCCTTGGTTACTCCCCTTATATCAAAGCAGTCATTTGGCATTTGTTTTTTAAGGATTGGCTAGCTTCACTTAGCATAATCTGCTCTAATGCCATCCATTTCCCTCCAAATTCTATGATTTTGTCATTTTTTAAAGCAGAGTAATACTCCATTGTGTATAAATGCCACATTTTTTTATCCATTCATCTATTGAAGGGCATCTAGGTTGGTTTCACAATCTTGCTATCGTGAATTGTGCTGCTATGAATATCGATGTAGCAGTGTCCCTGTAGCATGCTCTTATTAGGTCTTTAGGGAATAGACCGAGAAGGGGAATAGCTGGGTCAAATGGTGGTTCCATTCCCAGCTTTCCAAGAAATCTCCATACTGCTTTCCAAATTGGCTGCACCAATTTGTAGTCCCACCAACAATGAACAAGTGTACCCTTTTCCCCCGCATCCTCTCCAGCACTTGTTGTTGTTGGACTTCATAATGGCTGCCAATCTTACTGGAGTGAGATGGTATCTTAGGGTGGTTTTGATTTGCATTTCTCTGACTGCTAGTGATGGTGAGCATTTTTTCATGTACTTATTGATTGATTGTATGTCCTCCTCTGAGAAGTGTCTGTTCAGGTCCTTGGCCCATTTGTTGATTGGGTTATTTGTTATCTTATTGTCTAATTTTTTGAGTTCTTTGTATACTCTGGATATTAGGGCTCTATCTGAAGTGTGTGGAGTAAAGATTTGTTCCCAGGATGTAGGCTCCCTGTTTATCTCTCTTATTGTTTCTTTTGCTGAGAAAAAACTTTTTAGTTTGAGTAAGTCCCATTTGCTGATTCTAGTTGTTAACTCTTGCGCTATGGGTGTCCTATTGAGGAATTTGGAGCCCGACCCCACAGTATGTAGATCATAGCCCACTTTTTCTTCTATCAGACGCCGTGTCTCTGATTTAATATCAAGCTCCTTGATCCATTTTGAGTTAAGTTTTGTGCATGGCGAGAGAAAGTGATTCAGTTTCATTTTGATGCAAATGGATTTCCAGTTTTCCCAACACCATTTGTTGAAGATGCTATCCTTCCTCCATTGCATGCTTTTAGCCCCTTTATCAAATATAAGATAGTTGTAGTTTTGTGGATTGGTTACTGTGTCCTCTATTCTGTACCATTGGTCCACCCGCCTGTTTTGGTACCAGTACCATGCTCAACAGCCTCATTTATAAAGTGATGATAACATCTCTTGAGAGACTATCAGCTCGTTTTTTTTCTTCATTAAAAAACTAGAAAAACCAACAGCAAAAAGAGTAGGTTGGAGAATAGGCCTGAGCAAACCCTGTGAATAAACAGAGCTGATATCTTTGTATTTCAAACTCTTCTTTGTTCTTCTTTTCTCTTTTCTTCTTTAACTTCTTTCATGATGACCTTTTCCACCACTGAGGTGCTGGTGTATTTCTTATTTTCTCTTCCTTTCAAAGTCTATTCCCATTAAAGGGGGGTATAAACCATTTACATGGTAGTTAGAATTACTCAATATTCCCATAGGTATTTTCCAGAAAAAAATTGAATATCAAGAGGAGAATACTTACAGTTTAAATTCTTTCCTTAAGCAAGGAATAACATGTAATCAAAATTCCTGAGTCAGCAAGCAGGTTCTTTGAGATGCAGATAATGCTTGCCTTTCAAACTGCTTTCTTTAACTCTAAGAAGTCTGTTCACTGAGGAGCAGCCCTGGGTTAAGCAGCCAAGGGGGCCGGACAGGAGGGACACTCTAAAGCCTGGTTTGGGGAGATTATGTCTGATATGATGGAGTTTCCCATGGGTCAACAGGAGGACCCTGTACAGAGAAAACCCATACTGAATAGGCTGTGTCCAAGAGGACTGCTTTTCTTTTGCTTTTTTAAATCTAATACTTATGGTCAAAGTTGGGGAGAGAAAAGAGACTGCAGGAAAATATTACAGTATAGATCCTCCCAATTGGTGCTCATAAGTTTGTTCCAACTCTGTTGTATATACCTTGAATCACACTTGATCACAGAAACAGCATGTCTTAGCTGGAAGGGAGTTTTAGTTCAATTCCCATCCCAACAGGAGTCTCTCTTACAGTCACCCCAGTGAGTCACTGTTTCCTGCTTCCCTTCACGGGAGACCCACAGCTTTGGAGGCAGCTCATCAGAAAGACCAGTGTTTCCCAGGGTGGCTGAAGAGAAGGCTTTTGAGCGTGCAGTGTGCCTGGAGGCTGGTACTTGCTCTTTTCCATCACATCTTTACTACATAGTTTTAGGGAAGGCCTGCTTTCAACAAGCCAGAAGCGCTCTTGTCCTGCCCTTGACCTTGTCCCTGTGTTATGCCAACCCCTTCATCTCCCACCATCCTCTGTTCTCCCCCAAATAGAGGAGAATCTCCTTCGAGATAGAGGAACATCTAAAAGTTGAAAGGAGATGGTTATAACTAGAATGTTTGAGTTCCAGGCAAGAAATGCAGGTTGTGCCCTTACATTCACTGTGTATCGAGATGTGGTGCACAGCTGAGAGCTGCTCACAGTAGGCTTCATCTCAAGAGTGTCCCACTCCTGAGTACTCACTAGGTGCTCCATTTTTAAATCATCATGCTGGTGGGACTGCAAACTGGTGCAACCACTATGGAAAGCCGTATGGAGATTCCTCAAAAAATTTGGAATGGAACCACCATTTGACCCAGCTATCCCACTCCCTGTTTTATATCCAAAGGACTTAAAATCAGCATATTAAAGTGATGTAGCCACATCAATGTTGGTAGCAGCTCAACTCACAATAGCTAAACTATGTAAGCAACCTAGGTGCCCTTCAACAGATGAATAAAGAAAATGTGATGTATATTTACATATATAATGGAATATTAGTCAGCTTTAAAGAAAAATGAAATTATGGCATTTGCCGGTAAATGGATGGAGCTGGAGAATATCATGCTAAGTGAAATAAGTCAATCTTATAAATCCAAAGGCATCCCTGGTATGTGGATGCTAATTCACAATAAGGGGTGGGGAGGATAGGGAAGAATAGAGTTACTTTAGATTTGGTAGAGGGCAGTGAAGGGAGGGGAAGTGGTATGGGGGTAGGAGGGATAGTAGAATGAAACAGATGTTATTACCTTATGTACATACATGACTGATGTGATTCTACAACATGTACAATCAGAAAAATAAGAAATTATTCTCCATTTATGTGTGATATTTCAAAGTGCATAAATGTATTCTACAATCACGTATAACTAATTAGAACAAACAAACATTTTTTTTTAAATTAAAAAAAAAAGAAATCATCATGTGAATGTTTTTTTTGATCTGGTGTGATCTCCCACGACTATGAACTACTCGCTCTCCAGCTTAAGGAAAAGACGGAGGCTTCCATGGGCCAGCAACTTTGAAGCCTCCAGTAGACTGCTGGATGGGGCAAGGGGGCCCCCTATGTTGGCTTCTTCTTTGGTTATTTGAATTGACAAAAACTCAGATTCTCACATTGGGTCAAGCCTTAGAATTTGCACCCTGCCAATTCTCACCCAAATGTTGAGGTGACTTTCTAAGGAAAGTTTAACTGGGCCCAAACCACTATTACTCCAAGAGGAAAATACTGGATGAGCTTGAGCCTGTCTGAGATCCTAGTCAGGAATAAACTGGCGTTTTGAGGTTGATGTCGGACATGATCTTGCAGAAGAGTGGCTTACCTATGTTGTCATAGGGAATGATGATGGTCCCAGCGTCCACCCACATCTTGGTGTAGATAAAGAGGCACAGAGGCATCATTCCTAGGGCGAGCAGTGTGGAACACGTGGTCATGCTGACGCTGTAAGGAAACGAACATGTTCACAGGCCCACTGGGTTTCCTAGGGGCAAGCGGTTTCATTTTTGATTCATGACACGAAAGTTCTGCAAGAAACTGTCTCAGCCGGTGACATCATCCGGTACAATTGGCACAGCACACATGTTTCTGCAGAGCCTGGCCTTGGGCACCACCACTCATATCTGGTGTCTCTCTACTTCACCTTCCACTCTCCTTCCCTCTCTATTTATGCTCAAGAAGCACAGGAGTTATTCAAAGATGGCCTAAACTAATTATTAAATAAGGTACAAGGAGCCTGGGTGTGTCACTTTTGAAACTCCAATGAGACAACAGCCAATGCATTCATACTAGTCTGGACTACAGGACCATAGGGGGCTTTTTGTATCTCTGTGCTGGTATGAGCTGGGCCCTCCTGGACTTTGGAGGAGAACACCTGAGTGAAGGGGAGAAGACCTCATTGCCTCTTGATCAAACACTCAAATTATTGCCCAAATGGCCATGCTGGGGAAGAGAAAACTGACAGTTAAAACAACAACAACAAAAAAATGTGCCTGCAGGCGAAATAGGCCTGGATTCTGAGGACCACGTCATTGCCAATTTACCAAATGTGTGTTCAGAAGAATTGGGGCCTGGTGTTATTCCTTTTTAAGCAAGTCTATTTTTGTAAGGGGGACTGGCTGACTAATTGGATTTTGGCTTTTGACATTCATGGAGGAATCGATATCAAATGGTACTATTTTCAGCAACTGTGACAGTGGATGGAAAAGAAATTTTTGGGTAGTGGTTCTTCCTGGTTCCCTTTCAAAAGTGCCCAGTGCACACTGACTGCCCCAGGGCAGAGCCACTTACTGTCAGGGCTTTTAGGGGGGTGCTCGATGTCTGGGTGGGAAGAAAGTGGAGCTGTGATAGGCCCCTTTGAGATCGAAAGCCACACGGTGGTTTTTTCCTTCCCCATTTCCTGGTCACCTGTATTTTCTCTGTCCCAGCTTCCTTATTCTGAGGATGCATGTTTCCTGGCCCAGACGGGCACCAAGGAGAACAGAATTCTCCCTCTGGCCAGCATAGCATAACCACATATGTATATTTCCTGGCTTTTGTTTCTATAAACTGTAATGTTTTTGTAGAAAGGGGGAAGACCGATTAGCTGTCTTCCCAGTTTTGACCAAACTGTGATTCAATCCATTTTCTCTTTCTGTATTGTATTCTCTTATTTTTGGTGTGGGTGGGAGACTGAATCCAGTTAGTTAGGACCCAACAGCCTCTAGACCCTGGTAGCAGTGCCATTCACGGAGTGACTTTGGACAGTTGACTTGACTTCTCTTTGCCAGATTCCTTATCTCAAATGCAGATTGTGAACACTATTACCAACGGTGTCCAGTTCTTAGGACAATGCAAGGCACTCATTGAGAGCCAGTTAATGTTATCATTTTTAAGTTCCTATATTTTGTGTTCCACTACACATAGAATCAGGAAGCTGAGAGCAATTTCTCTGAAAGATATTCCTGGACAGCTGGGGCATTTAGTCCAGGCTTGGCAAGTACTTGACCGCTGAGCCACATCCCAGCCCATGAGAGCAATCTTTTTTTTTAAAAAAATTATTTCTTTTCTTTATTTTTATTGGTACACTGTAATAATACATAATAGTGGGATTTGTTGTTATATATTCATACATGCACACAATATAACAATATAATTTGATCAGCATCATTCAAGAGCTATTTCTTAAAGACTGTGAGAGGGGAACAAGATAGGAATTGGAGAGGAAATGGTTTGAATTTAGTGAGCAGTTTTCACAATATGATGTTACAGAGGCATAAGAGAATAGGTGGCTGGAAGTTGATCTCTCTAACTAATAAGAACAAAGTCAAGCCCCTCAAAATGACAATGAAACAATTCACAGAGAATTTTAATGCACAAGGTTGGGGAATAAATTATCGAAAGAAAATTCTTTTTTCATGAGCAATTTGAAGTTCTATAAAGACCACGAGTGTCAAAAATAGAAATACTAACATGAATTTATATTGGAAGGAGAGAAGATATTAATGTATAGGAAAATAAAACATCTTTTGACTTTAATTCCTGACCTTAGTACTATTAACTGACAGGGAGAACTTTTATGTGTGTGGGCAAAAAAGAAGTCAAAATGTGAGAATTCGGTGAATAATGAGGAACTCAGCAAAATCACTGGCAAGGAATGCAAAAGATTCTCATCATATTAGAATCAGAACACCCAGTGGGAGGACCAGGAGAAGAGAACATTGGTGTTGGTAGGAGCTGGAGACATGCCAGAAGATCTCTGCCAAATGCAGGAAAGAAGAGTGCCCACCTCAATGCATTTTGAGTACTTAGCGCTGTTCATGGAACACAATAGTGTCTAATAAATATTATCTTGTGAAATATAAACAATGCCACGTGAGAAGAGCAAAGCTTGGTTGCTTTGAGGGAAGATAAAGGGAAGAGTCAAATGGTGTTGGGTTAGTTCCCCCAGGCGTGGAGAGGACGCGGGCCTCTCTGCAAGTGGAGCAGAGGGTCTCCTTTGCATTGTGGTAGGCCAGAGGGTGGGGGGCCTTGAGCTGGAAGAGGAAAAGCAGAACAGCACATGGCCAAAGACAAAAGTCGTGATAGGCAAAGCTATGAAATAAGAGATCTAGAGAATAAGGAGTGTAGCGAGTAGGTGTCTCTGAAGGGCCTGGGGGAGACTGAGGAGAGGATGCAGAAGTCAAAGAAAGGAAAGTCGGGAGAAGTCCTGGCCTGGTGTGGCTAAGGCCATTGTGAAAGTTGGAGAGATGGGTGTTTACCTGTATCTTATGGTAGAACAAACACCAAGGAGGTAGCACAGCTTTGTGTCCCTCATCTGTGGGTTTTGGCCACCAGCAGATCACTTGCAAGGTCACCTTCATTGCTCCCTGACACATTTCGAGCACATGATGCTGCAGTGAAGCTATAACTTAGGCAGAAATTATCTGTGCACCAAACATTCACAAATGACAGCTTTCCAGGCCAGGCATAATCAGACAAGAGGCTGTGCTTCATTGAGCACAGATAACTGTCTATGTATGTGTGTGTGTGTCTGTCTGTGTGGCTACCTATCTATCAGTCATCTTTTTAGTCACTAGAGATGGTAAAATGCAATGGTTCCCATCTCAGAAGAGATGATAGGAGGGGGAAACGTCCTGGTTTTGTATCCTAGGACCACATCTGGGTGGAATTGTTTTGTTAGCACTGTGTGGTGTTCGCTTATTGGCAAAGGTACCTGTAGTGTGACAGTCACGTCTTGGCTGTCATCACTAGAGTGCAGGTGGAAATGGGAGGGAAAGTTCTAAGAGCACCAAACTGGAGATATAAATGTGGGAAGGACTGTTTAAGTACATTACCATGAGGCTTAACGGTTATCTAATGCTCACTCCAGAGGAATAAAACGTTTGGAAGGCTCTTCCCCAACAGTTGAAGTTTTACTTTCTGAATTTGCTTTAAAGAAATATTGGATTTTTCCCTAATGTATGCAATTCATGGTGCCGTCTTCTACCTAGTAGCAGAGTTACCATCTTCTCAGTGATGAGGGTCCTCTGTGCTACACACTATGACTAGCTGTTATAAAATGTTGAGGTGGCTGCTGGACAGGTGGACTCATCCTAGACAGATGAAGGTGTTATGGGCACTTTGTAACACAAGGGGAATCCATGAAGTGCACAGTTTATGTAATTAAAATTGAAAATTTCAATGCCATTTACTCCATTCTAGGGCCCATATCAAGCTGAAGAAGGAATCCTATCCATGGATCCATTTGGAGGTTTTCTACAAGATTTCATATTAATTGATTAATCTTTTTTTGAAAAAAAGTAATATACTGGGATTGTGAAAGGAAGTAGATAGGATTACTTAATCACCTCCTGTTCATGAGAATTAACATTTCTTTTAAAAGCAGACCAGTGGCATTGGGAGGTTTTAGATTTGGTTTACATTTAGCTTGCGGAGAAGAACAGGTTTCAACAGCCCAAACCTCCTGCATGACTTATTTTCCTGTTTTAGGATATGTTTGCATGTGTGGCGTTGCACCGAGGTGCAAGCTGTCTTGTTGAGAGGCAAGCCCCTATTGCTCAAAAGTTACAACTATTTCAGAGCTATTGAGTGGAGGTCAAAGCCCCTGCTCACTCCCTTCAGTGGAGTAGGGGCTAGTTTTTAGAATTCTCATCTCTGTGTGTCTAGGTCAAACCTGATCCAAGTCTAAAAAGACCCATTGCTTCATTTTGTTTCCAGATGAACAAAGCCTGAGCAGCACCTGCCAGCCTGTGCTCTTCCACAGGGCCTTCCTTAAAATAAAATAATTAAATTAAAAAAATCTACGGCAAGGTAGATACTCCATTTCCTTATATGAAAGAATCACGTAGGGTATGTAGTTTGTAAGACTTTTCTGAAGCTTCCGGAGCTGAGATGTGATAGCAAGTTCCTAATTGCTCAGTGGGCACTCCATCCATTCAGTGTTCCATTTCCTCACTGGGAGCTTCTCTCCTCTGCGTGTAGTAGTTGGGGATTATCAGAGCTGACTGCCTGTGGTATAGTATTTAATAAGCACACGCTGCATTAACACCTGGATGGTTTTCAGAAATGCATATCTTTCACAGGAAATGAGGAATGTGAGGTAAGGAAAAAGACATTTGTCTATTCAACTTCCCAGATTAAAATTCTTGGTCTAGTCCCATTAATGCTTCTTCTTATTTCTATTACACTTTTTCCCCCTTGGTGCTAGTTCAGTCTGGCACATGATGAATTGGACAAACATTATGATTTAGATTACTCTGTGGGAAGCAGAGAAACCATTTTCTGTTTATTGTATAGTGAGCTAAGCATAATTTTTAAAAAGACTTCGGTAGGGTTATGTTTGATTATGTGTGTGTGTGGGGGGGGGCGGTATTCAGTGTCAGTAGAAGTAAAACAAATTTATAGATCCTTCTTTAGGTTAATACCAAGACTCTGTCCAAAGAACTGGTGGCTTGGTGGAGCTGACCCTCATCTTACCCTAGATCCTAAAGTTAAAGAACAGTTTGATTTCATACCTGTCCTCAGAGTTCCTTGCCACCACAAAGAAAGTGGTTTTGTTTTTTTCTGATACCAACAGGGCAAACTTTCTCAGCTATGGCTTCTGGCTTGGGAAAGATTTTTCTTTTGAGAAACTTTGAATCTTTTTTTCCAGAGATCATCAGCCATTATGCAACTCCCTGTTAACTGAATTTGATTTAAAAGCACAATCAGATGGAAGTCCCAAATTCTAACAGCCAAGCAGCTGCAGCAGAAGAAATTTACCTGCTCAGGTTGAATTCCTTAGTGTGACCTTATAATGGCATTCAGAAGGCCACAGACTTTGAAAAAAGTTAGCCCAGTCAGTTTGGAGAAGTTGGAAGCGGAGATGTCTTACCTTAGGTCCATGTCACCGTCAACCCAGTAGGCGAGGATATTGGAGGCAGTTCCTCCAGGGCAGCAGCCCATGATGAGCACCACCACGGCCTGCACAGGCAGGATGCCAAAGGCCAACGACAGGAGGAATCCCGTGAGGGGCATAATTCCAAACTGACAGAGGAAGCCAATAAAGATGCCCCATGGCCGCTTCAAGTGGCCCAAGAATTTCCTGACTTCCACATTGCATCCCATGGAGAACATCACCAAGGCCAAGAGCACGGTCAGCACGGTGCTCACGATCACACTGAGCACGGCATTGAAGTTGCTCTCAGGCACCACACAGGACGAACCTTCACAGACGGATGCGTTGGCTAAGCAGACTGTCCAGTTATTCATCTTTGGGTTTGATGCTCCAATTGACAGACCACAGAAGCACGGTCCCCTGGTCCTGTCTCTACTGTCAGCCAAGATGAAGCAATGCTCCCTTCACATCAAACTTTTAAACCCTTTCTAAACATGTGGCCCTAAGTGTTTCTTTCAAAAGCCACCTTAGAGAAGCAATAAAAAACAATAAATGCTAGTATGTCAGTTTCGAGAGGTAGCGTTACAACATAGCACAAATAATGAATCATAAAAGTCGAGCAAAATTACTGGCCCAGACAGAATGTTATAATTAATCATTTATTGGCATGATAATGAACTGTGCCACATAGAAATGACTGTGTTAATGTTTAATGTGTGGAAGGTTTGTTGAATAATTTCAGTTAAGTGACAATTAAAATCTCTGAATATTATAGAACATGGTAGGGGTTGAGGAGTAGGAAAGCATATTGTTCCCTCAGCTCCCTTCAACGTAGGGTGGACTGGGCTCAGAAAAGTCAAGCTCCCTGTGCCAAGTTATCTTATAAATTAATTTCTAGACTGAACCCAAACCAGATTTTCAATTTCCTGCTTACTCCTATTGGACTGTAATTTGTATAAAGTATATGCAAGTTGGAGAAACTTCTAGGGCCTTGGTGCGAACCTATGGGAGAATCACTTTTGGGAAGACAGGGTGTTTTCTGGTGGGAAGGAGTCTGACTGGCAGAGCCACCCTCAATTACCTACACATGTAATTCGGCATGTGTTGCCATAGTAACAAAGTGCTTTATAGACAGAGACAATACAATTATTTAGAGGGATGAACCTCAGAGGATTAGGTCAAAGTGACAGTATCTCTTTGTGCTTAAGAGTCAGGAATTGAAAGTAGATTTTTTTTTTTTTTTTGTCAGGGAGGGATTCCCAGGGAGATTGATTGTCATAAATGTCAAATAGTCACCCTCATTACGGACAGAACACTGTACTTAGGTAAATTAGGGAGATAAAGAGAAAAGGTAGAGGAGAGATTGTCCTGTTCTCTGATGTTTATAACCTAATTATTGAGTCAGGAAACAGCATAGGCATAAAATTGAATATTGCAATCATGATTCACAATTGGGAGGTCAAATTCTAATTTATCGTTCAATTCAATCATCTTCAGTCAAGTATGGTTAGCACCCCCATTTTCCAGATGAGGAACTGAGGGCTGAGGAAGTGAAATGCTTCATGCCAGGTTACCAGCTGGTCATTGGAACTACTGGAACTCAGCTTCCTGGCTCTGGGCAGGAAAGGGTTGGTTTGCTTGGTGGAGATTCGGAGCCGGGTCTAGGATGGGGTGTCTCAGTGGGCACAGGGGTCCCAGGGGCCTGTTCAGATGTAGCTTCTTGTTCTAGAAATCTGCAGGGGGTGGGTGTGGGGCTTGTTTTCCAACAAGCTCATAGTTGATGGGGACAGTGCTGATCTGGGGACGGCATTGTGAGTGTCCAGGCCTTCAGAGCAGCAGGACAGCAGTGGGACCTGTGCACAACAGGACAACTGAGCGTGGGAAGAATTGGCCTTTCCACCATGAGCTGTGGTCACTGCAGGGGCCACCATGAAGAGGGGTAAGCAGAGCCAAGTGTCCTAGCAGCTGGGAGCCTGTGGATGATGTCCCTTTAATTTGAGATGGAACTACTTGGAAACCTGAGCCACTTCTTTGGAGGGTGGCAGCGATTTACACTCCCCGTTGACACAGCTCCTGTCACACTGGCACTGGTGGGCTGCCATTAGTCTGCCAAGCCCCACCCCGCCCACTTCCAGAATCAGAATCAGTTGGCTGCCCGCCAATTCCTGGGAGCGCCTCCTGTCTCTCCCAACAGCTAAATGATTAGCTAGGTAATTCCCAAAGAGGCCTCTCCTCCCACTTCTGGGTGTGGAATGACTTGGCCCTGCCCTGGTGGCCTCTCTAAGCATCTCCTGGGACTGACCTCTGGTTCCTGTCCTTGCAGGTGCCAGCCCTCCAAGGACAAGGTGAGCTGAGTGCTCCTCCTGCTGTTGCACCTTGGCACCTGTTCGTGACAGCTCTCTTCTCCTCCGGGCTGGGTGAAGGAGACTGTGTGCGGTGTTCATGTTTTCTCTCTTCCTGCCTTGATTTCTGTGAACTTCAAACCCTGCTGAAAGTCATAAAGTAGCCTGGGACCTAAAAGCAAGTAGCCTCTCTACTTCACCATGTTTTATCTGCAAAGAGAAACTTAAGGAAGCATTTGGATTTTGAAATTGCTCTGAAGTTGGAAAGGCCACAGTGCAAGACTGATACACAGAGTCAAGACAGGCATAGTCAGACACCCATCTCTTGAGGTCCGGTGGTGGTTGACCGCGGTGGGACTCCTGGTTTGGGCCCTGTTGGTCACTGGGTCGGCCAACTGCAGTCCATACTTAGCCTTTTTGTCCACATTACTAGAAGCAGAGGAGAGAAAGTGGAGAGAGCACAAAGCAGGTTCGGAATAAAGCTCTCCTCAAATTTCAGATGACTTGCTAAGGAGATTTTAGGCTCCTGAGGGCAGAATGCTTTGCATATAGACAACTTGCAAATGAGCAGTCTGTTTGACTAGACAGAGTGCTACAGTTCTGGTTAAAAAAAAAAGTGCCAATGCATTTCTAATTTTCACATTGTTTTTACATAAATTTGCACATTAGACTCGAGAGGCCTTCTATTCAAGTATTGGAGTGATCCACAATTAATTACTACCCTTAACTTCAGCTACATTCAAATCCAGGCATGGAAAATATCTAAATATATAAAGATTGTTCTCCGTGTCTGTAACCTAGGAAGGAGGGGTAGATGCGCACCTGGGGGCAGCTGGTAGCCTGGCTGGGTTTTCTATGGCCTTTCTCACCTGACTGCTCTGTCTCCCTGCTCTTCTGGACTCACATTCAAGTGTTCTAGAGAAACCAGCAGCAGATTCCTGCCTGGGCCTCCCTGGTGGAGACGCAGAGGGCTGCCGTTTAAAGTGGCTTCCACGTACAGTAGGAGAAGCTGGGGTTACAAGCTTGCCAGCGTGTTCGCCCTGCAGTTCACATGACAAAGGACGAGCTTTTCGTTTCCAGGTGCATTTTATCAGGGATGGCTCTATTCAGATCCACATTCGTGTGACTGAAATGATCTCCCTCTCTCTTTTCTCCAGTTCCTCCCAACACATCAATTTTTTTTTTTAAAATTAAATTTAATTTTTTTTTAAAGAGAGAGTGAGAGAGGGAGAGAGAGAGAATTTTAATATTTATTTTTCAGTTATCGGCAGACATAACATCTTTGTTTGTACGTGGTGCTGAGGATCGAACCCGGGCCGCACGCACACCAGGCGAGCGCGCTACCGCTTGAGCCACATCCCCAGCCCCAACAACACATCAATTTTTAAATGGAACTCCAAAGTTCCACATTTAGAGTTATTTGGAGGCTCCACTAACCCTCTTTGAAATAAACAGAAAAAATACTCTGGGGAGAATGGGTTATGAACCACTGACTAGGAGTTAAAGGAAAAGGCAGCATAACTCTAGGGAGAAGAAGGGCAGAGAAAAGGATCAGAATATATCTGAGGAACACCCCTCTGGGTTTGGGTTCAGAGAACTGGGTCCTTGGTCGTCTTCTTTTGAATATGCTGTGAAACTATTACGACCTTAATGTATGAACGTGAAGCTTTGTTGAAGATACAGAGGATGCTACCACCACTTTGCAACATAATTAAATCTAAATATCCACATGCCCCATGACCCAGTCGTTCCAGTCTTAGGTAAAGAAAGAAATCTATAAATGAAGTTTTCTGGAGACACGAGCTAGAATGTTCATGGTAGCTCCATTTATAATAGCTCCAAAATGGAAACTATTCGAGTACCCACCTAGGTAGACTGGCTAAATACACTGTGGTGTATTCACACCCTGGACCCCCCTGCATCAGTCAGGTGAATGATCTATTACCACAAATCTAATGCCCAGTGAGAGAAGCTAGTCACAAAGAGCATACACAAGTACGTCAAGCTCGTCTATGGTGTTTGAAGTCAGGACAGTCATTATCTTGTACGGAACAGGAGAGAATGAACGGAGTCACAATGAGCCACGCTTCAGTGCAGAGTCAAAACAAGACGAAACCGTCCACAAGAACCTACCAGGGAAAGTGACCTGTCCTGGTCTAGAGAAGGCAAGAGGTGGCTCTGGACCTGAGCAGTCCTGAGAGAACAAGGCAGGGTGTGGAAGAGGATGGTTTAACAATCGTTAAACTCCACGAGAGACCTTCCAGGGAAAGCAGCCTTTGTGTGTTTTCTGGTTCATTTGTAACAGGTAATCTTAAAAGAGAAAACTAAGTCACGTGCTTTGCTAATGCTATCTTAACGGTCTTGGGTTATGTTTGGAAGCTGATGGATACTACTTTCTGGAAAGAGGTGGCCTAGCTGGTGGTAGAGTACATGATGGCTCTTAGTTTATTGCTTCTTGCTTCCCTGCGATGGGTTCCTCCTGCCACACCTGTTGAGTTGGACTCTACAGAGCTTTCCCGCTGAAGGCACAGAGCTGGTTGTTAAGTGTGGATGTCAAACCAGGGAAATTGCCCTCAAGCAGAACGTCTCAGAGCCATTGTGTGAATCACTTTTCCCCCACTGGTTCCCATTCCCACGGGAATGGCAAATTCTGCCTCAAAGCGTCTCCCTTATCTGTTTCTGGAATGAGAAGACAAGGGAGCAGACACAGAGCTGCCGAGAGCCCATAGGAGTTGGTGTCACAAGCCATTTGGGGGCTTTGTTATTAATATGTTCTAGGAAAAGCTGACTGTTGCTTATCTATTGTGATTTTCAGGCTAATCATCTAAGTATTTCCTGTGAATTTATAAAAATCACTTCTGTAACGGATGATTGTGTCCCCATAAGCTTCATTTATTGAAACTCTTACTTCTAGGACCTCAGACTGTAACTGTATTTGGAGTTGGGGACATTAAAGAGGCACTGAAGTCAAAAGGAAGCCCTTAGGGTGGTGCTCCTATATGAAGAGGAAACTTGGACCTGCCGAGAGCCACCAGGGAGACCTGCACACAGCACACACAGGAAGGCCACATGTGGGCAGCGGAAGGTACTGCGTGAAGCAAGGAGGTGGCTTCTGAAGAAACCAACTGGATGGCATCTTGGTGTGGGATCATTCTGTCATAGGGTTGGAGCAAACGCTACTTCACTCAAATCACAGTGTCTTGCTTCCCATGGCCAGTGAGCTGAGAGACTGCAGAACACATACTCTTGTTTAGTGTGGGTCCCGTGGCTCTGGGCCACTTCCCTGACAAACTCCGTATGGGCTGGCAACACAGGAAAAGAGACTTTAATGTCTGTATCACAGAACATCTTCTTCCCACTGACTGAAGGATGGCCACGTGAGTTAGTTCAAAACCGCCTCCTCGGTTGGCCCTGAGCCCTTCCATTTAGCAGGAACTTCCTGCGAAAGGCCACTCTCCTTCCTCAAGTTTTCTATCTGGGCTGCATCTCCACCAGATGGCGCTGGTGTCACGACCAATTTTTCTTCTTGATGAAGGCCCCTCCAGAGCTTCCGCCACCTCCTCCACCAAGCCCTCCACCCCTGCATCCCTCAGGTCACCTCCCTGCTTCCTGTCCCAGGCCACCAGCAGGTGTCATCTCAGCCTTCAGCCTCCCTCCACCAAGGACTCTTCTCCATGAAGCAATCTTCGCAAACAAAAATAAACAAAACAACTGGTTACAGTTTGGATCTTGAATGTTCTCCAAAGTCCGTGTGTTAAAGACTTGGTCCCCATTTGGCCCCAATGGGAGGTGATGGGCGCTTTAAGAGGAAGGCTCAGGAGACCTTCAGTGGGAGGCACACCCTCAGAGAGGGTGCTGGAACCTGACCCCCTCCTCCTCTCTCTTTGGCCTCCCACCATGAGATGACCGGTTCTGCCCACTATGTTCTGCCATGCCCTGCTGTTCACAGTGGCCCCAAAGCAACAGGGTCAACTGATCATGGACCCAAACCTCTAAAACTGTGGGCCCAAATAAATTTTTTCTCTCTGTCACTTGATTATCTCAGTTATTTGTTATAGTAATGGAAAGCTGACTAAACACATCTAAAACTGAAGTCATTGGATTATGCCAATCTCTACTCCAGTGCCCCAATGTGGTCCCGTCACACAGAACAAAATCCCAACCACTGTATTGTCAAAGGGCCTGAAGAGCCCATTCCGGTCCATCTGATCTTCCTGTTCTTGCGGCATTCATTTTTGTTGTTCTCACTCTTCCTGAGTACAATGAGCTCATTTCTCCCTCAGGATTTTGTTCTTGCTGCTGCTTTGCCCAGAATACTTTCCCATTTGATCTTAGGGGCATCAATTCCCTTACTTCATTTAAGTCTTCTTCAAATATAATTCCTTAGAGTAAGCCTTTCCTGATGACCCTGTTTAAACAAGTTCCCCTGCTCCTGTGTCAGATCCCCGTACTCTGTTGACTCCTTACTACCTGGGGGTTCATTGTCATTCTTTGGTGACTTATTTATCATCAGTTTCCATCAGTGTTAGTTAACAAAGCACCACAAATTGCGTAGCTTCAACAATAGGAATTTATGGGCTACCAGTTTTGGAGTCCAGAAATCCAAGATTAAAGTTTGCAGGGTGGGTTCCTTCTAAGGTGGCCCGAGGAGCCCCCTAATCCAGGTCCTCCTCTCAGCTTCTGGGGTTAACTGGCAATCTTTGGCATTCCTTGGTTGTAGAAGCATGGTCCTGATCTGTGCTTCCATTTCCACATGACTTTCTCTCTGTCCAATGTCCCCCTTTTATAAGGACACAGTTATATTGTGTTAGGGCCCACCGTAAAGACCTCATCCCACATGCGGATCTCTTCCTGAGTGCACTTGGCTAGACCATCGCCCAGCTCCATGCCAGGCATGGAAACCCTGTGGTGGAAGTTCCGTGCCTGATGCACACTACAGTTTTCCTCCATCCGGACATCCCTCTCTCCTTCCTGTCTCCCCCGTCAGAGTCGCTGTGTGGTTGAGATTCCCTTTTGCTAAGTGACTAGAGGCTCCCTCTCAGCTCTTCTTTCTTACCCCTCTTTGACCTCAGGCCTATTGCCAGCCCCAACCTCCCAGGTTCTTGAGTAGTTTCTCATTGATTCCTCTCAAAAACGCCTGGACTTCATTCTCTGTCGAGGCCTTCAAGGAGTGAGCTCAGGAGAGAGTTATGTCCACCACATCCTGACACCTGGGAGGTGACCTCATGGACCTCTGGGGGGATTATGGACCTAGCTAGTCCATGGCATGCAACTGTACATCACTCACTCAGGAGGCTCATGCTCTATATTACTTTGAAAAACAAAGTTCAGGGCAAGAATCTGTCTAATAAAACACAAGCCTTCTGTATTCGTATTCAAGGGGCCACCATAACAAATATGACTGACCGGACCACTTAACAGAAATTTATTTTCTCTCAGTTCTGGAGGCTTGAAGCCCAAGACTAAGGGGTGAGCCAGGTTGAATTTTCCTAAGACATCTTCCTTTGGCTTGCAGGTGGCCACCTCCCTACTGTGTCCTCACTTGGTCTTCGCTCTGTGTGGGTGCATCTCTGTGGTCTTAGTGGTGCTTGGGTTAGAGGGGAGGATTCCAAGGTGGGAAAAGTGGTCAAGGATGGATGAAGTACTTGAATGATAGGTGAAGAAATTTGAACTTCCCCTACAAAGTTTGGATCATAGCAGAGGAATGAAGCAGCAGAAATGGACATGAGACATTAAGATTAGAAACAAAGGACACTTAGTAACTAGTTGCCTTGTTAAAGCAGAAAGAATCAAAGATAGATTTCTATTTCAAGTGTGACTTGTCCTTGATTAAGCACAAGAAAACAAGCTAGGCTAAAAGCTTGAGGTGGAGTCGAGTTTTGAATATGTTGAGTACTGGCTACTTTTGGGACATTTAGGTGGTGATGCTTTATAAGGAATAAGTAATTTATCATTTAAATTTAAATTTATAAATTCCAAAAACAATAAATGTTTATGACAAAGACTTTAAGTAATGCCAACAGACTTAGAGGGTAAGAAAATGTCTAAGTACCACCCCACAGAAAGAATTCTTGTGAACATTAAGCATGCATCAATCCAGACATACCCTCTGCAGACAGAGGGAAGGGAAGGTCTTCTGTCTGGATATGAAGAGATAAGCTCACAAAAAGAAGATCCTGTTGCCAAAAACTATTTTAAAAATCTAATGTATTAATTTTTTTATATGAGTTGAAAAGAAAGAGTATAAAATGAAATGAATTATAGAAATTCAGATAAAGACCATGAGGGTCTCATGGGAAACATAAAATGTGGAATTCAGAAAACAACTTGAATTTTGTGCAGTGTTGGTTTCCTAGCATACAAGGTGGGAAAATCAGCATTCCCACTTTTCTTCCAAACCTTCCCCCAGTTTCCAAGTTGTGTCTGTTCACATAGGTGCAGCCTGGGCCATGAACTAAGAACCGTGCTGGGTGCCGCGGACACTAGTGAAAGCAGTAGATTCTGGTCTCTGTGGAACTTTCTGTGGAGTCAGGAGGAGATGGGAAAATACATCAGAAGAATAAACAGAACAATTATGTGGTCCATAAAAATAGGGAAAACCCCACCAAGGGTGAGAGCGGTGAGGAGTGCTGGGGGTGGGGGGAAGGAGAGGGCACGTCTTACATAACTCATCTTGGAGGCAGGATGTGGGAGGAGGCAGGGAGTCCACATATCCTTCCCTGGGGCAGCACCTGTCCAGGGAAAGCAGGTCAAGTCCCTGGGGCTGCCTGGCAGTCGGGGGACCAGCAGGGAGGCAAGATGGCTGGAGTGGAGTGCGCTCAGAGCAGGGAGTTGGAAGGGGCAGCACCATGCAGGAGGGAAGGGAAGGTCCAGTAGGGCAGGACTTTGGCCTTCACCTGGAGAGAAAGGGCGGGGGCCCTCCAGCTGCGAGGGTCTTTCTCCTCACCATTGCTGTAAGCTAACACTCTTCTTTATAACTGCTGCGCTCCTGAAGTTTAGTCTTTTAAAATGGACTTGGTGCTTGACCCCGATTCTTTCATATCAGCATTTTAGTTTTCCAATGCGAGGTAACAAAAGACCTGGGGCCTGAGTCTTGTAGGACAACATCGGGGACATCCTCTGCGAGGATTCTGGGGGTGCACTGGGCTCCGGAGGGTGGTTTTGCTCCTGGGCCTGCTGTCAGAGGAGGCAGGAGCACCTGAGATGGTTCACTCGGGTGCTGGTGGGTGATGTGGTTGCAGCTGGAAGCACAGTAGGGCAGCTAACTGGAGCAATTGCACATGGGTTCTTGTTCCCTGAGCATCTCAGAAAGGGGCTTTCCCCCTGGAAGAAGCAGAGGCACAGGACCAGTCCCCCTGCAGGACACCACCAGTCCTGCTGCAGAGCCAGCGGGAGAAGTAAACAAACTTCACCTTTCCCTGGGACATATGACAAAAAACAAATGTGGCCAACTGTAATTCACTGCAAAGGCTTTTCCATTTGGGGGTTTTTCTTAGTTTTATTTTTGACTTTGCTTCTTCTTTTTGATTGTGTGTATTTGCTAATTATTATTATTTTCTAGACTTCATCACTTTCCCTCTTGATGCTTTTGGTACTGGGGATTGAACTCAGGGGCACTCAACCACTGAGCCACATCCCCAGCCCTATTTTATATTTTATTTAGAGATAGGGTCTCACTGAGTTGCTTAATGCCTCCCCAATGCTGAGGCTGACTTTGAACTGGTAATCCTCCTGCCTCAGCCTCCTGAGCTGCTGGTATTACAGGTGTGCACCACCACGCCTGGTTTGCTAATGATTTTTTTCTGGAAAGTCTCGGGTGTTTAATTTCCCAGTTCTTTCCTGTGTAAGAATGTCTACCGTTTTGCTTTCTGACTCAAATCACGACTTGACAGGGTGATATTCTATTTCATGTCACTTCCCCACACTTCCACAAACATTGTGTCTTTGGGCCCTGAAGGTTGCTGTAGAGAAGTCTGAGAATGGCTGAACTTTCCCCTCCTTATAAGTAGCATTGGTTTTTTCCCTTTTCCTGAATAACTAAAGAATTATTCTTTGTCTGGAAAGTTCAGAAACTAAATTAGAACAAGTCTCTGGGTTGATCACACTAATCACCATATTTTAAAACACTATGTGCTCTTCAAACGTTCTTGGATTCAAAAGTCCTATATTTTTTCCTTTTTGATCAGACAATTTTTTTTAATCTTTGAGATATTTTCCCTGTTTCATGTTTTAACTTCTACATTTATTTAAGTAAAATCAGTTACTTTATTTGGATCATTCATATTAGCCCTTCATTTCTGTTACTTATGCTCTTATTTTTTAAAAGTTTCCCTTCATCTCTTGCATTTATAGTGATTGTCTCAACTTTTGTTTATCTGTATGATTCCTTATCATTTCAAAATTATTTTTAACTTTGGAAATGATTTATTCTTGTCCTAAAATTATTGACTTGGTTCTGCAATATCAATTTTCACCCAACTCTAATTTTTGGGTCTAATCTGTTAAATTTTACCTTGTGGTATTCACCTGCCATTGCTCTTAAGTGGAAAGTTGAAGGGGTTCCCTCTGTGCCTTAAGGAAGAGTCCCTTCTGGAGTCTGTTCTTTCTGTGTCTCACTCCCCCGATTCCTTTCCTTCTTTTAACTTTCCTTCTCTCTTCCTCCACATTTCCCTCTCTCTTCTTTCTTGCTCCTTCTATTCCTCCCACTTTCACAAATTTCATAGGCAGATTTGCCTCATTTTACTCATGTTTGCATATGAATCTCTAAGAGTCTGTATCCTCATCTAACTTCAATGATTTTCTTTGAACTTTTTGCTGACTTATCTGGCATTTTCCCCCGTAACTCTCTGAGAGCGTTTTAGAGCTGAGATGTGTCTGTTGAACTATTTGTGATCCTAAAATGCACAGGAGAACTTGGTTAAAGTGGTGTGTTCTGAGAGCTAGGTTCTGTTTACTTTTCAGATTTTGCTAAATATCCTTTCCAGAATTTACCCCTCCTGGAATTGATGACCATGTATTCTAGGGGCTCTACGGTGTACAACTTGACGTGGCCCCAAGTGATCCACATCCCCATACTCATCTCTTTCCCTTGATTAAAAGAACGTGTGAACATAAATTTTATATATATATATATATATATATATATATATATATATATATATATATACAGATATCCAGCCAATCTGTTTCCATATTTTGAAATATTAGTGACCAATGTTAGGATGCGGTTCACTCTCATGAAAGAATAAATGGTGGTTGTCAGACAGGTCATAGGAGCCTGGCTACTATAGAATTCAGTCTTATTTTTCTTACTTTTGACACTACCAGTTGAAATTCTTAGCTTTAAGTTGTGTGTCTCAACTCCTGCATTTCCAGATGATACAAATATTTATTTATTTATTTTTTTAAACAATTTTGTTTTTGCGGGGCCATGTTGGACTTGCTATTTTTTTAGACAAAATGTGCCATGTTGAGGTCTGTTTCTAGACTTTATCACTTTCCCTCTTGATGATGAGTCACACTTCCTGCTTCTTCAGATAGCTAGGTTTGTTTCAAGTGTGCAGTGGACACTGTGCGTCATATACTGCAGAGAATCTGACCATGGAACCCTCCTCTGGGCGGCTCTGGCTACGGACTCTTCCTCTGAACCATGCTGCTTACTGTCTCACAGGAAGGCAGGGCACTGGCTTGCTGCATGGACCTCCTATGGCTTGGTTTTCATCTGGAAAGGGAGGTCCTCCTGACTTGGCACTTAGTCTGAAGGCTAGACTCTGATTCCTGAGACAGATTTCCTTCCTAACACACAGCCCCTCTTAGATTTTGATGGAAAGCCTGAAGTATTGACCAAACTTCTCTAATGTGGAAGAACTCAGATCTAAGCTTTGTTTTGCATGTAGAGGGTAAGAAATGAAATCTGAGATCAGCTTTCAGCCACCCAGCCCTTTCTGCTCGGCTCCTTGGTGCTCCCCTGTGCAGGCTGCTTGGGGGTCAGCCCAGGACTTGAGAGGAGACCATATGCAGAACTGGGGCCACCCCTCCATCTTCCTTCTTCCTGGTATTTCTTGTTAACTTTTGGAGGTACCCGCAGTCCCGAAGCCTGTTCCCTGAGACTTCAAGCTGTCTGCACTGATAAGTTTGTAATTATAGACCTCCCCAGATGCTCACGTTCTCACCACTCAGATCCCTTTTGGTTTCTTCCTGCCTTCGGTGGTTCTTCATTATGTTCAAAAGGCCTTCTTAGTGTTTTGGATTTTTCTTTCCAGGATTTATCATTACTGTCTGCAGGAGAGTGAGTTTATTATGAGCAACTCAGCATTACCAGAACCAGCAGTATGATTCCATTTATTTAAAATGCTAAAAAAAAGGGGGAAATTATATCACGTTCATTAGGGAGGCATGCTTAGGTGGCAAAATTTTAAAGAAAAGCTGGGAAGTGATTACCTTGGAAATCATGTCCACTAGGAAACAGTGGTTGGGAGGCCACAGAAGAGATATGGGTTGTTAGTGGTGTTTCTTAACCTCAGTTGTGCTTATAAAAATGTTCATTTTAGGAAAAGAAAGCAATGAATGGTGTGTTTTTAATGCATTTTTCTTATGTTATATACCAAGATATAAAAATCCATTTAAAATAAAATTAGAACTTAAAAAAAACATTTTGACTAATCTCAACAAATACATTATTTATATTCTATTTGTTTATTGTTTTTAAAATTTTGCTATTTTTAAAAATTGATATATAATATTTTGTGCACAACACAATGGTCTGGCTCAATACAGCTGATTAAGAACATTAACTCACACAGTTATCATTTTTGTGGTAAGAGCATACAGCATCTACTTTCTTTATATATTTAAAGAATATAATATATTGTCATTTACTCTAGTCAGCTTGCTATACAAAAGATGTCTTGAAATTTACTTCTTCTCTCTGGCTGTAACCATGTGTTCTTTGACCCCATCCTCCCTGCCCCCCAACCCGACTCAGCTTCTGGTAATGCCATTCAACTCTCTGCTTCTATGAGAACAACTTTTTTAGATCCCACATGTGAATAAGATCATACAGTACAGCATAAGGTCCTTCAGGTATATCCATATTGTTGCAAATGGCAGGATTTCATTCTATTTCATTCTTCTTTATGACAGAATAGTATGAGAGAGAGAGAGAGAGAGAGAGAGAGAGAGAGAGAGAGAAAGAGGGAGGAGAGAGAGGACATTACATTTTTTAATCCACTAATCCTTTTTTAAAAAAATATTTATTTATTTATTTTTTAGTTGTAGTTGGACACAATACCTTTATTTTATTTATTTATTTTTATGTGCTGCTGAGGATCGACCCAGGGCCTTGCACATGCTAGGCAAGTGTTCTACCACTGAGCCACAATCCCAGCTCTCCACTAATCTTTTGATGGATGCTAGGAGCCACAAGCAAATAATATGATGCATGGCACTTGGTTGTAAGGTGACCCAGCTAGCCATTGAGACGATATGATTATGTTAAGATTTACATTCATATGGAAATTGGACTGCTGCTGTTCACCTTGGCCTGCTATGGAACTCATGTTACGGGACTCCTGGAGAGTTCCCATTGGTTGGGGAAGGACAGTAGGAGGGAATTCTGGGGGAGGTGCTGGGCTCCGGTTCCGGTAGACGCATGCATGGGTGGACCGGTTTTTGGTTTGCCGGCGTGTACGGAGTATTGGCGGCTTTTTCAAAAATAAAGTTTTGTTCCTGCTTGAGTGGCTCGTGATTCTGTGCCCAGCCAGACTGAGGCAATTGGTGGCCCGGACGGGGAACGCCTGAAACTTAGAGGTGAGTAAAATTGCTCGCCCCTGAGGGAAGGCGACAGAATGGGTGACCATTTCAAAAAACAATGTGTTCTTGTTTTGATTTATTTTGTTTTTATTTCAAGCTCCCTAGCCCTAGAATTTTCTCAGGCGAACTGGGAAAAATGGTTGGCTCAAGGTTTGAAGTTATTCGGCCCTGAGAAAGAGAAAATCAATACAACCATTCTCTGCTCCGTTTTTGTTTCATTCTGCTTCGGCTTTGTTTTATCCTATCTTATTGGGTTACGTTACCTTTATAGTAGATTAGAATCTAGTAAAAAACAAACCGAAAAACTGTTAAGTAAATTGTTAGAAATCCAGACTATGGTAGAAAGAACGTTAGATCAAGCAAAAGAGAAGGTCTCTCAAGCTAGTCAGACAGAGGAAAATTTAAAGAAAGCAAGCTTAGAGGAAAAGCAGCCATCAGGTGGAGAGTTACAACAGGAGGTTGCTACTAACTCCGTTCTATCACCAGAGGGCGTAATTCAACCAACAGCTCCATCTACAGCTGAGCGGCCCTCAACTCCCGTAGTTGATGGACGGAATTCTGAGGCAGGACCCCAAAGATTAGCATGTCCTGTACTTGAGCAGGCAGGAGGGCAACGAATTCACCGTGCTTTAGATTTCAAAACAGTAAAGCAATTAAAGGAGGCTGTAACAACCTATGGCCCTCAAGCACCCTTTACGATTAGTATGGTCGAATCTGTTACCAACTTGGACATGACACCAGCAGATTGGGCTAACATGTATCGATCTGTGCTAAATGGAGGACAATATTTGTTATGGAAGGTTGCCAATGAGGAATTTTGCATGGAGACAGCTAGGCGAAATGCAGAAGCCGGTTACCCTCAAAGAAATCTAGATATGTTATTAGGAAAGGGACCTTATGAGGGTCAAAGACAGCAAATTGAATATGACCCTGGCATATACGCACAAATTGCTGTAGATGCAGTTAGGGCATGGAAAACTTTACAGGGGCATGGAGATTTACAAGGTCAATTATCTAAGGTAATACAAGGAACTAATGAACCTTATGCTGAATTTGTAGATAGGCTTATTCAGACAGCCTCTAGAATATTTGGAAATACAGAACAGGCAATGCCATTTATAAAACAACTGGCTTATGACCAAGCAAATCGTTGCTGCAGAGAGGTCATTAGACCATGGAGACATGAAGATTTAAACACATATATTAAATTATGTAGAGACATTAATGAACAAGGGCAAGTCTTAGCAGCAGTACAACAGGCTTTAGATGCCAGGCCAAAAACATGCTATAATTGTAATCAAACAGGACATTTTAAAAGGAGTTGCCCCATAAGAGGAGGGTTTAACAAAACTAGGTATCAAAGGAATAGAATACCGGGTATTTGCCCACGATGCCATAGAGGGAAACATTGGGCTAATGAATGCCGTTCTCAAACCACCATAGAGGGTATTCCATTATCAAAAAATGGACAAGGACCAAGTGTTTACCCATGATATCGTGGAGAAAGGTATCAGGCTCCATTGCCAAAAAACGGACTAGAGGGCCCAATGCCCCGGGGCCCAAAACCACAAATATACGGGGCAATGGAGGAACCCAGCAGCACCATCAAGGTAGTGCCCAGGACGCATTATCCATTAAATCCCTCATCAGACAAACTAGAGGGAGCGCAGGGTTGGACATCTGCGCCTCTGCCAGAGCAGTACTAACTCCAGAGATGGGAGTTCAAATCATTCCCACAGGAGTAAAAGGACCTCTTCCCCAGGGAACAGTAGGCTTATTATTGGGACGCAGTTCTTCTACACTAAAAGGACTTATGATAAGTCCTGGGGTAATTGATCCCGATTATGAGGGTGAAATAAAAATTATAGCCAGTTCTCCAAGAGGTATATCAGTAATTTCACCAGGAGATAGAATAGCACAGTTATTAATAATACCCAGCCTGCATGATAAATTTTCCAGTTGTAATGTAGAAAGAGGTTCCAAGGGATTAGGCTCCACAGGTGTAGATTGGGCTATGCTGTCTTTAAATTTAGATTCTCGCCCAATGCTAAAATTAAATATTCAAGGACATGACTTTAATGGGCTGCTGGACACAGGTGCTGACCTCAGCATCATATCTCGTCAAGAATGGCCAAGACATTGGCCATTACAACAAGCCACTCAAACGCTTCGAGGCCTAGGGGTGGCAACAAATCCCCATAGAAGTGCTATGGTATTAGATTGGAGGGATCCTGAAGGATGTGAAGGAACTATACAGCCCTATGTATTGGATCATCTTCCCGTAAATTTATGGGGACGAGATGTCCTAGATCAATTAGGATTGACATTAACAAATCAATCCTAACACGCCCACTACTAGGGCTAAACAAGGCTTTAGGAAAGAAAAAAGATTAAGAGAACAAGAACAAGGTATGACAGCACCTATTCAAATAGATCAAGAAATAAATAGACATGGATTGGGTTTTCAGAAAGGGCCACTGAGACAATCAAAATTACTTGGAAATCAGAAAGACCAGTGTGGGTTCCTCAGTGGCCCCTGACTAAAGAAAAGATACAAGTAGCCCATGACTTGGTCAGACAACAATTAGCAGAAGGACATATACAACCTTCCGTATCCCCCCATAATACTCCCATTTTTGTCATTAAAAAGAAATCTGATAAATGGAGATTATTACAAGATTTAAGAGCCATTAATAATGAGATGGTTATTATGGGACCTGCTCAATCAGGGATTCCCCAATTGTCTGCTTTACCAAAAACCTGGCATGTTTTAGCTATAGATATTAAAGATTGTTTCTTTTCAATTCCAATTCATCCCGAGGATAGTCCACATTTTGCATTTACTATCCCTGCACTGAATCATGAAGGTCCTGATAAGAGATATGAATGGAAAGTACTCCCTCAAGGGATGGCTAACAGCCCAACTATGTGTCAAATTTATGTTAATAAAGCAATCCAGCCACTTAGAAATCAAAATCCTGAACTACAAATATTTCAATATATGGATGATATGTTATTGGCACATAAAGATAAAAACGCATTGCTAGAATGTTATGCCACACTTACAAACTTATTGAAAAATTATAATCTAGAGATAGCAATAGATAACGTACAATTAAATCTTCCAATTAATTATTTATGAGTTCTATTATCCTCAACCATGGTCCGTCCACCAAAAATTCAAATACGAGTAGATCAACTCAAATCACTTAATGACTTTTAAAAGTTATTGGGAGACATAAATTGGATAAGGCCTTATCTAGGCATACCAACAGGAGAGTTGGGACCTTTATTTGATATCCTAAAAGGTCCATCAGATCCAAATTCACCCCACATGTTAATGCCTGAAGCAAGAAAAGCATTAAAAATCATTGAAACATATATGGAAAATATGCATTTGGATAGAATTGATATAAGTTTGCCTTTATTATTTATTGTACTACCAACAAAAAATATTCCTACAGGAGTATTTTGGCAAGAAGGTCCATTATTATGGATACATTTATCTTATTCTCCTAACACTATTCTTACTAGGTATCCTGAGGCTGTAGGACAATTAATACTCAAAGGAATAAAAGCAGCAAAGGGAGTGTTTGGGATTTCTCCAAATAAAATTATTACTCCATATACTATGGATCAAATAGATAAGTTAGCTAATGAGTTAAATAATTGGGCAATAATCATGTGTAAAACTAGTGTTTCATTTGATAATCACTTACCATCTAATCCTTTGTTGTCTTTTTGGTCTAAGCATCCTGTAGTTTTTCCAAAAATGACAAGAAAAACCCCTATCATAAATGCTCCAAATATATTCACTGATGGGTCAAACAATGGTACAGCAGCAGTAGTTACTCCTGATCACACTTTTACATTTTTAGTACCCAAACAATCAGCTCAAAAGGTAGAGCTTAATGCAGTATTACAAGCTTTTATGATGTTTAAATATTCTGTATTTAATTTATTTTCTGATAGTCAGTATGTAGTTAATGCTATAGTATCCCTTGAAGATGCTGGTAGGATTTCACCTTCTTCTACTGTTTTCTCTTTGTTTTCCGCTATACAAAGTCTAATCTGGGACAGAAAAGATCCGTTCTTTATAGGACATATCAGGGCACATACAGGATTGCCTGGAGCCCTTAGTATGGGCAATGAACTAGCAGATAAATCTACACATGACATACATATTTTCTCCACAATAGAAGAAGCTTTAAATTTTCATAAAAGGTTCCATGTCAATGCTAATACTTTACAAAAGCATTTTAAAATAACTAAGGAACAAGCTAGACAAATAATAAAACAATGTCAAAATTGTGTGACCTTTTTACCACAAGTTATTCTTGGAGTCAATCCTAGAGGACTGGTACCTAACCATATTTGGCAGATGGACGTCACACACTTGCCAGAATTTGGAAAATTAAAATATTTACATGTTACAGTTGATACTTCTTCCGGATTTTTGATGGGCTCCCTTCATGCCGGAGAAAAAACTAAAGATGTTATAGCTCATTGCTTACAAAATTTTGCCACTGTGGGCGTTCCAAAACAGATAAAAACGGACAATGGTCCTGGTTATACTTCCACCTCTTTTAAACAATTTTGCTCATCATTTGGCATTACTCACATAACAGGAATTCCATACAATCCACAAGGACAAGGCATAGTTGAAAGAGCTCATCAAACTATTAAAATGTACTTATTAAAACAAAAGGAGGGAATTGGAAAGGGGTATATATCCCCCAAAGATAAACTTAAAATAACCCTTTTTACTCTAAACTTTTTAAATTTGGATTCATCGGGACTTAGTGCTGCGGAAAGACATTTGTATCCAAAAAATGTACATAAGCCTAAGGTACTTTGGAAAGATATTCTAACAGGACAATGGAAAGGTCCGGATCCAGTGATAGTCTTGAGTCGGGGCTCTGTCTGTGTTTTTCCACAGGAGGAACAGCAGCCGATTTGGATTCCAGAGAGATTAACCAAAACAATTTCTACAGAAAAAGAAGATGATTTGACTCAAATCCATAACAGCTGATATCCAGAACTCCAGCTTGGCTATTCTTACATCTTCGACAGTGATCAACCAGGATGCTTTTTTCAATATCTATTTTATTATTGCTTTTCCCACATCATAAAGTTTCATTTTATTTTTGAGCTCATACAGACATAAATTAATGTTTTTCTGATCAGTTTTATTTTTTGACTATGGAGTTTTTAAACATTGCAATGGAGATTTCACCTAGGTAATCTACAAGGCCTTTACTATTGTCTTATATGTTGTATGTTACGTGTGCACATTTCTGTTTTGTGTTGTATGTCTGTATGTGCGTATGTCCATATATCATATATGAGGAGCGCTCATAAAAATATGGATCCCAATTTTTTTTTATTATTCACGTGATTTTAATGGTTTAATTTAATTTGGGTAAGCAGCTGTTGAAGACTGTTTTAATATGTGTACAAATAAGCAGGTTAACAGATCTGTTTGTTTACTTTCACCTTTCCTTTTCATTATATTTAATAATTCTGTTCAGGATAATGTAAATTGTTCTAAAAATTGTTTTCTTAATACCTGCTGAAATGTTACATTTTTTTTTTCGTCTCTTTTCTTAACATCATTGTCAATCGCTATTTTCATCCCAGTGCCGGTGAAGACAAAGATGAAACCAAACTACAACTTCTTCAGTAATTATCACAACAAACTGTATAAACTGATGCATCAATGAATAATAACTCAACAAGTAATGCTCAATCACTGAGTCGATTTATTTTGGGAGGAAATGGACATATTGATAGATTCCTCCACTTTGAACTGCTTACAAAACTTGCCTGGACTATGTATCACTTGTATGCATTGTGCTCTATCTGTTGATGCAGCGAACTATGGTAGTGCTGGCGTATCTTTGCTGATGTGTCACCAGTGATGCAATTTTTCCTAAAGAGCCGTCTATTGACTTGATGTCGTGGCATTTCTGTATCCTCCTCCCTTCTACTAGTGATGGTCTAATTTTGGGGGCCAACTGAGGAGAGGCAAAGAACGTCACCCCCCCACCGGCACCAAGGTCAAATTTGGGGGCCAACAGAGGTGAGGCAAAGAACCTCACCCCCCCACTGGTGCATAGGCCTATCCACAGGTATGGCTATATACTGGACCGGTAGTCAGTATGATTCAGTTGCAGTGGTATCAACCTAAGACAGGAGGCTGACCCCTAGAGGTCAGTTTTCCGATGACGGGTAAGAACCATATGTTGAATTGGACATACCTAACAGGCACGGTCCCTAGCCACATTGCCTGTTGCTTAATTAAACAGAAGGGGGCAGATGCTAGGAGCCACAAGCAAATAATATGATGCATGGCACTTTCAGTTGTAAGGTGATGCCAGCTAGCCATTGAGATGATATGATTATGTTAAGATTTACATTCATATGGAAATTGGACTCCTGCTGTTCACCTTGGCCTGCTATGGGACTCATGTTACGGGACTCCTGGAGAGTTCCCATTGGTTGGGGAAGGACAGTAGGAGGGAATTCCGGGGGAGGTGCTGGGCTCTGGTTCCGGTAGATGCATGCGTGGGTGGACCGGTTTTTGGCTTGCCAGTGTGTACAGAGTATTGGCGGCTTTTTCAAAAATAAAGTTTTGTTCCTGCTTGAGTGGCTCGTGATTCTGTGCCCAGCCAGACTGAGGCAGATGGACACTTAAATTGATTTCATATCTTGGCTATTGTGAATAGTGCTACAAAAAACATGGAGATAGATATATATATAAAACCCCTGGTTATATGTGTGTTTATATATATACATACACTCACACATAGATATACACACACATAACCATGGATTAATCACTGAGCAACATCCACAGCTCATTTTTAACTTTTTCATTTTGAGACAGGGTCTTACTAAGTTGTTTAGGGCCTTGTTCAATTGCTGAGACTGGCTTTGAACTCATGATCCTTCTACTTTGGTGTCCTGAGCTGCTGGGATTACGGGGATGCGTCACAGTGCCCAGCTCTGGCTGATTTTGGTGTTTTATCTTTTTGTTTGGTTTTTATCATTTTACATGATGTGTTTGCATATACTTTTTTTAAAAACATATCTTGTTTAGGCTTCATAGTGATTTTAAATGCTTTGCTCAGTATCTTCTCCATTCTGACAAGCTATCTCAGAAGTAAATTGCACACACTGTAGGCCTTTTAACTGCACCTTCTGAGTTGCTTACTATCATATATTTTCTGTCTTTTATTTTTGTTCTATTCTTCTGGCCTGCCTAACAGTTTATCAATTCATTTTCCATTCAACTATGTTAACTGACTGATCTATATCTTTCTCATTTCAGTTATTGCAGTTTTCATTTCTGTAATTTTCATTATTTTTAGATGGCCCCATTCTCTGATGAAAATATCAATCCTGATTGTGGTCTGTGTGAACCCAGTGAGTGTCAGGGCTGCCCTGAACAGGAGTCATGCACACACCTTTAAGTCCTGAGCAAGGAGGTACTGGACTGGCATTGCACCCATTGCAATGCATGTGGACTTACCTCTGCTCAGATAGAAAGGTGCAGCTCTGGGTTGGGCATCACCCAATGGGTCGAGTTACACCCACCTGTTTGTTGTAATCCTACCCCTTGCCCTTTTCTGGACAGAATGTTTCATGTTTCATTGAATAGCTCCCCCAATAAAAAGCTGGGCTTCAGGACATGCCCCCCACCTCTCACCAGTCTCTCCTGTTTTTCTCTTACCCCCCTTATGGGAGCTCATGGCTGGAGGTGGGGGAGCTGTCTTGGACACCCAGATAAAGGTATTTTGTGTGTTTGCATGGTCATTTCATGTCACCCCCAATTCACCTGAGTGACCCTGGATCAGTGGCCTGCACTGGATGGGGGCTACAAATCTTTTATAGTAGACTGTGGTGTAACTGGAGCCATCAGGGATCAGATTCCATTGCCCCTCCCCCACCCCTGGATTTTGATTATTTATTCTCTCTCCTGAGATCTTGGCTATTATTTTTTATTATGTACCAGACTCCAATCACTGTCTTCCACACACTTAGGATCTACCCACTATGCAGCTAATTCTCTCTCCCAGAATCCTAAGAACAAACCATGGGGGAAAATGGCCTCTACATTCAAAATATTTTTTCCTTGGGTCTCTTTATTTCCTACATTATTAGCTTTTGACATCTTCATGAAGTTCTTTTTAAGGATTTTATAGCTATTTAGTCTTGTGGGAATATTGGTCAAAAATATTTAACTTTGCCTTTATTTTGTTACTTCACATTGACAAATTATCAAATATTTACTTTTAGTTTTATCTTCTTTTTTACCTTTTATGTAGATTAATGTTTATATGTGAATTTATTTTTGTCAATGAATTAATCTATTTGGAATTTGGAATTTATGTGCAATCTTCATTTTGAAAACAATACGACAGTGTGTTGTACTAGTGAGTACCATTTCAGACCTCAGCTGCTGGTTGTCTTTGGTCTTTTACTCAAATTACTGTATTTTGCTTGAAGCTCATGCACCCACTAAATATTACAGGTGTGACTGAACTTATATTTTATTTTAGTCCACCTTCCTTGTTTGATATAAGTGGAGATTGCTTTGCACATCTTGAGAAATATTCCATTCCTTCTTTCCAAACTAATCTCTTTTCCTCAAAGACGAAGCTTAATTTCAACAAGGAGATTGACAGGGAAGAGAGAGTGGAGATGGAAACATTTTTAATCATGAGTGGATTTTCTGTCTTTATATTGTTTCATCTTCCAGAAAACTTGTATCAAAAATATTGAAATGCATGAACTTCCAAAAGAAAACTTAATCTTCAGTGTTCCTGAGAAGGAATATAATAGAAATAAAAAGGAATAGGATATACAATTCAATGGTAAGGAGAGCTAACACCTAAATTTTTATGCATTAGATGTTACTATTGTCAACCCCTTTGGAGTTTGGGATATGTTAATGGAACCTAATTATAGAGTGACTGATGCTGATGATACTATGTGGAAAAGTGTTGTTTAGGAACATTCTTGAGTACTGGTAAATGTGGGATTTCAATCAATGGGTGCCATTCCATGGAGACACATGAGGCGCCACAGTTGACTTACCCATGGGCTTGATTTTCCTATGGCATATCTCATTTCTCCAAACAGAAAGGCTCATTGACTTGGAATTTGCCCATTAAAATGCCTTCCTTTCTTACCCAGTACCTAATGAAAAGAGCAGAGGTCCTCAGATGGGGTAAGAACTCCAAAACCTCCACTACATCTTGAGGAATATTATTCTGGATTTCTTGGTTGTCTGAAAAGTTACTTCAGTCCTAATAAATGTTTAAATATTTAACCATAATTTATTCCATCTGTTTCACTGACAGTTATCTCAACATTTGATAATTATTGAGGAAAGCATTTTGAATTTTCATTGCATATGTGGCAGAATAATTTTTGAGACATTAATGTTTTTTGTCTGTAAGAGCTCATCTTTATTCCAAGCAGTTGGCCGCTTTTCGGACTTCCATAACTCAGGAAGTGGTAAGGGGATTGCATAGCTAAGCAGGGACCAGGGTGAGATCTCCACGTGAGTGACTTGACATAAGGCTTAGAGGAACAGAGTGATTGGAGTTTATAAACTTCCCAAAGGCCAAAACCTTAACTTGATACACAAGACAGCAATGTATGAACCACAGTGCCTGATTATTACTCATTTCAATGGAGAAAATTTATTTCCAGTGACCTCAATTCACATGGCTCCTTTGCAGTGTTGGTACCATAGGGAATTTGAAAATTCTGCTTGTTGATATGGCACACAGGAAATAGATGATCTTGGGCTGTTATTCCCTCCATTTACCTGCTCTAGGCTATGGCAAATGCAAGGAACTCTCCTTGCCATACACACTTCCCAATGCCCGAGACCTCTGGGAAGAGCAATGTTTCTGTCCCAGTCAATATTGCTTCTTTCTGAATGATCTTGATGCACACTGAAACATTTCTCTGATTCACACAGACCTTTCTTTGGCCTCTTGCGGACTACGCTTAGAATTGTAATTTCTCTGATCAGTCATTGATTTTCTTAATACTCAGCTAAGATTTTGTGGGAGTCTCGGCCTTACTTTTTTTTTCCTTTTTTTTCTTTATTCGTTGTTCAAAACATTACAAAGCTCTTGACATATCATATTTCATACATTAGATTCAAGTGGGTTATGAACTCCCATTTTTACCCCAAATACAGATTGCAGAATCACATCGGTTACACATCCACATTTTTACATAATGCCCTATTAGTAACTGTTGTATTCTGCTACCTTTCCTATCCTCTACTATCCTCCCTCCCTTTCCCTCCCATCTTCTCTCTCTACCCCATCTACTATAATTCATTTCTCTCCTTGTTTATTTTCCCATTCCCCTCACAACTTCTTATATGTAATTTTGTATAACAATGAGGGTCTCCCTCCATTTCCATGCAATTTCCCTTTTCTCTCCCTTTCCCTCCCACCTCATGTCTCTATTTAATGTTAATCTTTTCTTCCTGCTCTTCCTCCTTGCTCTGTTCTTAGTTGCTCTCATTATATCAAAGAAGACATTTGGTATTTGTTTTTTAGGGATTGGCTAGCTTCACTAAGCACAATCTGCTCTAGTGCCATTCATTTCCCTGCAAATTCCATGATTTTGTCATTTTTTAGTGCAGCATAATACTCCATGGTGTATAAATGCCACATTTTTTTATCCATTCATCTATTGAAGGGCATCTGGGTTGGTTCCACAGTCTAGCTATTGTGAATTGTGCTGCTATGAACATCGATGTGGCAGTATCCCTGTAGTACGCTCTTTTAAGGTCTTCAGGGAAAAGTCTCAGAAGGGCAATAGCTGGGTCAAATGGTGGTTCCATTCCCAGCTTTCCCAGGAATCTCCATACTGCTTTCCAAATTGGCCGCACCAGTTTGCAGTCCCACCAGCAATGTACAAGAGTACCCTTTTCCCCACATCCTCACCAGCACTTGCTGTTGTTTGACTTCATAGTGGCTGCCAATCTTACTGGAGTGAGATGGTATCTTAGGGTGGTTTTGATTTGCATTTCCTTGACTGCTAGAGATGGTGAGCATTTTTTCATGTACTTGTTGATTGATTGTATGTCCTCCTCTGAGAAGTGTCTGTTCAGGTCCTTGGCCCATTTGTTGATTGGGTTATTTGTTATCTTATTGTCTAATTTTTGAGTTCTTTGTATATAGATATTAGGGCTCTATCTGAAGTGTGAGGAGTAAAAATTTGTTCCCATGATGTAGGCTCCCTATTTACCTCTCTTATTGTTTCTCTTGCTGAGAAAAAACTTTTCAGTTTAAGTAAGTCCCATTTGTTGATTCTTGTTTTTAACTCTTGTGCTATGGGTGTCCTATTAAGGAATTTGGAGCCCGACCCCACAATATGTAGATCGGAGCCAACTTTTTCTTCTATCAGACGCAGAGTCTCTGATTTGATATCTAGCTCCTTGATCCACTTTGAGTTAACTTTTGTGCATGGTGAGAGAAAGGGATTCAGTTTCATTTTGTTGCATATGGATTTCCAGTTTTCCCAACACCATTTGTTGAAGATGCTATCCTTCCTCCATTGCATGCTTTTAGCTCCTTTATCAAATATAAGATAGTTGTAGCTTTGTGGACTAGTCTCTGTGTCCTCTATTCTGTACCATTGGTCCACCCGCCTGTTTTGGTACAAGTACCATTCTGTTTTTGTTACTATTGCTCTGTAATATAGTTTGAAATCTGGTATCGCTATACCGCCTGATTCACACTTCCTGCTTAGAATTGCTTTTGCTATTCTGGGTCTTTTATTTTTCCATATGAATTTCATGATTGCTTTATCTATTTCTACAAGAAATGCCTTTGGGATTTTGATTGGCATTGCATTAAACCTATAGAGAGCTTTTGGTAATATCGCCATTTTGATGATGTTAGTTCTGCCTATCCATGAACAGGGTATATTTTTCCATCTTCTAAGATCTTCTTCTACTTCTCTTTTTTGGAGTTCTGTAGTTTTCATTGTATAAATCTTTCACCTCTTTTGTTAGGTTGATTCCCAAGTATTTTATTTTATTTTTTGAGGATATTGTGAATGGAGTGTTTTTCCTCATTTCCCTTTCAGAAGTTTTGTCGCTGATATACAGAAATGCCTTTGATTTATGCGTGTTGATTTTATATCCTGCCACTTTGCTGAATTCATTTATTAGTTCTAGTAGTTTTTTTTGTAGACCCTTTTGGGTCTTCTAGGTATAGAATCATGTCGTCCGCCAATAGTGATAATTTAAGTTCTTTTTTTCCTATTTTTATGCCTTTAATTTCTTTCATCTGTCTAATTGCTCTGACCAGTGTTTTGAGAACTATATTGAATAGAAATGGTGATAGAGGGCATCCCTGTCTTGTTCCAGATTTTAGAGGGAATGCCTTCAATTTTTCTCCATTCAGAATGATGCTAGCCTGAGGCTTAGCATAGATAGCTTTTACAATGTCAAGGAAAGTTCCTGTTATCCCTAGTTTTTCTAATGTTTTGAACATAAAGGGATGCTGTACTTTGTTGAATGCTTTTTCTGCGTCTATCGAGATGATCATATGGTTCTTATCTTTAAGTCTATTGATGTGGTGAATAACATTTATTGATTTCTGTATATTGAACCATCCTTGCATCCCAGGGATGAATCCCACTGGATCATGGTGCACAATTTTTTTGATGTGCCTTTGTATCCAATTCGCCAGAATTTTATTGAGGATTTTTGCATCTAGGTTCATCAGAGATATTGGTCTGTAGTTTTCTTTCTTTGAGGTGTCTTTGTCTGGTTTCGGAATCAGGGTGATGTTGGCCTCATAGAATGCATTTGGCAGAGCTCCCTCTTTTTCTATTTCCTGAAATAAATTGAAAAGTATTGGTATTAATTCTTCTTTGAAGGTTTTGTAAAACTCCGCTGTATACCCATTTGGTCCTGGGCTTTTCTTGTTTGGTAGTCTTTTGATTGCTTCTTCTATTTTATCCATTGATATTGGTCTGTTCAAATTGTGTGTATTCTCCTGACTCAGTCTGGGTAAATCATATGACTTAAGAAATTTATCGATGTCTTCACTATCTTCTATTTTATTGGAATATAGGTTTTCAAAATAATTTCTAATTGTCTTCTGTATTTCTGTAGCATCTGTTGTGAGATTGCCTTTTTCATCCCGTATGTTAGTAATTTGTGTTCTCTCTCTTCTTCTCTTCGTTAGCATGGCTAAGGGTCTGTCGATCTTATTTATTTTTTTGAAGAACCAACTTTTAGTTTTGTTAATTTTTTCAATAGTTTCTTTTGTTTCAATTTCGTTGATTTCCGCTCTGATTTTAATTATTTCTTGCCTTCTGCTACATTTGCTGTTGTTTTGCTCTTCCTTTTCTAGGGCTTTGAGATGAAGTGTGAGCTCATTTATTTGTTGGTTTTTCCTTTTTTTGAGGAATGACCTCCAGGCGATAAATTTCCCTCTTAAAACTGCTTTCATTGTTTCCCATAGATTCCTATATGTTGTGTCTGTATTTTCATTTATCTCTAAGAATTTTTTGATTTCCTTCTTTATGTCTTCTGTAACCCATTGATCATTCAGTAACATATTGTTCATTTTCCATGTGATGTAGGATTTTTCCTTCCTTCTTTTATCATTGATTTCCAGTTTCATTCCATTATGATTAGATAAAAATGCATGGTACTATCTCCACCCCTTTATATTTACTGAGGGTTGCCCTATGGCATAATATATGGTCTATTTTTGAGAAGGATGCATGTGCTGCTGAGAAAAAAGTATTCCACTTGTTGATGGTTGATAGATTCTATATATGTCAGTTAAGTCTAGGTTATTGATTGTGATATTGAGTTCTATAGTTTCTTTATTCAACTTTTGTTTGGAGGATCTGTCCAATGGTGAGAGAGGTGTGTTGAAGTCACCCATAATTTTGTGTTGTGGTCTATTTGATTCTTGAACTTGAGGAGAATTTGTTTTATGAATGTCGCAGTACCATTATTTGGTGCATAAATATTGATAATTGTTATGTCTTGTTGGTGAATGGTTCCTTTTAACAGTATATAATGTCCTTCCTTATCCCTTTTGATTAACTTAGTCTTGAAGTCGATTTTATTCGATATGAGGATGGCCACCCCTGCTTGCTTACGAGGACCGTGTGCGTGGTATATTTTTTCCCAACCTTTCACCTCAGCCTGTGTATATCTTTTCCAATCAGATGTGTCTCCTGGAGGCAACATATTGTTGGATTTGTTTTTTTAATCCATGTTACCAGCCTATGTCGCTTTATTGGAGAGTTTAAGCCATTAACATTCAGAGTTACTATTGATATATGGTTTGTACTGCCATCCATGTTTGATTATTTTTCTTTCTTTTTTTTTTAATTTAGTTTGTTTCTCCATGATTAGCTTTCTCCACCAACCTCTGTCATTACTGAGGCACTTCCCACTGATGGTTTTGGTTGTTGTTTTTCATTTCTTCCTCATGTAGTGTTTTGCTCAAGATGCTTTGCAATGCTGGTTTTCTGGCTACAAATTCTTTTAGCGTTTGTTTACCATGAAAGATTTTAATTTCATTGTTGTACCTGAAGCTTAATTTTGCTGGATACAGAATTCTTGGTTGGCATCCATTGTCTTTCAGTGTTTGAAATACGTTGTTCCAGGATCTTCTTGCTTTCAGCGTCTGTGATGAAAAATCCGTTGTTAACCTTATTGGTTTACCCATGAATGTAATCTGCCTCCTTTCTCTTGTAGCTTTTAATATTTTCTCTTTGTTCTGTATATTGGCTATCTTCATAACAATGTGTCTTGGTGTTGGTCTACTGTGATTTTGTGTGCTCGGTGTCCTGTATGCATCTACAATTTGTATATCCGTTTCCTTTTTTATTTCTGGAAAGTTTTCTGTAATTATTTCATTCAGCAGGTTACTCATTCCCTTGGTTTGAATCTCTGTACCTTCCTCTATCCCGATGACTCGTAAGATTGGTTTTTCTTTGTTATCCCATAGCTCCTGGATGTTTTTCTCATGATTTTTTACCAGCCTTTCTGAGTTGGCTAGACTCTTTTCAAGATGATATATTTTGTCTTCATTATCTGATGTTCTGGCTTCTACTTGCTCCACTCTGTTAGTGATACTCTCAATTGAGTTTTTAATTTGGTTTATCGTTTCCTTCATTTCTAGAATTATTGTTTGATTTTTTTATAATCTCTATCTCCTGATAAAGATGCTTAACTTCTTCTTTTATCTGTTTATGTAATTCATTTTCAATGTGTTCTTTCACTGTTTGGATTTGCTGTCTCGTATCCTCTTTAATGTTCCATTCCATCTGTCTAAGGTATTCCTTGACTTCTTTATTTGGCCATTTTTCTGGTGACTCTAGGTCCTCCTGAATATTTAGGCTGTCCTGAATTGTTTATACTCCTTTTCTTCCTTGCTTTTTTATGCTGCTCATGTTACTTCTTGTTCTGTTTGACTGCTGAGTTACTGTTTACTCTTATAAACTTATTTGATGCTGTTGCCGCTGGTTTCAATGAAGTTATCTCCTCCACCTGTGACGTCAGTTCTCTGCCATGGTGGTATCCCATGCAAATGGTGACCGTTCGTTCCCTTTGCTGGGTGACCAATGCAACGGGTGAGTCCTGACTGTCTCTCCCAAGCCCCGTTTCAATCCTGTGGCCACTGCCTATGAAGGCTCGGTTGGCTTTTACCTCTGTAAGTTTAGAAGGGCTGACCAGTTATTTCAGCGGGATCATTAGTGCTGAGTCACAAGAAGCAGGCGAACCGGAGCTTGAATGCAGCCGATCCGGGCTCGGTGTGTGTTCTGAGAGGCCCAAACTGTTGGCCCTAGATCCATGTCAGCTCAGCATTGCCTAGTGATCCTGAGCAAACAGTATTTAGACAGTTTACGATTCCCTATGCCCATGCAGCTGGAGAGGTCAGAGACTTGATCTCTCCGTGCCCGCCACCATGTTGGGGCTCTCCTGGGCCTTACTTTTTAGAGACTTTCCTGGAACCATTCTATCTTTCAGGAGATTTTTTCCGTCAAATCAGTCTTTTCCTTGATGTATTTATTTTGCTAATTTAATTTGTAGAGATAGATCATCTTTATCTTGGGCTTTTAGTGGGCATTATCTAGTTCTGTGCATTATTCTCATGGCTTATTACATACATTGACACATTCATACATGTTTCATGTAAAGTATCCTAAAATAATATATTCCCTTCTTTTCCCGTCCTCTCCCTTCCCCTTCCTTCCTCTCCCCTTTCCTCCTCTCCCCTCCTCTCCTCTCTTCTCTCTTCTACCTAAAAATACCTGAAATCCTTTTTCTAAGAAGGAGAAGAAGAAGATCATTCTTATACATTATATCTGTGTTCCTGGCAGGCCTTCTTTAGTGAAGACTTGAACCAAAATCAATCCCTAGAGGGAGTCAGCAGCACTCCTCATCCTAGGGTGCCAAGGCAAGAGGAGGACTGGGTCCCCCTTGCAGGACAACGTAAAAATCAGAATGAAAAGGCTTGGTTTTTCTCAGCAGCTCTGATCTGTGTAGGAGAGCCAGCAGAAGGTTGTCCCCAGCTGTCCATGGAAAATTTTAGGAGTTGAAAGGACAGGCACCTGGAAAGAAAAAGTAATAGTAAGTTTAACTAAGAAATGTCTTAATGAACCTCAAGAAATGGGAAAAAAGTGACCCATCAAGCCTACAGCTTTTTATATAACCCAAAGAACTAAAAACAAGTGTGTAAAGAGATATTTGCATGCTCGTGTTCATGGTACACAATAGTAAGAGGTGCAAGGAAGCCACCTACATGTCAACTGATGGGTGGATGGGTGGATAAAGAAACGTGGTACATCGAAACAGTGGGATATTATCCTTAAAACAGAAGCAGTCAGGTCATTTGCTACAGTCGAATGGACCCGGAGGACACTATGCTGATTGAGATGAGCCAGACACCACCAGACAAGGGCTACATAATTCTGCTAGTGACGTGTCCAGGGGTAGAACCCTTAGAAGTTGACAGCAGAGTGAAGAACCAGGGGCTGTGTGAAGGGATAGGGGGCTGCTGTTCAAGGGGCAGAGTGGCAGTTTTTGAAGACGGGAAGGTTGTAGAGTCTGGTTTCACAACGTGAAGATAGAACTGATGCTACTTAAATCATATTTAAATACGATTGAGATGGGAAGTTTTATGTGATGTCTTTTTTAATAACAATTGTTGAGAATGGTGGTCTGTGATTGCAAGGCTTTTTCTCAGCTCCAGACCAACCTAAGGACACTGGTTGTCCTCCATCAGAGCCCTGCACTGTTCCTCTGACCCACCCACCTGTTCCCGATCTCACCTGCATTTCATGCTGATTTCCCTTTCGCTGTTTTTAGTCACCTAGTCATGCACCCAATTCTCTAAATATTGAGAGGAAAAATGGGAGAAGGTTCAAAGGGAGATGAAAGCGTTTGTTGCAGGAGAGATGGAGAAATGTGCGTTCAAGGTCCCTGCCTGGTCTTGCCCTGTTTCTCCGTTCATTGTTAATAAATCAGTTCCAGCGATGAGTCTTTGGTGGAAATGATCCATGACCTCCAGGGAGATGTGGCACACCCCTCTGCACTCCAGAGGGGCTGGCCGGATTCTAGAGAAGATGCTACAGAGTGAAGGAGGGGGAGGCGCAGCAGCCTGTAAAGTCCTCCAGCCGTGGAGACTCTTGTTCTCCTGACCCATCTGCTTTATAGTTGTGGACACAGGCCCTTGTGCCATGGTTATTCAAGGTGTCTCTGTAGACATTTCATGCTTTTCTAAATGTCATAGTGTTGTCAATTACATATGAAGATTGTATTAATGTATATGTAAGACAATTGTTTTAGTCAATTTTTTTGCTGCTGTAACTAAAGTACCCAACCAGAACAACTGTAAAGGAGAGGAAAAGTTTATTTGGAGGCTCACAGTTTCAGAGGTCTTAGTCTATAGAAGGCTGGCTCTATTTCTTGAGGCTCAACACCATGGCGGGAGAGGGTGGCAGAGGGAAGCAGCTCATATCATGGTGATCAGGAGTAGAGAGAGAGTTCCACTTGACAGATGCAAATATATACCCAAAGCCATGCCCCAATTCCCACCTCCTCCAGTGACACCCTACCACTTCAGTTACCACTCAGTTAATCCCTAACAATTGAGAAAGTTTTGTGTGTTTTTGAGATTTTGAAACTTTTGGTTTATATAGGTATTAAATACAATTTTCTCTAAGTTCTCATTTCTTCATTCTCTTCTGACTCTTAAAGTGAAAGAGACCATAAACTATGTTTTGTAGGTAATAGACTTTTTTAAAAAAAAACTATTATTAGATCCTTTGCTTTGATGTGAGTATGCTGTCTACGGACAAACAGACCTTCCCTAGCAATTTAACTTATTTTTCTTATCTTAGCATCATAATTTATTTGCAAAGACTATACTAAGCGAAACTTCCTTAATGTAACATCAGTCTAAGTGAGACAGGAACACTGAGGCTAAACTACCACAACCTGTGTTATTCAAAGCAGAACAATTATCTCCTGAAGATGAGAATCTCCTGATGGACATTGCCAATTCTTCATTTTTTTTCCCATAGTAAAGTGGTATCCCAGGAAGCTGAAATTCACATCATAAAATATTTGCTAGAAATCCCCTCCATCAAGAATTGTGAAGGACTGTACCACTTAGAGAAGGGGGTTTGAGGTGCTTCCAGATTAATCTCTTTATGTTTTAGGTATTCTCATTCTATGCAGAGGGAGAAATGTACATTTTTTTACATTCACTAGTAGCCCAAAAAAGGACAGATTTGAAAGTCACCAGGACATTCATTTGACTTAATCTGTCTGTCTGCAGTAAAGCTGTAGTTATAGCACCCAATTCAAAGTGCCTCTGTCTGTTCTTTGTTTATTTTTATCAGAATTTATTACCAAAATTTCTAAAGCAAATGTTTAAGGCTGTTTTAAGCTATTTCAACTCTGTGATAACTAACCTGAAGTTAAAAAGCCCTCATGACTGCCTCCGATCCATAAGCTGGGCTATTGCCTAGCAGTATCAAGGTGGCTGGTGTTCCTGCCGGATCAGACCCTGCCTGGTCTTCAGCACAGACTGGATCATTAGGAAGGCTGCAAGGCAGGGAACCCCTGTGTGGACCGTGTGCCTTTGTTATGTGAGATGGCAGTTTGGGTTAGCTTCCTCTTAGCATTTTCCCCTTGAGTCATCCTTGAGCCTATATGGTTCATTTATGGATCATTAAAAACATAGTAAGGATTGCTCTTTAAAAATTGAAAAGAGAACATGCTAAGTGTCTGCAAAAGCATCCAGAAGCTAATTTAATTGGATTCTTTTAATATCTCTGTGTTACTGTATTATAGAGTGGCAACAGAACATTCTGGAGCCAGACTGTTGGCTCCGAATCTCAGCACTGATTCAGGGTGTGGAAACTGGACCACTTTGTGTCTTCATTTCCTTTTTCATAAAACAGCGTATAAAGTGTTCAGGGCGAGGATCAAATAAATGCCTGGGTAAAGTACACTCAGAAGACCCTCTTACATTTAGCACATGGGAAAAGTCACAATTTCTCCCTTTGGTAAAGATGAAACAAACCCAATCAACCTTGTGCTTGTCTTTGTAAGAATCCAGGGAAGAGTCATCGAGTGACAAAGGATTTGTAATAGTAAAACAGATGCACATCAGTACCTACCATGGGCGAAGTGCAGCACTGAAGAGAGACAGCGTAAAAGGCAGAAGAGGCGGGTAGGAATGAGAGGAGGCCCACAGCCCTCCTGGCACCTGCTCCCTGCATCCCACCGCCCCTCTAAGGCCACCTTCTGCCTTTTAACTATGGACTCTTTGTTTTATCCCTGTGCCTAACAATTTGTGGAGGGCAATAGTGTTCAAGTCTATTGACTAACAAAATGCATTAATCCTTTTAAAGTGAGGTCAATACAAAAACTTTCACTGAAAAAATAGGATTTGATATGGGCTTCACATAATGGGAGAATTTGTACAGAAGCAGAGTTGCCAGACAAAATACAAGACAGCCACCAAATTAGAATTTCAGCGAAATAAACAATAATTTCTCAACGTAAATATGTCCTGTGTAGTATTTGGGACACACAGTAAAAATGTTCGTTTATTTAAATGCTAATTCCCGATGAACAATGAAATTTATGTTGGTGTAAGCGTATCCCATGTGTTACATAGGCTATAGGTCTAGTAAAAATAATTTATTATTTATCTGAAATTCAAATTTAACTGGCTGTCCTGTATTTTTACCTGCCAAGTCTGGTCATCCTCATAAAAAGAATAAAACATAGAAGAAATTTTAAGTTAAGGAAATGGCAAGAGTCAAATATGTAGGCATTTTGCTTTTAAGAAAATTTGAGTCTTTACAAAAGTAGAAAATGTCTAAATGGAGACTCCGGGTGGGACAATGCCTAAGAGAGTACCTCTTTTCCCTCACTGATATTCCTGAAATGTGCATTCTGGTTTGCAAACCTACTTCGAAGCCCCGCCCTGTTCATCTTCCTGGGCAGATTTGCTCTACAATGTCAAGGACCCAGGGCTTCCAGATGCTCAGCCTCTGGTCCTTGAGCCTGTGTAGCTGCCTTGGATCTCACCGGTTGTGTCATGCACAGGTACCTGAGTGTGTGTTCACAGAAGTGACCCACAGTAAGCAGCCACGGGGATGCTTCGGATAGCTGTATTGGAGCTCTTCAAGGGTATGGCCAGGCTGTTCCCTTTAGATGGACTCCACCCTAGACTGTGACAGGTGCTGTGGGGCTTAGGTGAAAGTCTTCCTTTATACCCCTCAATTTACTGATTATGAGAGACAGTCTGGGCCAACTCTGCCAGGGCCAGCGTTCTTTGCTTGCTTCAGCAATTCCAAGTTTTTTTTTCTTTTTTTTAAAGAATCTAGAAACAAACAAACAAAAAGTATCAACCGTTTTTCTCCTTACTGCTTTCTTTGTTTTACACGCCTTGTGTTCAATATACTAGGCTAGGAGGGGCCTTAGAGAAATCTATTTAAACAAAAATGTACATTTTTCCAGGTGCTCCTGCTAGAAGAGCCAGATAAAACATTGTGACGATCTCTTAAATTCACATTCTTTTGTTTTGTATTTTAAATACCAATGACAAAGCCACAGTACCCAACTGCATTCTTTAACAGTGAATTTGCTCATTTTTTTTCCGCCTGTTGTCTTTTAGAACTTAACCACATTTAAAGGCATAAATAGACCCAGAAAGAAGAAACCACAGAGACAGAGAAGAAAAGTGTGAGGACACAGAGATATGTGTTTTTCATCAGCACTCATAACTTCTAAAAATTAAACCTTCATATTTGCATTTCTAAACTGCTTGTAATGAGAAGATGGATAGGACAAGAAATTTGCCGTGATTGTCTCAGTGTGTTTCCTACTGCATAACAGAGTTCCACAGGCTGGGTAATTTATGAAGAAAATAAGTTCATGTCTTGCTGTTCAGGAGACTGAGAAGTCTGATGCCCAGGCACCTCTTCTGGTGAGGATCTTCTTGTATTTTTAACACATCAGAAGGCAAAAGAGCAAGTGTGTGTGTGTGCAAGAGAGAACCTGAGTGCAGACTCACTTTTGTGACCACCTGCTCCTGCAATCCACTTCTGAGCCTAGGGCCCTCCTAACCCAGCCACCTCTTATTAGCCCACCTCCCTACACTGTGGCTCTGGGGATTATTTCCAACACATGAATTCGAGGGACATTCAAACCACTGTGGAGGTGAAAGACTCTTAGAGGTAAACCAAAGACAAATGAGAAGTATGGACCCCAAAGAAGAAGTATGAACTTGCTTTTTAAACTTTATGTCAGGGAAGCCAGCATCATGCTGACGGTCTGAGAAAACGAGGTGTCCTTGGACGTTAATCTGAAAATTTTAGATGCAATCCCTCTCTGGCCTCTGTATCTGTCTTTGGCTTTCAGTATTTAGACACAGCCTTCTGAGACATTCTTTACTGGCAATATGAGGAGTTCAAAAGGGAAAAATCAATGTTAGATTGATAACAGTAAGATTTTCAAAATAAAACAAAATAACATAAGGTAAATAAAAGGATGGCTTTCCACAATGCAATCTTCAATTCGAGCTGAAAAGTGCTAACTCAGTGCTTGCTGCTCGCCAAGCTCTGTTTTAAGCATGACAGAGGATGTAATGATATGGTTTTTACCGTCGAGGTGAACATGGTTTGATAATGACAAAGAGAAATTCGATGTGTGGAGGATTATAATATAGAGCAGGATATACTGAAGGCCCACGGAGAGGTGCACCAAAGCACTGGAGAGGTCTGATGCAGAAGAGATTGCATCTCATTGTGAGTGTGGGAAAATATGGTGATTGTGGTCAGGGAGGAAGTAGAATTTGATATGGAAAATGAGCAAGGGTGAGGGAGAATTGGGAGAGTAAGTTTCCGGGGGAAATAGAATTGCAAATCATTGAGAAAGATTGCTGGGAACCGTCCAGCTGGAGTACATGGTGTGTGTAAGCAAGCGAAGGAGAGGGCTAGGAACATAGGCTGGAGCTAAACTTCTGCAGGGCTTTAAATGCTAGAACACGGAGTTTCTACTCCATGTGGCAGGCTGTAAGGCCGGCAGGTGAGTGCATGGATTAGATCAATCACTCATTAGGGAAGAGAGTTGGATCAGGTATAATTTGAGCATAAGAGCAAAAAAGGCTTAGAGGTGATTTGGGATGCAAGAAGGAGGTGATCAGACCTCAGGAGGTTGGGGCAGTAACGGTGAAGATGAGGGGAGCCAAGGGCAAGTCGCTCCTGGCATGCCACTCTTTCAGAGACCTGGATAGATTGACCCAATCAAACCATTGCTCCTCTGGATTTAGGCAATCTTCTCTCCTAAACAATTCTTCATTCTGGGCTCTGTGGACTTGTCCAAGAAAGAAAAAACCCAGAAGTATAACACGTGCAAAGTGACCACCCAGTTGATGGCAAATTTTCTTCCCACTTGAATATACAATAAGCACATTAAAACATTGTTTATCTCTCGTTGGTCCACAAAATGATGGATGGAAGACTGAGCTCAAACAGCTATGAAGGTGCATCCATGCTGATTTGCCCAGGACCTGCTCACAATGTCCATTCCCAGCTCGTGCCTGGAGCAGCTTCTGGCACTGAACAGGCACCTGTCCCCACTGCTTGCTCATCTCTGGGAAGGACGCCAAGGGGGATGTGCTGGAGGACAGGTATTGTATGAAGTACCCCAGGCAGCCAGAGGAGGCTGGAGCCGGAGACAATGTGGAACTATACCTGTCAGGGAGTCTGAAGAGGAGAACCACAGAAAAGAGGGAAAGTCAAAAGTCAGGAGTCAGCCAGTCATGAGCACATTGCTGACCAAAGAGAACTGAAAGAGATCAGCACCTTTAGGACCAGGATACCTGGAACATGGTCCTCTTTGGTAGTGAGACTTTGGTTGATACAGTGAATAGCACTTATTGATACTCACTATGTAAAATGGAATTTTCAGATACAGTGACCTGAAGTTTTTTTCTCTCTCTCTCAAATGGTGGTATTGGGTGAGAATGGACTGGGTCTGTGCTCACTTCAGTTCTGTTTGCTTCTCGATGTATTAGCACAGACCCTCCCATCAACCCTGTGTGGTAGGGTCTGTTATGCTGTCACTTCATAGGTGAAAAACTTCAGGCCAAAGGAGGGGAAGTGACTTGTTCCAGGTTACATGGCCTGGGAGTGGTGAAGAAAAACAGGAAAAAGCAGAATTATAAAGGAAGTGGCCTAGAAAAATAAAAAGCCACAATTTCAATCTCAAAGACATAAATATTTAGGTAAAAATTGCACATGGATGTAATTTAGGAACTCTTAGATTAATAGACTAAAGGGTACTTGTGACAGTAAGAGTCTTTAGAAAATAATCTATGTGCAAAATATTAAAATTAGAGTAGGAAGTGTTGTGTAAGTTTGGCCTTGCTGCTTTGATTGAAATGGTATATAAGACATGCAATATAAAGATATCTTTTTCTCTTTCTGTTTCCAAATGGCCAGACCTTGCCTGCAGGGCTAAAATGGGAATAAATGCATTTTTCTCTCCAAATAAATGGGCTTTCAGCTATTGGGCATTTGTTTGGAAGGACATTCAAGATCTAGGGCACATCAACGGCAGGGGCCTTATGCGTCTGTCTGAGTCAGCTCTGTAAGGGCAAAGCACTCATTAAAGAGATGGATTCTGAAGAGGTCCTGGTGACTAAGTGCTCTTTGGAGCTGCGTGCTGAGCGTGGGGGAGATGGCTCCTGCAGGAATGTTAAGTGATCCCTGGGCTCTGAGAAAAGCAATTGTCAAATCGCTTCCTTGGTTCTTGGAGATGAAGTGTTGGCTTCTCTCTCTGCTAAGCCAGATAGATACTTTGAGTCAACTTCCAGAGGGTCAGCAGTATCAAAGCAATGCCTGCCATCTTTTGCAGGGAATGGGAGGTAAACAGTACAAGGTCCTTCACAAAGGAGGCATTGGGTAGCCATATCTGTCCAATGCACGGTAGTTTGGCATTGGCCTTGCATAGAACAGATGATTTTTGTATAAGTAAATGACTTTCAGAAACTTCCAGGTGGAGTCCAGCCCTATTGCTTCTATAGAAGCCCATTATCCTCTTCCTAACCTAAGAATAGATCCACCAGGAAATCTGGGTCAATTCCCATGGTGGTGTTCACCGGCTGGAATTTCAAGGACAGCACGGTTGCAATAGCCTTTCCTCTGAGCAGAGTATTACAAGCCCTTTCTGAAGCTGGGACAGTCTGACCTTTCCCATGGGATGGGGATCTTTTCTCCCCCATTTCCTTCTCTCAGTTGAACTTGCTGTCATTGTGCTCTCCTCCTTTGGGAGTGAGCACGGTGTACTGAGGATCCATGTGGCAGCTGGATTAATGGAGGTAGGGTGAAGGGAATTACTGGCAAATGGTGACCTGGATTCCAGAAGTGGAAGGAATTAGTGGCTCAAAGGTGAGGTTTATGTGGGTCAAGTGGGGATGCTGGATATAAAGTGGTCAGGCCCTTCATCCTGAGTGCACTGTTTTCAGAAGTGGAGATGTGCACCACTCTTCCCTGCATGGCTTTGGATCTGAGGTCCTTTTTGAACAGATGCTCTAGTGTTACGCACCATGGGAAGTTGGAGTATGAGTCAAAAACTCTTCATTGACCTGGTTGAAAACCTTCTTTTTTTTTCTTGCTTTTTATTTTCTATTTAGTTCCCTCCTTCTTTTCTTCCTTTCTTTCCTACCTTTCTTTCTTCCCTCTTTCCCTCCCTCCCTCCCTCCCTCCCTCCCTTCCTTCCTTCCACTGGGGTTTGAACCCAGGGGTGCTTAACCATTAAGCCACATCTCCAGTCTTTAATTTTTTTAAAAAATATTTTTATTTAGAGACAGGGCCTTGCCAAGTTACCCAGGGCCTTGCTAAATTGCTGAGGCTGGCTTTGAACTTGTGATCCTCCTGCTTCAGCCTCCCAAGTCACAACAGCATTATTTCTTGACCTAAGTGTTACTACTTCTACTTACCACTAGACAACATATTCCTACACTCTGCTCTTATGCCTAGAAGTACAGGTCATTCTTATATTTTTGCACAATGAACATTGACTTTTGAGTATACTCAGCTCTCAGCTTTTCTTCTGGTGAACCTATGTTGACTCTTCTTTGCTTATTAGCCACTTAAGCACGGGTAGTAGAAATAGAAAGAGATCAAACTCAGGTTATTTAAGTGTGTTCAATGTTGTGATAAAGAGAAGAAGAAAGGATTTTGGAAGATACGACACAATTAATGGTTCATTAATTTCAATTATGTTGTTACCCTATTAATGCAAATAATTAAAAGTTGGCTGTACATAGGAACTCAACAAGAGACATAAAGATCTTTAATAAGCACCTATCCACAAGGTTTACCTATATGTGTATGCAAAGTATTCATCTTAAATAATAGTAATACCACATCTGAAGTTCTAGCCATGACCAGCTATTAAAGTTTACTTTCAGTTAAAAGGTTAATTCCTTTAGTAGGTGAAAGAATATATTTTAAATAGGTAACTTGTGACAGAAGCTGCAACCTCATTGGATATGCAGGGTAATAACCTAATTAAAACTGCAGTGTGAGAGATTCACTTTATTTTTCACCAAGGTCAAAGGGACATCTGAAGTAGGGAGGAAGGCAATTAAATAGAAATACCCTATCTATCCATCTATACCCCCCAAAAAAATCAGATTAAAGAGACAAATTACCTATTACTATTTAAGGTCAGAGAAAAACAAATTCAGGTTGTATGAACTGGAACCCACAAGATTAAAGTTGCATTGATTCCAACAGTAATATACCATGAGTTATTGGCTGATGAGTAAGTGGTTTATTTGGATTTTTTTTTAATTTAGAGGAAAACATTTATCGATCATCTACCATGCCAGGTGCTATGCTATAGTGATTTTCGTTTGATAACCTATTTTCTTCTAATAACCTGTAATTACTAACAATGGAGAACATTGATTTTTGATAGAATTCATTACCAAGAATAGATGCAATTCAATATAAATAAATTGTTGGCACATTGTATTATTCAGCTTTTCATGGCTGTGACAAAATACCTGAGGAAAACAACTTAAATGATGAAAAAATATTTATTTTGGTTCATGAGTTTTTGAGGTTTCAGTCCATGGTTGGCTGATGTATTGTTCCTGGACTTGTGGTGAGGCAGTATATCAGGTGGAAGGGTGAGGTGAGGCAAAGCTGCTTTCTTCATGATGGCCAGGAAGAAGGGGGAGGGGGAGGCCAGGAGCAAGATATAATTGTTGATGGCATGCCCCCAAGGACCCACTGCCTTCAACTAGGTCCCACCTCCTGCAGGATCCATTGCCTCCCAATGGTTCATTCACTTGTGGACTCTGAGATCAGAGTCCTCATGACATTATCACTTCCCCAAAGCTCCACCTCTGAACACTGCTTCAACACATAAATGTTCGGGGGACATTCTAGATCCCAACTGAGGCAGACACTGTTTATAAGATGCAGATATGGGTCAGAGAGAGAGGAAGAGGGCATAAAGAGTACAGCATGGACCAAAATGATTCCAAGGCATTTCCTTAGCATTATACTTCCCTCTGAAAACACGTGGGAGTCACTTATGATGGTGAATGCTGTGTGACAGGTGGTCAGAGCCTGGTGTTAGTGGTGGCCATCCGCTCAGTCCTCTGGGGGCTCATTGACATCTCTCTAAGTCTGTGGAGTATTCCCCCAGTGACTGATCTTATGAACATACGACAACCAGGGGAATGAGGTGTGGTGCTTTTAATGCCTGTCCACACTCTTCCCTTCAAAAGGTAGAGAATTATTCTACTCCCCTTGGCAACTTGAACAGGCAGAATGAAGGTGTGCCACTTTGACGACTAGGTTATAAAAGGCATTGTGTCTTCCTTGTGGCCTTCTCTTGGAACGCTCCTTTTGGAGAAACCAGCAACATGTTATGAGGTCACTTAAACAGGCCTATAGAGAAACGCTTGGCCAAGAGTTAACAGAATGCAGAAGCCTCTTGCCAGGAGCCAGATGAGTGCGCCATATTGGAAGCCAATGCTCTGCCTTAATCAGGCCTTCAGATGGTTACAGCCCTACCTGGAATCTTGCCTCATGGGAGACCTTAAGCTGCACCCAGCTAAGCGCCTTCTGAATGCCATAGCCACGGAAACTGTGAGATAATAGATGTTTATTGATTTAAGCCACTAAATGTTGGGTACTTTGTTACAAAAATAGATGATGAATATGTTTAACAATAGATATGAATATGCAAAAAGGGAAGATGCAGTGCACATGTCAGTGCAAGTTAATCTATATTATTAGAAGAAAACAAGTTGTTTTTACCCAAGAAAACATAGCCTGAGGTCAAGCGTGCATGCTTTATTTATGCTTTTTTTTTTTGCTTAATTTCTGCTTTATTGAAGAACACAATCTAAGGGGACTAAAAGGAAAAAGGAAAGTGAGGCACAAAAGGCAGGAAAAATTCAAAGTGCCTGAGAGAGATGGCCATGGCTTCAGGGATGATGCAGCCAAGTGCTCAGTCACAGGGGAGGTTTCCAGAAAGGTGGAGAGGTGGCATGGAGCTACCATGTCTCAGAGCAGTCAAGTAGGGAGGAAGGGAGAAGAGTTTATCTTCTGGTGTTTTTCTGTTTGGCTAGGATCAAAGTCCTTCCCAGAGGGCCCTGACTCCCAGCACTTCTGAGTAGTAGTACTGGGTTTTCACTCTGGACACTCAGTGGAAAGGCTAGACCCTTCGTTGGCCCAGTCCTGCTGGAGGAGGGTATTGGGACCACGGGGGCTTCTGCTGTGATGAACAGGAGAGAAGCTGAGATGAAGCCTGCGCTTACCCTCTGGGGGACCGGGAAGAGTGGTGGTGTTGGGAGATGAAGAGGAAGGATTATGGAAACACGTGGGTCTTTACTGGAGCCATTCTGGCTAGGAGATGAAGCCAGTGTGGGACCCAGAGGGCAGATTGGTCTTGGTGGACGTGGTGGTGCATAAAGAAGTGTGGGATTCAACTCAAGGCACATCACGTTTGCGTGAAGACTAGAGCATCGTCAGGGACCACATGAACACCCTTACAGAGGCAGCACCTGGTTGTATCCTCACTAAAGTGCTTTTGTCCCCTCCTTTGTCAGCTCCATGCTTTGTGCTTTGCCTGCTTTTCACACACATAAGCTTCTAGTGGGCAGCCATATCAGCGATAGCTAATGTTCATCTACCACTTTCTTTGTGCCAGACACTGTTTCCAATATTGTCCATCTATTAACACATTGAAACTGCCCAATGACCCCAGGTGCTAGGTACTATTATAATCAGAATTTTAAAGATGGGATAGCCGAGGTTCATGGAGATTACACAACTTGCTGAAGGTCACATAGCTAGTAAATATAGGAGTAGTAATCTAGGAGCTTAAACCCTGGATTCAGGAAGTCCTACAGTGAATCCTATCATTGCTACAGATTTCTGCTTGAAAGCACTTGTTGGACAGTGATGCCAGGAGAGAGATAACCAGCAGAGCATAGTGGTTGCACGGAGCTGAGAAGACGGAGGAGGAAGTTGAGGAGGAAGTTGGATCTGCAGGACAGAGTACTGAGAAGAAAGGAGCTACTCAGAGAAAGACCTTCACATCTTCATATGCCCAGGATGAAGTTCCTAGGCCGGGCAAAGAGTCAGTGTGATGGGCCTGGGATCAGACAATTCTCAGAGCGGAAGCACCAGCAGCCAAGTGGACAGAGACCTTGTGGAAACCCAGGTGCTCAGTGGAGACTCCAGGAGGCTGCGTCTTAGGAGGGGCTCCTGGATGCTGTGTCTTGGTAGCAGAGGTAGAAGTGCTCCAGAATCAAGGCCACTCTACTTCTGCTGTCATTGAAACTAAAAACAAGTATCTAGAGGACCAGGCTGACATCTAACTTAAACACGTGCCAAAACACTTCAAGGGAAACAGAAGAATGCGGTAGCAGAGCAGTCACAGTAGCCATCATCTCCACCCTGTTGAACATTACTGTGACCTGTGATTAGGAGGAAAATAAATCCTTAGGAATGGACTCAGAAATGACGTAGATGACATAATTAACAAATAAGGACTTTGGAACTGCTAATGTGCTCAAAGGCTGAAGGCCACAACAACAACAAAAAAAAAACGGAACAAGGCTCAGTGACCTGTGACACCGTATCAAGCAGTCCAACATATTCGGAGTACCAAAGAAGTGGGAGCAAAAGTTGGTTTGAGAGGAAAATTCCTAACCTTTTTTTCCAAAATTTGAGAAAATCTTTAAAAGCAAATAGACTAAAAAAGTTTAACAAATAAATTCCGGAAAGGTATATGTGCATGCGCACACACATCCCCCCACACACATACACTCTAAGGCATGTGACAATGAAATTGCTGAATATTGGTTAAGAAGAAAAAAATCTTAAAGAAAGCAAGAGGAGAATGAAATTAAGAGCAACCCCCCTAGCTCCTCACAAACAATGCAAGCCAGAATTATAGCCAATATCCTCATGGACATAAAACGCAAAAATCCTTAGCAAATGGAATTGGGCAATGTATAGAAGCATTGTAACCAAGTAGAGGTTATTTCTGGAATGGAAAGGTGAGATTTAATGTTTGGAAATAAAGCAGCGAAAAAAGTGTACTTAACAAACTAAAAACAGAAAAATTATATAACATCCTGGTAGTTGAAGAAAAGAATTTCACCAAACACAGCATCCATTCCTGGTAAACACTCTCAGTAGACTTGGAGTGTAAGGAAATTTCTTCAGTATAGCAAAGAGTGTCTAGAAGAGAACTATTTCCAATTTACTGACGTTATTCTTCTATGCCTGGAGCAAGACAAAGAGCCACTTTCATTACTTAAATCCAGTATTGTACCAGAGATTCCATGTAGGGCAAGAAAAAGAGATGAAGGGCCTGAGATTGGCAAGGAAGAAGTAGAAGTATCTTTATATAGAGATGACATGAAGATGTATACGCAAAAGCCTCAGGAATACAACATTTTACAGAAGCAAATGCAAAAAGTAATGAGTGAGTATTTAGTAAGATTTCGGGATGTAATTGTAATGTACAAAAATCAACTTTTTTCAATGTATTAGTTATATAAATTGGAAAGAAAGAATAAAATGCAACTTACTATTGCACAGAAAAAGCAAAACACTTTGGGATAATTTAAAAAACATGTATTGCTGAGAGCCATAGCCCAGTCAGAATGACGCATGGCATTTTTGCCAGAATGAAGTGGTTGAGAGGTGACACCAGCAAGCCATTGAGATGATAATGGTTATGTTAAGCTGTGTATTCAATTGTAATATTAGACCCCTGCTGTCCGCCTCCCAGCTATTTTGGAGTTCTTGCTACTCCCGGAGAGTTCCCATTGGTTGGGGAAGTGCTGGAGGAGGGATTTCCTGTTGGTGGTTCCTAGAGGAGCCACGTGGGTGGCATTTGGGAGAGTTCCCGGAGAGCGTGTGTGGAGTATGCTGGTGGAGTTCAGCAATAAAGTTTGTTCCTGTTTCAGTGGCTCGTGATTTGTGCCCAGCCAGCCTGTGGCAATGTATATTCTGGCTTGAATGTTTATCCCCTCCCCTCAAACCCATAAACTGAAATCTTAACCTCTGAGGTGATGGTATAAGTATGGGAAGTTATTAGGTCATGAGGTGTGGCCCTCACGGATTGGATTAGTGTTCTTATAGAAGGGACCTGAGGGAGCGCATTGCCTACATCCACCAAGACCATGTTGGCACACACTAGAAGGCACCTTCTAGGAACAGGCCTGCCTTAGGACTCTGAATCCACTTGACATCTTGATCTTAGACTTTCTGGCATCCAGAACTGTGAGAAATAAATTTATGTTATTTATAAGCTGCACAGTTTATAGTATATTGTTATAGCAGCCCGAATGGACTCAGATGGTATAAGATCTGTGCACAGAAATGTGTAAGAACCACTGAGAGAAAGTTAAAGGGCTAAATAAACGGAGACACTTTTTTTTGAATTTAGAACTCAATATTAAGATATTAGTTCTCCCCATTGATTTATAGATTCTGTGCAGTTCTAATCAAAATCCCAGAAGTCTATTTTGATAGACTTGAACAAGGACTCTAGAACTTCTATGGAAAGGCAAAGAGCGTTGACGTCCAACATGGTAGCCACCCACCACTATTTAAGGTTTAATTTAGATTAAGTAAAGTTAAAAATTCAGTTTCTCAGTCAAAATAGCCAGATTTTGAGTAGCATTAGTTGCATGTGGCTAAAGGATGTTGTATCGGATATAACAGATATAGAACCTTTTCATCATTGCAAAAATTTCTATCGGAGAGTGCAGAAGAATAACAATTTTGAAAGAGCAGAAGGAATTGCCTGATTTCAAGACTTAGCAGTATTCAGGACTGTGGTACTGACCTAAGAACAGATACAAAGGCAGCCAACAGAATATCGAGCCTAAAATAGGCCGATGGATATACAATCAATTGATTTTCAACAAAGGTATCTGAGTTATTCTTTTTTCTTTTTATAAATCGTTCTGGAAGAACTGAACATCCTGTATGGAAAAAATTACTTTGCAACTTACACAAAAATATACTTTAAGTGGATCATAGCTACTCAGCAAAAACGTAAGAGGAAATGCTTGTGACATTAGGGCAAGAAAAAGTTTCTCAGTACACAAAAACTGAAAATAGGTAAATGATTGGACTGTATCAAAAAGTTGTATTTTTAGAGAAACATAGTTAAAAACATGAAAGAATAGCCAAAGATCAGGAGGATGTGTTGCTAGACATGCATTTTACAAATAACTTGTATTTAGAATATCTAAAGCATTTCTACAACTCAGTAATAAGGAAGGACAAACAGAAAATCGACTTGAACAGGCATTTCACACAGGACACTATATGAATGGCTGTCTCACGCAAGGTCCAGTTGTGCCAGGGCAGTGACGTAGGTTGCAGACAGTGCCCAGGGACGGCATGGGAGGCACATGGTTTATGGGGAAAAACTCACAAGAGATCAGTGACTGCTCCAAGAAGAGCTCAGTGGTCACAGTTGACTGATGGCCCCTCTGTCCTCCCCTTTCATGGTGTTTTGCCAAGAGGTGCCTCCCCTTTCATGGTGTCTGTCCAGTGGTGGTTGGATGGACAAGTGACGTGTATCCTCTCCACGGTGCCCTCCGTTCTGTGTCCAGCCCCACTCAGACAGGGGTGTTACTTACATGTTAAGCTGCAGGAACAGTGTGGCATCTTCAGCTCTGACTTGCTTAGTTTGCTTGTGTGGCCAGTGTCCCTAGGAGAAACTGTCCAGGATACACAAGAAGATAGCTTTCTGCAGACAACATTAGCTTGCCCTGGTTCCCCGTGTGCATGAGAGAAAGTCAGTCCTTCAAGATGACGTGTATCTGGATTTCCAGCCCAGGCTTGCTCTCGTTGTTTCCTGAGCTTGGCTTGGTGTGTGGAGTCAGAAAGGGACATCTAGGATGTAGTGTTTTACTGTCCCCTTTGCTTTAAGGACAATGCAATGGACATGAAATACATGAAAGATGGTGGCCATTACTAGCCATCATGGAAATATGAATGATACCACTGCATGTCTACTAGAATCATGAAAAGGAAAAGCACTCACCATACCACATGCTGGTGATGCTGTGGAACTGTCCATTTCTAGAGGTGGTGGGAGGGATCAAAATAGGGAAAACTTGACAGTTTCTTATAGACTCTTGCAGTATTGACTAGTGATTCTACTCCAAGAAAAATGAAAAATAAATTCACATGGAGACTTGTACTGAAATGTTCATGGCAGGTTTATTCATCTTAGACAAAAGGAAACAACCAGCCATCCATCTTCAGGTGAAGTTATATACAAATCCTGGTATGTCCATACAAAGGGAACACTATTCAGCAATAAGAAGGAATGAGCCAAAAGATAGATTTGATATGGGTGAATCTCAGAAAATACTCAGCTGAGCAAAAGAAGCCAGAAGAAATGAAAATATACTGTAGGATTTGACTTATATAAAACTATAGATCAGGTAAAACTAATCTTTAGTGATAGTAAAACAGTGGTTTCCTTGGATGGAGAGCAGAATGAAATTGCCTGGATCTGGGCACAGTAGCTCTTTTGGGGGAGATGAAAGTGTTCTATATCTTGAACGTGGTGGTGTTTACAACAGTGTAAGCATTTGTCAAAACACATCACACCTTACACAAAACGGTGCTTTTATATTAGGTATAAATGATGCCTCACCAAGGCTGATTTGAAAAGATCAAAGATTTATAGGGGAAAATCATAAATCTGTCACACAATCACAAATGCAGTCTACTTTTTTTAAAGGAATATGGCATACATAATTTTAGATGCCCCTAGCGGTGCTTATGGACTCCTGTGAATACTATGTAGTTAATGGAGGCCTGGAAAATTGTTCAAGATGTGTGAAATACTCAAGGTACAAAAAGCATATTGTAATATTAGGCAAATATCAGTCAAATATTAGACACCTATAATATGACATCCAACTGCTAAGTGCTTCACATTTATTATTTTATTCCTTATCACAAATCCGTGAGATAAATGTCAATATCATACCTATTTTCTATGGGAGGAAACTGAGAAATGGAGAGGTGAAGAACTTGCTAAAAGTTTAGAGTAGAAAGAGTGGAGAGACATATCGGGACACAGGGATACAGGTGTGTGTGTGTGTGTGTGTGTGTGTGTGTGTGAGAGAGAGAGAGAGAGAGAGAGAGAGAGAGAGAGAGAGAGAGAAAGAGAGAGAATGCTGATGGGCTGGGAACCTCTGAGGAATCACAGAGAGGAAATCAGTGTCATTGCCCTGGGACTTGAAGGACATTTCTGCCCATCAGGGAAGGGAGGAATAGCATGCAAGCCGGAAGAAAAGCTAGAGGCAGACAGAGAAGCTTGGGAATGTGGGAGGGCTTCTCTTGATCTTCTCCATTTTCATTTCTCCAGGATCAGTGAGAAGAAGGAGAACCAGGAAGACTTGGCAGAAAACTTGGCTGGTATCCCCCATTTAGAAAGTGTCCCCTTCCTTTTTCCTCACTCTCTGTGTGCCATGAACCTTAGGATATTCATCACCGTAGTGACAGGGCTGGAGCCAGGTGTGTAGGGAGGACCGGAGACGGCCCTCCACCCTGGCTCCCTGACATCTCTCACCCTGTGTCCTGCTCTGGGCTCCATTTCCCAACCTCAAGTTGTATAAATATTCACTACAGTGCTCATTTTTGATTGGCATGGCTCCCTCCTAACCCAGAGAAAGAGAAATTTATTTTAGATGAACCATTTTTTTTTTCGATTCAGAAATTTTATTTTTCTTACTTCAGTTGTACAAAATTTGTAAATCAGAGAAAATATCTTAGTTTTGGCCTCATTTTTCAAATTCCTAAGATGACATAAAATCTATTACTACTTGCTCTACAGTGGATTGTCCACTTGTGCCCCCTGCTCCCATGCTGAAACCCTAACAACCAGTGTAGGAGGTGCCTAAGGTTAAGTTAAGCCGTAGGGTGGGACCCTGATCGGACAGGACTAGTGTCCGTATAGGAAGAGAGCTCAGAAGTCTCTGTTTCCTCCTCTTCTCGTCTCTCTCGCCCCCACCATGTGAGAGCCCAGTAACAGCTACCTGGAAGTGGGAAGAGAGTTCCCAGAAACACAACAACTTCGACTCTGTTGGCGAAGTTACCCAGAACATGGGATTTCTTATGGAAGGCCAAGGAGTCCCCATACATTTCCTGGAGAACTTGCACAGTTTCCTCTCATACACTAGAATTGACTTCATTTACTGTTCTGTTCTGAGTCTCTGAATACTTAAAACCTAGTAGACACTATGCAAGGTTTTGTATCTGTACCTATTACCGTTGCATTTACCACTTACTATAACTTTGGGAAATGAAGGTTTTTTTTCCTTCCAATCACCCCCATTTTCTATTTGGGAAACTGAGGCTTAGGGTGCTTCAGCAATTGGTTTGAATGGTCCAGTAAGAAGCAGAATGAAGCCTGATGGAGCCCACACCCTGTGATTTCGGCCTGCGTGCTACACTGATCCATAATCCCAAACCCAAATTTTGGAGTGGACTTTTCTCTGTGGCTTCCTTGCAGCTGCTGCCCCCAGGGTCTCTTCTGTCATGCTTTTGGCTGTGCTGCTGGGGGCCTGGGAGGCTGACGCTGTTGATAGATGTCACCTCCTGTGAGTGCCAGTTGGCCAGGCTTCCTGGGACATGCAGGCGCACAGGCAGCCCCTGACAGTCTCCTGACAGCGCGCTGAGGAGCCTGAGACTGCCATTTGTTTTGGAACGGATCTCAACACCACAAACACTTTGTCATCTGTCTACACCAGTGCCGCTTTGTTAGCCAGACTGCCATTTCTTCAAGGGCAGTGTGGGGAGGCACATGAGGACCACGGCAAGTACCTGGTGGTGGCTTCCTTAAGGAGTGCTCTTGGGGTGGAGCTTAAGAGGGCACAGATCCAACTGGGAGCTGCCAGGCTGGGGAGGGGCTGGAGGATGGGACAGGAAGGGTGAGCTGCTTGTTGGAGCAAGATACTCCTAAGTTGCTGTGAGGGCCTGTCATCTCCAGGAACGGCATGCACACCTTTTTGTGTGGGTGCATATATATATTTAAAGAAAAAAAATTCTTAAAGGTGTCTGTAACATATAAAAGGTAAAGAACTCCTGTTTTAGTAACTGGGCTGTGGGACCTCTCTTGTCACATCTGATTTCAGGTTTTATTTACTAAGCTAAATTGGGCTGGTAATAGTCATTAATCCTGACAACGACAGATACTTGCACAACTAACACTTCCTTTCACTGGAAGGCTAAAATCTCGACACTAGAAGCAGTGACATGAACCTGCCATGGCGAAGGTCTATATTCTGTGATGTTGTGGCCCTTATGCATATAAATAAAGACCAGATATGCAGATAATAGAAAATCTGGAGTGGTCTCAAATTTTTGTATTGAAATACGCGCGCGCGCGCACACACACACACACACACACACACACGCACATATATATATATATTTAAATTTTTCTGTATAAGAATTTCACTGACAGAAGCAGAGAGGGTGTATCTGAATCCTCAACTCAGGAGGTGACATTGAACTGGTTATTTCAGATTTTTGTCCTATACACACACACACACACACACACACACACCACAGGAACTCACTTGCTCATATATTTTATATATGCCTACAGTTAGGAAATTCTAGAATGTCTTGGTGAAGGACAGAAATGTGAAATAAGCGGTTCAATGCCACCTCCCAAGTCGGGGTAGCGCCACACTCCCTCTGTCACTGATGTCCTCCGCCGACCAGGCAGGGTCAGCCCCTGTGGAGCTGAGCATTTCTCGGGGCAAAGGTACAATGATGCTGGAAGGACGGCACCTGGGTTCTGTGGTCTGCGAGTGCCCGGTGCAGAACACCGGAAAAGGGCCATCCTTGACTGCAGCACTGTGTCCTGAAGATGCCTTCCAAGGGCAATCAGGATTTAGCCAGGGGGCGAAGTGGAGGAAGTTTTAATGTATAAGGTGAGTCTTCAGAGACTCTGAAAAACCCATTAACGGAGAAGTTATTAATGTCTTTTTTTTTATGCAGCTATAGTGCAGAGGCAGACCCCAAAGAAACCAGTCCACATTATCAAGCATTTTATAGAAATCCATTTTTAAAAATAGTAGAATGCTCTAAATGAAGTCTTGTGGTGGGAGCTGAGTACGTGCCTGGCCTCCTGGGCCAGCTGTGGATTTTCTGAAGAATAGAGGGAAATTCTCCTCTGAGCCTTCACCTGAGACAAAGAAACAGAGCAACATCTTCCACTGTAAAATCGGATTATCTTTTTACTTTGCTTTTACTCAGATTTGATTTTCTTCCTTTCTTTCTTATACTTCCCTTACCTAACCCTAACATCTTTAGGTCTCTGTTAACTTGAATCTAACTCTAAAAATATCAAATTATAAAAACTTCATTAAGCATGGCTGTGATTCCCAGTCAAGTGCTTTCTCCAAAACCAGTGGAATAACTGGCCTTGTGGAAAAGGCACCTCCCACCCAGTGTCAGAAGGAACAAGCTTAGGTACTATATTGTCCTGCAGAACTTGATAGATTTGCATTCATTTTCAAATCAGCCTTTTGTGAGCAGAAGCTGGTGCTAACTCATCTTTGGTCCCCTTCTCACGGCATGGACCTGGTGTCCAGTAGTGATTGATGCATGCTTGTCGGATGAGCAAATTCTGAGTCCATTAAAGTTCCGTTTCCATATGACACAGAGGCTGCCTTCTCTTTGCCAAAACCTCTGTTAGTTGCTGTCAGCTGCGGGGCTGAGACAAATCAGAGATTGTCCTCATCGTCAACACCCCAGGGTCTACCGGGGTCATCAGTGGTGTGGAGGCCAGAGAGAAAGAAGAACCGTCAGCAGGTGTATTCTGCACAGACAAAGGAAACAGGAAGCTGCAGGGGTCAGCAGTAGGACTGAGGCAGGAAGTGGGAAGCTGCAGCCCAGGCCATGTGACCACCTGCCTTGGCCACAGTCCTCTGGAAAGAAAGCTGTCAAAATGAAGGTTGGGGTCCTGGAGTGTGTGTGGGTCTCAGAGACCAACCTGAGGATCTTAACCTTGAATCCTGGCCCTGGCACTCCAGCAAGTTCTGAGCAGGGGCTTCTTGTCCTCTGTGTTATTTGTTTGAGGGCCCATTAACTCCTTGCTCCCTTGCCCATTCACCCTGGTGAGGGACAATGCTTGCTGCTGTTGGTGAGATGAGAGTGAGTGGACAAGAGTTTAGATAAATCATTAATGGGGTTCACTTACCCAAAGGACTTCTAGCTCTAAAAGTCTAGTATTATAGCAATTCTTTATTTGATTTTCATTTTAAACCCATATTTTGCTTTTCCTTTACGTTTTACCCACTAGCCTGGTTAATTTTTCTTACACCACCAGGTTCAGTTTTTTCCTCTGTCTTTCTTTGTTTTCCCCTTTCTTTTTTTTTTCATTTTTTTTCCCCTCGAGCATTGGCAAGAAAAGAAAAAAAAAAGAAACTTTTCTTTTGTTACAACTGAACTTAAAACAGAGATATAAGATTTTTAATAGTTGAGCTGTGCTGTAGAATTTAAAGAAGATATTTTTGACTCCATTGAATTTTAAAGTGTAGTAAGATGGCTTTAGGTTTTTACTGTGAATCTGGTAAAAGCTGGTCACCCTCCACAACTTGGTATCTAATGACAGGAAACCATCCCTCTCTCCAGACCCACTGCAGAACCTCAGGTCAGCAGGCGCCTGCACAGCCAGGATCAACTGTGGGTCAGGAGGGGGAGATTGTCCATCACCTATAGGAAGCCCTGCTTTGCTCTTTGGCTTTGTCTAACCCTCAACAACCTCCAATCCTCACCTGGTGGCAAGCTAAAGTTTTGTCCAGTGGCCAGTTAGAAACAACAGTAACGTGTGCAGTCCCTTGGGCTCCTTGGAGCAGGGCCATGGTCCCTGCTGCTGTCCACTCATCTGGGAAAGCATCCTGCAGATTTCAAGCTGCAGGGGAAATGCAAACCAGGTCTCTGGGCTCCAAAGAGGAATGGAACAGTGGTAAAACATGGCCAGGAGCACAGAGAGCCTTTCATTTTACGAGGCACCAGGCATTACCTGTGCTGTGCTGCGTTCTATGGGACGATAAGCCAGGAGTCTCAGATTCTACCTACTGTGTGGAAGAGCCAGAGACAGCTAAGAAGAGTGTATGTGTGCTATCTTTAGTGCAGTGATTATTTCTCCATCATAGTGAGTGTTTCTGATAGATAAAATTTGCAGCCTGTGGATTTAGATAGGGAGGGTTGATAAACAGCCCGAATTGGAGCCCTGTGGCCTGGTGGAGATGAGCGAGTGTAATTGTACACGTGTGTCACAGACTTACAGTTGCCTGCTAACAAAATCCAGTGGACTGTGTGTGTCTTTGGTTTTAAACCTTCAACTTCAAAGTGACACCTGAAGACACTAAGATAGCACCCAACATAACTCAAACATCTGGCTCATCAGGATGCCTTGGGAGGTCAAAATTATCTCTTTCTTAAGAAGTAAAGGGGTTTGATTTTGCAACTTCAACACACCATCTCTCAGGATTGCTGGCACTGCACCTCCCTGTGCTAGAAAGAATGTTGACAGAGAAACAAAGTCATTCCTACTACAAGAAGACATCCTTGTAAATGCTACCTCTGTTCTGAACTCAAGGGTTTCAGTGTTATGAACTAGATAGGACTATTCTCCGTTTTTCACCCAGGGAATGGTATATATGTGCATATTCTTCAAGGCTTACTTTTTCATTTTAAATGAAATAAGGGTTTTTCAACATGCTAGCTCATGTTGTAAGAAATGACCCCAGCTTGTTATTTGGGCTATGGAGGTGTTTTCCTGGGTAGGAGACTCTGGGCCATTGAGGAATTTCAGAAGTTCTTTGAGAGTTCTTGCTATGCCACCTGTCAGTTTGAATTGAGGGACCACCAATTTCATTGGGCAAAGAGCATCATGTTGATAAACTTTCAATCTCATATCATCACCATTTTTGGTATGAATACTACCATCCTGGCCATTTGATAGGAACTACAGGTGCATGGGAACCAGTGCTGTTAACTGGTACTCCTGCTCTTTTCCTTCTCCCAGGGCGGCTGTGGCAAGTAGGCTGCTGTTAGCTGAGGTGGTACCGGCATTGTTTCCTCTTGCTGTTACAACAAATTGCCACAGACTCATTGGTGCCAGATAAAAACAAATCAAGGCTTAGCTAGAGAGTTTATTGGAAAACATTATCACTAGAGGGTGAAGGTCCTGTTGTCATAGGAGAATGTGGTGACTCTGAAGGCTGCAAAGATCTCAGAGGTCAGGGAGAAAAAGGCTTTTCCTTCCTAAGGAAGAGTAAACAGGGCTACAAGACCCTAGTGGGAATGGGAGGATAAGAGTCGAATGACAGAACAGTTCCCTGGAGAGCGTGTCACCCTGAGATCACCTTACCCTTAGGAGAGGACATCTGTGGGGGGCTGCATGCTGGCTCTGGTTGTGGGTAGGCTCAAGTTCAGAGGCCTGGGGAAGGAGAGAAGCTGAGTTCAACTTTGACTCCTGGGTATTTTGTTCCAGTTGACACTGTGGACAAAACAGCATAGCTAGCTAACCATGGATGAAGCACAGAATGGGCATCTGGAGTGTGTTTTAGTTGTTGTGATCAGAATGCCTGGAAAAAAAAAACCTGAAACAGGCAAAGTTTATTTGGTGTCCTTAGACAGTTGACTCCATTGCTCTGGCCCAAGGTGGGCAGCACTTCAGGTGGGAAGGGCCCAGTGGAGGAAAGCTACTGAGTGGAGTTAGCAAGCAAAGGTGGATGGGGAGAGGGGCTGTAGGGAAGAAGGACCTTTCCCAGGCACGCCCCAGTGACTCACCTCCTCCAGCCGTGCCCCACCTGCCCACAGTCAGCATCCAGTCAGTCCATTCAGACTAGGATGGACTGATCAGGTGACAGGACTCACAATCCAATCATTTCATCTCTGAATATTTCTGTATTAACAGGAGTTTTGGGAGGACACCTCATATCCAAACCATAACTGAGGGTCTATGCTTGGCCTTGTAATGGGCAGGTTCAAGATGAACCTTATCCAAATCGCGTGAGGAAGACTGATTTTTCACAATTATTCATTTCCTAGAGCACATCATGACAAAGGGCTATATTCACATGAGCTTATTTCTGAGATCCGAGGCACTGGGTAAATCCAACAGTGTCAGTGGCTTAAAACAACACCAATTTCCTCTCTCACAGTTCTGGAGGCTAGGAATCTAAAATGGGTATTCCTCGGTTGGGTGGTGGCAGGGCCACGTCACCTTCTGAAGTCCCCAGGTGGCTCTGTTTTCTCCCACGTCACAGCTTCCAGAGGCCGCTGCATTCCTCTTCCAATCTTCAAAGCCAGTAGTGGCTGCTGGGGTCTTTCTCACATCACATCATCCCAACATGGTCTCTTCTGCTTTTTCTTTTATATTTAAAGACCCTTGTGATTATATTATTAGCTCCACCTGGATTATCCAAGAGCAACTATTTAGCAACTTTAACTCTATCTGCAAACTTCCTTCTCTTTGGCCTCATGAACAGACACATAGATTCTAGAATTAGGACTTGATGTTTTTGAGGGCTGTTATTCTGCCTTCCACTGAAGATGCCCTGAATAATTCATACGAGGTACACAAGTGTCTTATCTAACACTACTTTTTGATCCTTGGAGTTTTTCCAGCTTAAGGCAAAAGCTCTCACACCTCATCATCACAGGACCCTTCTACACTTTCTTAAAATTTCTTGAGGACCCCAAAGAGTTTTGTTCATGTGGGTTTTTACTGATATTTTTTTGCACTAGGAATTAAAATTGAGAAAAGCGTAAACATGTCTATTCACTAATTCATTTACAATGTCAATGATAAGCTCATTACATGTAAGATATATTTTTCTTAAAAAACATATTTACTAGAACAAGATTTCAGCAAGAAAAATAGCTGCATTGCTTTGTATTTTTGAAATCCCTTTTGTGTCTTACTTGATAGAAGAGATCTAGACCTCATGGAGGCTGCCTTCAATCTGCTGCAATATATGGTTTTGGTTGAAGGATATGAAGAATATCTGCCCCCCCCCCCCCCCCCGCTAATGGTGCTGGGAAAGGAGAGGGTACACAATAGCCTTCATAGGTAATTCTGGATTTGCTTCTTTAATATTACACCAACATTTGACAAGTGGGGCAAGTGACAGTGAGTTTTTCATAGTCTATTTCTGCAAAATCTAGCATATTCCTTTGTAAAATACTGGTTCACAGTGTTATGAAGATCTTCCAATTGTTGTCACATTTCATAGTACAACATTGAAAAATCACATTTGCTAATATCGCTACTAATTTCATCACAAAAATCTGTTAAGTATTGGAAAGCTTCCAGTGGTGATACAAGCGTTCTAAATTTCCATTATTTCCCACCTCTGGAAAGGTCAGATTTTGTCACTGACAACAAATTTGCTTTTTGTTTTTTGTTGACATTTGCACTGTTGTTGCAAAAGCAGCGGTGAGTAAAACAAGGCTGCCTTTGTACACATCCAGGCAGCAACAGGACACTGTGCTAATGGTCCTCAGAATCTCCCCTCCTGCCTCACAGTCACAGCAGAGACAAAAGCCAACACAGCCACTTCCTCTGAAACAGGCCTGTGATGAAGCAACACGATTGTTTATTTTATTAAATCTCAACCCTTTAGTGCATTTAAAAAATATTCTATGTGATGGCACGACAAGTAGTTAGAGTGTGCTTTTACTGTGTACCATGGGACAGTTGTTGTCTCCAAGAAAAGACCTCGAGCTGGTGGAATCTGAGCTGAACTGCCACGTTTATGTAGAATAACATTCTTTCCTTGAACGAATGGTGGAAAGAAAAACCAAGGTTCGCAGACTTGGGTATTCGGCAGTTATTTTCTTGAAAATGAACCAGGTGAGCCGGTCACTTCAAGGAAAACAACACATGGTGAAGACACAATCAATGTCACAGCATTATTTGGAAAGAGTGGTCACTGAGTGCTCTTGGGACTTCCAGAGTTGCTACAGCACACTCTTTAAGAACCTCAATTAAATTTTAGCTCCAGAAGGAAATAAAAATATTATGCTTGCTTATGTTTTTATAGACATTTTATATCTAGTCATCAGAAAGAACAAGACAGTTGACAGGCAGGTCATGTTTGGGAATTTGGAATCAGAAAGCTTTGTAAAACCAATGGGTCCCAAGATACCAAGAGCCATGTGTTCTGCCACTGTGAAGCTACTCTAAGTCACCAGGGACCAGACCAGAGGCAACGGTTTCCCTGTGGAGTTGAATGGAGTAGGAGACTCTCATGACCAGACAGGTTCATCTCTGCTCAGAAGACTTGGTGTGACCTAAACAACTGACTGTTGTGGACGTGTGCTTGCTCATATGGATGGGCAGAACCAGCTCCGCATCATAGCTCTACTGTGAGATCATGAGTCCCACTTGGCTGGTGTGGGCTGGCTGCTCAGCAACATTTGTGTTGTTTGTGTGACTTCACCTGCTGGATTGAGGCCTCTTGGATCTCCGGTTCTTCCTTCAGCCAATGCTCATTATTGTTCTGAGACTTTGTGACATTTAGGACCAGATGTGCTGAGCTTGCGTTCCCCCTGCACCCTCCACCCTGACTCTGTCACAGGCCTGGGTCACATCATCCTGGATCAACTTTCATTACTTCAGGCCCAGAACTCCTATTCTGGGCAAATGCACTTGTTATTGATCCTTTGGAGGTGAGGGTCTCCCCAGGGTCCAAGAGCAGAGCACTCTCCTGCTCTTTATCATTAGCTCGTTGCTTGGAGTGAGGCAAAATCTTCCAACATCAGTGGTTTTTAAAATTCTCAGATCAAGGATCAGAAATCCTCTCACTGGAGTCTAAATGTGTTTTAGAATGGTGATTTACTCTTGAACCTATATCTTACTCATGAAGGCAGTGTGAGTCACATTTTAAAAATTGCCAAGGATAACTACACTTCAACTTCTGCTAATCAAAACCTTGCAGAAGCATCTCATTCAGTCCTCCCCAATTCCTTGCATGTCAGTGTCACAATGCCCTTCAAATGCAGGGTGACTGAGGTTTTGCTGCTTTGGTGAACAAATCCAGACCACACCTGGTTATGAGGAAAGCTGGGGTTCCTATCAAAGTCTTTCTCCCTTTAACAACATGCTGCTCCTTCTCCAAAGAAGAGCATGTTGCTAAGATTTTCTTCATCTATTGGGTATAGACACAATTAAAATTCAGGTTTCTTTCCATTAAAGTACTTTTCAATTTTGTTAACACAGAGGTTCCTAACATTTCTGTCAAGTTCTTAGCAAGTGGAGAAAAGGAACCTTCAACCCTGTCTTGCCCTCAGTTCTATTGCTGCTGTGCATCAGCCTCTCGGTACACCCGGGGCACCTAGTGTCTTGCAGAGTGTAGGGTCTCAGGCACCATGATTGCTCTGAGGGTCTGACCTGAGTCAGTAGTGATGAGGTGGTGGTCAGCTCTGGGTGAGACTTGCTGACGGCTCTTGACCAGCATTCATACACCCCGAGTCTCTGCAAAGTGACACGTTACCTCCTTACATGGGAAGGCAAAGTTCTGGTTAAGCATGCTCCCAGCAAAGCACCCATTTGAAAGCTCTGCTGGCTGAGGCTCCCTGGAAGGTCTGGCTTTTCTTAACAAAAAATGACTCTTAAACCAAGTGGACTTTTCTTCTTTGTCCTTTTCCTTGAGCTCATGGAGCCTCCCGACAATGTTTGCTGTGCAGTGGGATGTCCCCGGGGCTACCCAGTCCACCCCTCTGCTTTGGCCAGTTCACCCATATCAAGCAATAAATCCCAGCATCCCTAAGGTTTGTTTGCTTCAGCAACCAGGTGTTTGGGCCTCATTTCTTCTTCATGAGCCAGAAGAATAGTGCTTTCCTCTTTGTCTCTCTACAACTAATCTGAAATTCTTCAGGCATTATCTGTAAGTGCTGAGTCTTAATGTTTCCTTTCAAACTTTTAATCAGCTGCACAAGGCAGATGTGTTCGTCTCCTGTGTGTTTCTTGTCATTTATAAGTGCCAGTTTGTAGTTTTAATATCATCTGAAATGTCAGGGCTCTGGCATGATTCTAATTTTAGTTGCTTTCTGTCTTTCCTCCATTGTTTATCAAAACGGTATGCACACTCCTCTGCTCGGGTAAGGATACGCTGAGCGCTCTGTCACATTTGTCTTAATGTTGGGAGTCCATCTGGCTCCTTAAAGATGCATAATTTCTTTTTTAATCTTAAAGGAGATTATGTTATCTCTGAGAGGCATGTGGCTGGCACCTATGGGCACACACTGGATGCACAGGAAGTCTTCTATGGATCTGGATTCCCAGGCTTGCTGGCTCTTCATCACTGGGAGTCAGGAAGTGCCATTACACTGTCCTCACTTGGCTACTGCTCACTGAATGTTACACTCTGCATGTATAAGGTGGCTCAGTCAAATAGTGGTTGATTTCCCCCAAGAGCACAAAATGGGACATCCCAGTGTCTCAGTCTCTTTTTGCCCTTCTGTCCACCATGCTGACCTCCTGGCTCTTGCCTACCACCTTGTTACAAGATGGCGGCCTCCGTCCAGTGTCACTCCCATACCTCAGGTTCGGGAGCAGGAGGAATGGCCAGAGGTTACCTTTTTCAGGGGCATTTTGCTTTTTCTTAATTGAGAGAGGATGGCAATTTCAAAGTTTTCTGCTTATCACATCTGGGCCAGCTCTGTGCCCTGACCCTGTTGACCATCCCTACACGCCACCCTTGCAAAGCAGGAAAAAATGAAATGGAGCTTTTCAGCAGGGCCTATTGACAGCAAGGAAAACTGGGATTCTTCAGTGAGCATTAAGGAGAGTATTGATTGTACAATTGGCCTGAGGTATTGATCTCAGTCTCTGGACTCTATTAGTCTTTCTTTTGTCTGGCCCTGTCTGGGTAGTTTGGGGTGTTCTTATTGATGCTACATGCTTCCTTAGACCTTCAGTGTCTGTCCAGTCGACCTCAGGCCATTTTTTTTTCATCAGTGTCCCTAAAAAACAAGCAGGTAACTTGGGCCAAAGCCCACAGTCTCTGGACTCCCGCTTTGAGGCTGCAGGTCACACCCCTTGCTGTATCCAGAGTTCTTTATTTTGGAACTGAGAAGTACTCCCAGTCTGCTGCACATCACAACTATCCTAGTTTTCCAATCCAAGCTTCCTTATAGATTCTTGAATTTGCTATTTTTTTCTTTTTTGTGACATTTACACCTTTACCCTCAGCACCTCTACCACCAGTTCTGAAGTTGTTATTTTCTTTGGGCTATGGGAAAACTAGGCACCCTGGGACCAATAACCTCTTAGAAAGTCTCAAAAGCTTTATGCAACGGTACTCACAGAGATCAGGAAATGAGTCCGCATGCCAGGTGTTTTCTGTGTTAAGTGCACTCCTCTGAATGTGCTCTGACCACGCTGCCTTTACTGAGTGGATTTGAATTGTCAGGGCCCCTGTGAGAGGCTCAAATTGAGGATTTTCCCTCTAGTCATTGCTGCTATTCCCAGATGACCTATGGTCGGGAGAACTGATGCAATGATTTGGACAGGAAATCTGAATTAGTAGTTTTCTTTCCAAGTAATAAAACTGCTGGGTGCTAGAAGGGGACCTGGGCAGCGCCGGTCAAACCTAGGTGCTTCATGTCCGAGGACACCTTCCTCTAGAGAAAGTGACTGATTAGAAGTTGTATTGGTCATCAGGTCTTAGAAGCCAAGTTCCACATGTGTGGTCACAGGACTCTGCCCCCACATTATATTTTTAGGGAAAGACTTTATCTTCTACTATTGTCCACTTCACCTGGAGGGCTGGAACCATCAACAAGTTTGACCATCAGAAAGTGAGTGGTTCATAGGTGTGCAGCCACCTGTGCCAACAGGTAGCATTTGGCGGCCTTTATGAAGACACTAAGGGGTCTCCGTCAAGTCTTTTTATATTTTCTAACACATCAAGTGCCTTCATCTTCTTGCCCTCTGCACTTGGAAAGTATTTTGTTACTGCACAGTATATCACTGTAATTGCTTTATCTAATTAACCTGCAAGAAAAAAAGGTGAAAGTTTTCAAGAGTCAGGAACGTATTTAATTCACCTTAGTGACTTAACTTTATTTAGTGCAAAAGTCTTCCATATACAGTGAGATCGATCACATCACTGATTTTCTTAATTGCACTTTCCTCTTGAGTGCAATTAAAAGCATCAGCACTGCACTGTTTAATGCTTATGTTCTAAGGCTTGGGTAGTAGCTACCAGATGGAATCTGATACTTTAGAAGGTACTTAGAAAAGGCAGTGTCCTGGGACCCACTCCCCCTTTCTATACCCTACAAATTCTGGACTAATTGGTTTCAAGTTTGTATGGGGAATTATTATTATTGAAATTATTACAAGATAACGAAGCAACAAGGCAAAGTCCTTTGGTGCAGTCAGGGTAGAGATGAACGTTTTCATGGGTTTACTGAAACAATACTTAAATTTTCAACATTCATGAACTTGAACATACATTCTATTTTTTTTTTGGTGTGTGTGTGTGTGTGTGTAATGCTATGCATAGGTCATTTAGTGTGATTTATATGAATATATACTTATGATAGCCATGATAAATATAAACATTGTGCTCAATGCTATCTCTTCTACAATCAAATTTGTTTTTAGGACAAAACTAATCAGTCAGATCCCACTGAGGCAAAGCTGCACTGAGCATAAAAAGAGGCGGTCAGATTTCATGTGTCATTAAATTATTCAGATCATTATTTAATAATTGGTTCTCTGGCAGACAATGATAGTTTTCCCTCAATATCCATTCTCTCTTCTTCTTTAATCATAAAACTCCCAAATGCTAGCTGGGGACATAATTTCCTAGAATAAAGACTAAATTCCCCAACCTCATTCACAGCTGGTGTGGCCATATAATTAAATTCCAGCTAAAGTGAGATGAACAGGAGTGGGATAGACATTTTCTGGGAAGTACCCTTATTGGGAGGGAGCCTGTACCTCTGCCCTTTCCTCTGTCTCCGTGGAGACGTGTTACTAGCGGGGACGCCGCCATCTTCATCCACAAGTCTGCTGCCAGATGGTGGAATGGCTGGGTTCCTAATGACTGTGGAGCCTTTGTCTGTCTTTATGAGCAAGAAATTATTTCTTGCTTTAGCCTCTCTTAGTTGGTGTTTTCTGTCTCGCAAAGCCGAACTGAATTCATCACCCATATTATAATTGGATAAGCCACTTCTTTTAGAGGAAGAGTGTGTTGGACGTCACATCTGGTTAAGTCCATGAATAATTCAGGAAGAACTCCTGGCCCCATGAAAGTCCATTTTATGCTGTTGATATTTTCCCACTTCTGTCTGTTTTGATATATTTTGGCTTTTCTGGTTGTCTTAAAATGTCCTCTTTCTATCTTGATGGGCTAGAATCAAAGCTGGTGAAACCAAGAAGAGAAGAGTGGATAAAATCAGCTGCCCCAGTCACAAACTGCTTCTCTAAGAATCTCAGATGCCATGTCTGAGAAGGCTCACACTTATCACAGGGGTTCTGAGGGCTATGCACACGAAGAATAAAATTATCAATTGAATGAATTAGAATTGGAGATTAATGGAAATTATTTTTTCAAGAGATATCAGCATATAAATGCTAAATTTGAAGTTCGCCTTTGAGGTTTTAGACTGTGACATCAGCAATTGTACAATGGTTTTGATAAATTAGAAGAGCTGTGTGTGGAAATGATATGCACATATTTAGGAACCAAAGTGAACTCAGTTCTAACACATTGAAATTATCCAAATGAACACAATAGCCAAATAATCATATCCTAGAATAGCCTCAGCTTAGAACCAGTCCCTCACTACTGAAATCAAATGGCCATGACAGAGAGTGGATGTAATCAGAGGGAGGGAGAATTGACGAGTAGTCTTCACCACCAATCAGTTAGCAGTCATCTCCTTCTTCCTACTGGCCACTGTGGAATCTGTTACACATCACATGTCAATTCATAGAGAAATACTAGAGGAACTTATGTGTTACAGAAAACATTTGTCTCAGAACTACAAAAAGATCGAAAACAACAGAGAATGTTCAAAAAGAGCAAAAAAATATGTTTAGAAAAATGAGTTTTATAAGAAAATGCAGTATAGTTTATCATCGAGAATTGTTAGAAGAAGTAGAAATTATTTCATCGAATCAACTATATATGTCTAGCCCATGTTCTACATATATATAATAAGCTGCAAATTCTACCAGCTTTTAGATACTAAAAAATCAGAGTAATGTTTAATTAGATTGGGAATTTGTCTCTGTAGTAAAAGATTACCTTGACAGTAGATGGAAATAATGGAATTTCTATTCTAAGAAATAATCTCCCCAAAGCAATATTACCTTTGCTGGGACCAGGTAAGCAAATTTTGATGGCATTCCCTTCAGACTTCCAAAGAGAAGTGAACTTACATGAAAATGAAGAAATATGAGTTTTAAACTATCAAATAAGGAAGAAATGAGACCAATGGGTTGGAGATGAAATCAAAGCTCAACAATTGCATTTTGGATTTTATTTTACTGAAGTGAGCAGAAAGACTTATTGCCCACATCTTAAAAGAGAATAAAAAAATGGAGTCAATTATTTGTCATGTGTCTGTGAAAACTTGTTGGAAACTATAGTTTAGCTTGACTCCTATCTAGTAGATCTGCTTACTTTTCATTTTTAAATTTTATTTGAACACATAATTAAAAATTGTATGTAATGACAATGAGCTTTCATTTTTCAAAAGACAAAATTAATGATCATATTATACAACAATAAGGAGATGTGAGTCAATAAATGACTATCTGAAGAAGTGAATGGAAAATATCTTAGCATCCTTTTTGAAATTCAGTTGAGCAGCTCTTCTCAAATATAAGCAAAATTTTTTAAAGCTCAAATTAAGGGTCTTTGCTAACTATATTGCTCATGTGGTCAGGAAATGAAAAAACCCTTTCATTTAGGAATATTTCAAATTTGTTTGCAAAATATAGCTTAAAGAACTTTCTTAATTGGATACTAAATAGTTTTTGGAAAAATTTGAATATGTTCCAAACAATCAATTATTTCCATTGTTTACTTCTTAATATAATTTGGGAGAAGCAGGGGGAATTTTATTAATAATTTCCTTTACTGAAACAACCATGATTAAGGAAATAGAGATTTAAAGTTCATGGTAGAGCATGCTCAGTAGTAAAAATGGTTGAGATGTATATGGCTCCCGGTCCTCATTCAATAACTGTGGGAAACTGAACAGGGTTATCCTTAGAGCAGCAGAATCATTTACCACTGGAAGTCACTAAGAGATGGCCTAGTTGAACCCCCCACAATATTTTTAGCTTAATTAATAGTAGTATTTGTATTATTGCTTCTTCTTTAACAAATAAACATACATAAAATTTGAGAAACAGAAAAGTCCAAGGGAGAACCCTATACATTCTCTCCACCCTGTAATACTATAAATATTTTTGGCATTTCTTCATCTATTTTTCTTTCTCCTCCTCTCACTTCCTTCCGTCACAATTACATTTTCAAACCACACTCCAGAAAATTATTACATTTCCACTGTCAATTAATTGTTTTATCACATCTCTACTGGGTTGATTCTCACTGGCTTAACAATAGCAATGATTTTTAGTATAAGATTGTTACTCTTTCTTATGTTCTTAATTCTAAGACTGTTAAATCTTATACAATCAAAAATAATGAGTACATTTTATGAAATTTCCTTCAATTATGAAACTACAACATTTTTCTTATTTGGGTTAATAATGCTCTATTGTTATAATGCTAGAATCCCTTTAATGAATACAAGGACCTTTAGCAGATCATAAATTTGCTAAGATTTTGGTTAGGACTCTTACATATACATACAAAATACCTGGGTAGATCTGTAATTTCTGGTGTAGTGTCAAACTTTATGAGGATTATGGTAGATTTATAAATATATTGTTTAGCTTAACTTTTGTCCTAGGTGTTGAAAAGATGTACAAATGATCAGGATGATCTGGCTTGCTCAAGGTTGAAGTAATTCATCAGACACACTGTGGAAGTGGTGTCTTCCTTGTGTGTTATTGGTTTTTAGTTACATTCAGGTTTTCTACATCCTTTTAGTTGTGTTTGGTCATTTATTATTGTTCTAATATAAACTCCATTTCTTTGAAATATACAAAATTATTAATATGAAATTTTTTAAAAAGTCCATATTTGTGATTTAGCTTTTTTCTCCTACTTTTGATTTTTTTTTATTTGGCATTTTGGTTTATTGAACTAACTAAAAAGCAACTATGATAATAAATATATTAATTTTAATTTTCTGGTATTGTTATTTTTTATTCTTTTCTATTCATATATAAATCACTTTGTGATTAACTTATTTTTGGTATGTTTATACTCTGTTTATTAAATCACATATTAGTATTTTTTTCTATTTGTTTGAAATGTTATCATATCTTTAGGTTTTAAATATTCATATGTCAGTCTCTTCATAGTTATTTTTCTGTGATTTTTTTCTCTTTTTTATCTATTAATCTTTTGATTTTTTAGTAGTCAAGATTTATTTGTATTATGTGAATAAATTAATTCATAATATTAGAGTCTTCTAATTAATATTCTGGCCTCTATAATAACATCTACCTCTACAACTATGGAATTAAAATTGTTTGGCTGAGTTTAAGATCAATTTACTATTGATGACTTTTCTGTAGAATACAAAACTTGATTTAGCTTAAGAAGAATTTCTTAATTACAATTATTTTAACTCTTTGTATCTTTCAATCTCTCTGATCTATCCCATATTGATATTGGCATATTGAAGGGGTTCACTGTATTTTTAATGTTTATTAATTTTTCTTTTCATTTCTAAGAAGAAAATATATATATCCAAATTTGAAAACACATAATTTTTAGGGTTGTCTATAAAATATTCTTATGCCATTATATTATGGGGAATATAGATTTATTGCATATTGGTCTTAATTATATATTAACTTACCTAATCTGTATAGTGTTACGAGTCCTCTTTTTGATTTTACTACATCTCATGTATTTAATACTGAGAATTCTGGTATTAATATTGACTATTTGGCTCATTTTGTTGCTGATTACCACATGTTGTGTTTCTTTTTATTTATTTCTTTTTACGTTTTCTTGTATCATTTGCTTATGTTTTCTTGTATTCCAAAATGAAATGACACAAAAATAAAAATGAAGAAACCGAAGGCCAAGTCCATGCATCTTGATGTTTGATACAGGGTGCTCCGTCCCTGGCAGAGCTGACAGCTATGGTAACCCTTTTCTGCACCTTCTCTTTAGGATCATGCTTGTACTTGTAGAGCTGCTGAAAGACGAAATGAAATGTTAGCAGGGTTCCTGGCATGTCATAAGCTGGTGGCAACACCTGAGAGGCAACACATTCTAGGGGTGCAGGGCTAGCTCTGCAGACCAACCGTGTGGGTTACAACACTAGTTCCAACCCTGACCACCCGCTTGCCTTCAGATAATTTAATGAATATTTCTGATTGTCAGTGTCATCCCTTAAAAATGGGCAAAGTAACAGCGTTTACTCCATGAATGATGTTAGGGAATAAATGAGGGGGAAAAAAAGAGAGAGGAGAAAGCAATCATGAAGAGCACCTGGCATGGAATGAGAATGAAATAAATATTAGCTATTTTTATTCTTAGCTGATACTTGGATCTTGCTTTTTTGTTCTGTAGTAATTTGGAGAACAGGTGTGCATCCTGTTTTTAACTTCATTGGAAATCACTTTAGAGGTTTTCAAAAACACAGTGCAATCTAAATTTTTCTAATAATCAGTGGATAACAGTACAATAACTTCTTATTCTTCCCTAGGTAAAACTGATCTTTCACACATTTTCAGCAAACTTTACACTTTTACTATTTTGTTAGTGAATCTGAATTTTATTAATGCACATAATTATTAGTAAACTACAGAAATTTGGTAATCTAAATTTTGCCCTATTATTTAAAATATAATTTAAAAGTTTTGTACTGATTTTATCTTATCTACAAAACATCTTATAGATGTGAAACCACATGTTTAATTTATTTGATGTTCAGACTCAGTTTTTAAACTTTGATATCTTTCATGTTTTGAATCCTTCCATTTTTATTAAATTATCCTTTTTAGTTTCCTAACATATCTGAAAAATAATCCCTCCCTTTCCATTTGTAAATAAATAGCTGATTTAATGTAGGAAATTATCTGACCTTTTATCCAACTGCGTAGACATTGCTCCATTTTCTTCTGAAATCTATTCTGATGGAGGAGAAATATGAGAATCATATGAAATTTTTTTTTATTGTTGAAAATCAGTTAAGAGGTTCCTTAATTTTTAAAATTTAGCGTTATTGTCAAGTTTTAGATTCTATTCTTGGAATACAGTGGACCCTTTTGATGTATAGAGGCAACTAATTTTCCATTTCAGGGAATTTTTCCTTCCCCCTGCCTTGTGTTTTACATATATCTCTATATCTTTTCTTTTGTTCATTTTGTTTCCCTTACTCCCATTTTATCATTTACTCCTAAACATTTTACATTTCCCTTTGTATTATGAGGTAACTTCTTTAGTTTCCCTTGAGTAGGAACTAAAGAAATGCAAATTATTTTCTTTAACAAGGCTCACCTTTAGATTTCATTTCTACTCTTGTAGCTTTAGGGAGAAATATTATTTTTTTCTGATTTTAGTTTCAAATTCAGCCTTTTGTCTTTTTTTCTTATCTTGATTTCTTTTTTGGTCTGCATTCCTTATTTTTTTTCCCAATGGGGACTATGATTTCTTACAGATCTTAGAGAAAAAGGTGAATATTTTCTAAATTCTTTTATGGGTAGAAAATGATTTGCAGAGCTATGACTTCTTGAAGTCTTCCAGGTAGTTGATACTTTTTCTTTGAATGACAACTTATTGATTCTCTTCCTTTGGCATTTGTCTCATTTGGATGTTTGCCTGCAGATAGAATGCAAACTCACCCGACTACTCTCAATGTCCACTTAACTGCTTGTTGAAAACTTGTCTCAGAACAGAAGCAGAATGTGTTTCTGGAAAATAGAATGTGTCCAATAAAATTCTTTTAGACAGAGATGAACTCTTCTCTTATCCTGTGGCTTACTCTGCTTCTGGAGTTGAGAAGTTCTGCCATCACAAAACCTGTGGCAGTCCATGATTCTTTTCTAATCAGAAACTTTTTATGAAAAATTAGAATTTCTGGCATATTCTGATAACAGGATTTTCTCTGTCTATGCCTTCACACGCACATCACAAAATGTAATAAATTTGAGAGGCTGAATATACAAACACTAACCAGACTATATATAAAAACAGATCTGCAGCACACAGCCCAAGAAACCACCCTATTATCTGCAGAAGCCAGATAGGAAGCCAGCCTACTATCTATAAGTCAGACATGAAGAAAGTCAGATCATTATCTCTTGTAAAGAGTCCAGACACCCAAACAATAATCACTGTAACAATCAGTCCCAATGGTCAGGATTTGATTAATAACTAACAGCTTCTCCGATTCTTGCCTCCGCTGACACCTTAGGACCAACCTGCGAGAGCCAAATATGCCCCTAACCAGTCATATAGGATGTCCTACTTCCAGTCAGCCTGTCTACATCTTCCATAGGTCAATGGCTCCGTTCAGGATGCACCTGGAGCCTCTGATTTATCCATTCTGAAGCTCTCCCACTTCTCTGTCTGCCTTGGAGTCTCTGCCAAAACACAAGAGGTGGTCCTTGACTCTGTTGGTATGCTGAGTTCTGAATAGTCTTAGTCCTTCTCATTTGTTGATCCTCATTTATTTACACAAATTACACTGTTGGCTTGTCATGAGGCTCTAGGAATTCCAGGTATTAGAAAGACTGTTGAAAGGGTGTGCTCATATGTGTGTGATGAATATGGTGGCGATGGTGGCCACATGGAGAACCTAATTTTACAACCTACAAGAGGATATCTGAATAGTAGGCTGAGGTGAGGTGGCTGGGAATGGGTGCAGGTTTTGCTGTTGTCATTAGATTTGCATATCCTCTACTTCAAACTGTAGGGAGGCAGTCGGATGGTGACTATAAGGTTTGGCATTTCCCTGATGTCATCTCAGCAGGACACACTGATCTGTTCTGCAGAACAATGTGAATGTTGGTTAGTTTCTCTCCATCTTTTTTATCCTTACATACAGAGAACTTCCAAATTATACAAATGATATGTTATTTTCCTTGATTTCATGGAATATCACACATTTTAAATTTTTCCATGTTCTCATAATTATTTTAATGGGGAAAATTTGGAGAATGGGAATTTCTACACAAGTGTACCTTATCCTGGAGACCTGGCCCCAACTCACCCATTTCAGATATGAAGAAACTTGGGCTTACATTTCTTAATTTTTTGTTCATTATATCCTCTGCTCTTTGTTTTCAATTATTTTTTTTCATAACTTCTCAGAGTCCTCAGCCAATTTTTTGAAATGAATTTAGAAAAATCGCACCTCTGCATAATAGCTATATCATAGACAAGTTATTTAGTCTTCCTCAGCCTCCACATTGTCATAAAAATATTATACATAGGATTTCCAAGGATTCAAATATGTCAGAAACTATTCTAGGTTCTTTAATATACATCATTATGGATTATTGTTAGTCCTCACAATAAAAGCCTTGCCAGGCAGACTGTTAGCATCCCTAATTGACAGATAAGAAAATTAAGGCTCTGAGAAGTGAAATATTTTTTCCCAAGGTCATGCATCTAGTAAGTGGTAGAGCCAGGATTTGATTCCTGTGGTGCTAAAATTTAGCTTTACCTAGATTTAAAAGATGCTATGGAATGAAGGCAGGTAGGTACAAATGACCTACTTGAATACACTGGACACTTCAGGATTGAGGATTCTAGTGATCCTGTTGGCAAAGTGTCCATGATTGGAACTCAGATTGGCAATATGGTCCAATGGGACCATTCATGGACACAATTTTGAGTGGTATGCTGTGAGATATGTTCACTCCTTAAGAATATTTAATTCCAAAACATCTCAATGGTTTGAGATATTTTCAGCCAGGCTGGAGAGGTATCTAGTAGGACTTGGAATTGAGATTTTTATCAGCTCCAACACAGGCATCTCAGAGCTAAGATGGGCTCAGCAAGCCCTGTATGCCTTCCACTTCAGCCTGTAGACTGACATCTTGAACATTCTGAGATTGGGGGTGTGAGGAGGAGGACTTCATGGGTCTGTTTCTGTTTTGAGGCGACACACACAGACAGTAAGCAGCAGAAATTGAAAACATTCGGTGGTAGACCTTTCTTATTCCTGTTAACTGTCTAGCATTTAATTTCCCTGTCTGTGCTTAGGGAATTTCTCATGTGTTCATGTAGGAGAGCCAGTTTCCTACAGTAGAAGCAAAAAGGCCAGAAACACATTTTCCCAGTCCCTTTTGCCTCATCATAGTGCCAGGAGGATTAGTCAGAGCTGTGCATGGGAAAAACTCAGCATGGAGCTGCCAGCACAAGACCCTCCAAAATAGTTGCTCTTATAATTCAGATTTTATTCAGCCAGATCATCAATTTAGATTTGGGAAAGTCCCAGGTTACTGAGGACTCACTCTGTGGTCGCCAAGCCGAGGCCAGATTGTGCATGTATGTGTGTGCTATGTTCACTTAGCTTATTTTTGGAACCTGAAAACATAGACTTTTGAATCTGCTCCTTTCTTCCTTCCTGTCCCCTCCCTTCTAAAAGCAGAGGTACCCTACCTGGGTATTGTTAGTGTGTTCTTTTCTGTGTCTGTGATAGTTAGCTTTTCATTTGCTGTGACCAAAACACCTGACAAGAACCACTCACAGGAGGAAAAGTTTTATCTGGGGCTCACGGTTTCAGAGGTTCAGTCTGTGGTAGACCAACTGCATTGCTCCAAGCCTGAGTAAGGCAGCACATCGTGGTGAGAAGGTGCTCAAGTCATGGAATCTGGGAAGGAGAGAGAGAGAAAGAGAGCGAGCGAGAGAGAGAGAGAGAACCAGAAATAAAAATATAATCCACAAGAGCACATCTGCAATGACCTACTTCCTCCAGCCATGCCCTACCTGCCTACAAGTTACCACTCCATAATATTCAGAATATTAATCCGTTGAATATATTAATCCACGGATTAGGGTCACAGTTCTCATAATCTAATCATATCACCTCCGAACATTCCTGCATTGCCACATGAGCTATGCAGGGGACATCTGTCAAAACCATAGCAGTGTCAAAATATAAAGAGAAATTCTGACACCAACAGAGTTAATGCGTTCAAAACAAAATTGTTATACATAGCATGCACAAGTAGAAACAGTAGGAGTGTGAACTGGTCTTAACACTAAGTGATACCTGCCAGGGAAGTCAGGTTTGGGATGCCAGAAATACCTGTTTTCTAATGACATTCCTGGCTCTCCAGTGAAGAGCTGGGCCATCACCTCGTTCAGGTCAAGTTGCTTCACCTATCAGGTCATATTACTCTGATTCCTCCACCTTTTTTCTCATATTCTTTTATGTATTATATTTCTTGCCAAACTTTCATACACAAAGCTGGCGTTCATCCTATTTATTCAAAATCCTGTCTTGCAGTGGACCAATGAGGACATTTTGGTGAAGGACTCTGGGAATCAATTTAAGTTATGTGAGTCTGCAATCCATGCCCCGCCCCCACCTTCCAAGCCTCACAGAGGGGGGGCTGGGGGATCTGGGGTGAGCTGGAGGGAAGGACACATATTTATGGAGGTTCTGTGGGCCAAGTCTTATGCTGGTCGTTTTACTTGTATTATCTGCTTTGAATTTTAGTGGAATTCATGAGAAAAGTATTATCCCTGTCTCCAGTATGAAGAGACTGAAGTTCAAAGAGCTTGTGTATCTTGCTTAATATAAAACAGTAAATGAGGCACACGGGTTCAAACTCAAGTTGGTCTGACTGCACACGAAGGGGCGATCCACCACCCGGTCCCATCTCCTACAGCGTAACAGAATCCTCTTCTTCCCCAATGGAACAGTAAGACAAATGGGGAGAGATTAAAGTGTATTGGACTGAGAAGGTTCTAGAATACGAATTATTGCCTATCACTTTATATGAGTCATGAGTGTCCAAGGCTAACTCTCTACATAAATCTGGAGGGTTTTCCCACCCTGTCCAAGGGTGGCGAGCACGGTTTTCCGTTGCAGGGGTGAAATGATGAGATTAATCTATTATCAGGTGAAACCACATGCAGTCTCAATTTCAAGATATTTCTGCTTCCAAATGACTTCTCGGAGGAAAGGGGGCTATAAATCCCCTAAATAAATAATAATAAATGTTCCGTCCTGTGTCTGTATCAGAGAGAGATTACTTTGCCATGCTGGCACTTAGCAAATGAGAAATGTCAAAACAAATAAACTGCTTAATCCATATTGGATCATGACAAATTGATTTGGAAATCCTGTTTTCTCCTATCAGGTGCTGCTTCTGAGATGGATTGTTTCCCATTTTTTATACTGGCTTTGAGGCTTTTGACTTTGTGTTATTGAGAGTAGAAAGGCAATTTAGCAGTTTCAGAAGGTATCTGACAAAATGCTTTAAAAAAAGTTTTTATCATCCTTTTCCTGAATTGATATTTTATGTCACCCTCACACAGAGTCACCATTACATCAACTTTTTATGCTGGGAAAAATACTCCAAGTATCTGTAACTATTTCCATTATCATCTATTTTTTATTATTTCATTCTGAGTATCTATAAAGAAAGTATCTGCTTTAAAATTATGCAGAATTCTAATGGCTTTGGTAGCTATCATCATTCAATTCTACTGAAGAGATTCTTGAATTACCGGTATTAGATTTTAAGAGAACTTGTAGGAAGCTGTTTCCTGCCCTTGCAAATTAAAGCTTTTATGTTAATATTTATGACCATACATTTTAGTTATTTTCTTACATTATTCTTCATTAGTTACTTGCACATAATAATAATAGATAGTGCATAAAATCCTCTTGGGCCATTGACGATTCACCTGAAACCCAGGACCACACTGTAAGGTGGATACTATCATTCTACACGCCATGGTGATGAGGGGACAGATGTGCAGGTTCAATCACTTGCTCAAGGTCATAGGTGATAGGTGTTTTCAACCCAGACAGTCTGATTAAGGAATTCATGCTGCAAGCCCTTAAAATCAGAAGGAAGCTCTGAGTGAAAACACATTTTAGATGATTCTATTCTGTTTATTTTGTCAACGTAAACTCAGATAATTACAAATAACTGAATGCCTATATCTATGGGGATATTGTTATTTCAAATAGTATTGTCACTTTGAGGGCCCACATGGGGAGCTGTGAAATCAAAGCCACATGGCTGGCAGGGCCCGCCAGGAGGCTGAGGGGCTGGAGTCCTCTTCCATCCCTCCCTTGCATCCCTGATCAAGTTATGAAGCCCCTGGAACAGCACCTCCCCGCTCTGACCTCAGCTGAGGTTCGACTCTGCCTGCAGTAGTCCTGGGGTTGAAGTGTGCAGTGAGCAGCTCAGGCCGACACCGCACACAAGATGAACGACATCAGTCTGTGTCGGAGCTTGTCTAGGGCCAGCGCAGGCCACGAATGGCATGTAGATGTGTTCAGTTGGGCAGGCATGTTTTACGTTTTAGAAGTTAACTACCAGTGTTTAAAATTTGGAAAGTGTTAGGGTCTGTAAACAAGTCAGGATGGCGCCTGGCAAAATGCCAGAGGGAGTGGTTTGTGAAGTAACGCCAGCGAGCCATTAAGTGTGGAGATTCCTTATGGGTTGACTGCTGTATCTAGTTTATGCTAATTAAGATAAGCTGTGTGGGATGTATAAATACCCCTCCTGTCCTACAGTAAACGGCTCCCACTCCTGCTGTATCCATGTACACAGGTTGCTCCTCACCCCCGGGCTATTTTGCTGCAGCCGACTGCGGCAGGAAGCTTCACACACAAGCCGAGCTCCTCTTCAGGAAGGATCAGGAGACGTGGTGACACTGTCCCCCGCTGATGCCCATGTCAGGCTCCACCCAAAGGTGCTCCCTGTTCAGAGTGATTGATCCTTTGTTCTCCATGTCAACCTCACCCTGGCCACGTGCCATTTCCTCATGCCCACCCAGTCCACCCAGTGGGTGTGTCAAGGGAACAGTCATTAGAGTTTGTGACTTTCGCTCATGCAAGATTGTCTGTTTTCTATTCTTGTGGGGAATAAATCTCTGTCCTGTGGTTAATTGATCATACCATCATGTGACTGGATTCAAACTGAACACATTGTGACGAGAAGGAAGAGTGTAGACTCCAGAGTCAGGAAACTGTGGGCTCAATGTCCACTTGACAGGTGTCACACAGGAAAAGGCCACTTGAAGAGCACACAAGCACAGGGGAAGCCGAGCTCCCTCAGCCTCTGCCACTCACTGGGGTGCTAGGAATCTGGGGAGCGAAGGTGGGTATGGCGTGGGCCTGCTCTCAGTCTCCTCTGCCCTCTAGTATTGCCAATGTTAACTTTAATCACTTACTTAATGTGGTTTCTGCCAGGTTTCTCTGCTGGGAAGTTACTATTATCCCTTTTGTAGTTAGCAAAATAGTTTGTTGGAAGATACTTTGAAACACCGTAATTATCTTCTCCTTCCTCATCAACCTTCATCCAATAGTTTCAGGATCCATCACTATTTTTTCCTGAATAAATTATTCATCTCCAAGAGCACACCTAAAGCCAGGGAGCATATCCTCAGTGTTTTCTCAGGAAGAGTTTAGTGAAACTTTTTTTTTGTCCCCATGGGGTTCAATGACATATCGTTGTCCCTAGAGTGGAAATCCTGTTCTCTACTTACACCTGGGCACTACTTACTTATCGGTAACTTGGAGCAACATCCAATAAAAGGGTGGGGAGAAGATGATAGAGTCTTACATTTCCTTGGTTGAACTTGCTTTACTGACTTCCACCCAGAACACACGGTGAGGGTGGCCTTTTAAATGCTGCCAAAAGGGCTGGGGATGTGACCCAGAGGTAGAGCATTAGCCTTGCCTGTGTGAGGCCCTGGCTTTGACCCCCAGCAACACGCACGCACACACACACACACACAGCACGGAGCATGCTACACTGGCATGTCCGTCACTGCCTTAAAAACCTCCTAAGAAGTCTGTGTGTTCTTTCTTAAGCAGAAAATCCCAGAGCTTCTTCAATTTGTAAAGGTCCTAAAGAAATAACTTTATAAATTCTAAACATTGTGATGGACATTTTGAGGTTCTAATTTAATTATACAGTTGTAAATGCATTCCTATAATATAGGAAACTCAGTGGTCCATGAGAACCAGCAAAAAATAAATACAGAAAAAGGCAGGAAGAGTATTATTTTTTATTTATGCTCTGCCAGTTTCTAAGAGGAAAATTTTCATGGTCCTTTTTTCCCATTATAAAAAATGATGCAATTTGGTAATAGAAAAAAGGAATATAAACTTTTCTAGTTTCACTTTGCATACATATCTGTATTTAGTGTTATTTTCTTTTACAACATACTCTTATAACACATAATTTTATATTACTTTTAATGATATTGTACATGCAGTTTTCATTTCACATTGTAGCGGACTACTCCTGTATTGTGTTATAGCCTACATAATACTTATTTTAATATCTGCATAAAATTTAAATGAGTTCATATAGCATACTTATGTAATTATAGTCTTCTATTACTGGAGATATATTTATTTGTATTTACATATCTTAAGATGTTTGATAAACACAAAAATATCCTATGTTGAACATTGCTTTTCATAGTGCTTTCTGTGTATTTAAAGCTTTCTAAGTTAAAGAAGAGAGATTTTTCAGTAAAAGACTGAATATTTTAAGAAAATATTTTCATGCATGTGATTAAATGAATTTCCAATATATTTGTGCCATTTTACACTGTCACTGGTAGTGTATTAGGCTGTGAGTGGAGTGGTGTTGCTAAAATCGTATTTTCACTGTATTATAAAAAGCTTTTCCTTTAATTGGACGTTCATTGCCACTGATGCTGAATATTTGTGTTTTTTACATTTTCATGTTCATTATATTTTCCTTTTGAAATTTACCTTTTATTTATCTGATCAGTTCTCAATGCTTTAGTTAGAAGTATATTCAAACTCTTTATATGTGAACTTTATTTATGAACTTCTTTATATATGTCTCATTTTTATGGCTACAGAATAATTATAGCATGGATGGATCATTTTGCCTGGATTGGCAGAGAGCAACCTCCAGTGCTTCCCACTACATAGCCTCCAGAGGATGACCTTGTGTGGATCTGTGATCCAGTTAGTCAGACTGTATGCAGTTGACGTTCAGCTTTGGGTGCCCTCTGGACATGCCCGAGAGGCCTCTAGGAGATGCCTCCCTCTTCCATTGGCTGTCAACTGGTCATGCAAAGGATGCTCCCAAACTTCTATTCCTTTCCATGTGAGAGCATCGCTGGATCCAGTGGCTAGCTCTCTGGGCCCCTAGACTTAGGGGCTGAAAATCTATTTGGACCCTTCCACTGGGTTTTGAGTGACAGGCTCAAAGCCTGACCTGGGATGTAAGTGGAACAGAGGTGCACAAACCCTCATTCCAGCCTTTCCAGTTGCCTTTGAGGTCCCACTTCTCCAACTGAAACTCAAACGAAAGCTACCAAAATCATCAATGGACACAGCTGAATACTCGGGGCTATGGTAAGTAATGATGGTATCAAAACTCAGTGGTCTACAATCATTTGCCCTTTTTTTTTTACTATCTTAAAAAAAAAGAGGGCTTTGCTCACTTACCTACTGTTGAGGGGTAAATACAAACTTGAGGAATTTGGAGAGATGCTAAGGTGACCAACCAAAGGCAGGTGGGGAGGTAGACACAGAGCAGAATATATGATCTTGGAGTGGAGGGGCCTTAGATGAATTGAACCAAAGAATAAGGAATCAACTTCGACTGGGCTTTTAAGAGCATGAGAAGAGCTCCTATGAGCTGTGGGACACTGGCTGACCTGGGAATTTAGATGGAGTCTGACCCTATGTGTGTTTCCTTCCCATTCCCCAGCAGACCTCCTCATTCTTAGGGTGGACCTGTTTCATGTGGTTTGGATGGGGTGGATGCATCTCCTGTCTATCATGGAGAACCACAAATCCGAGAGGACTTTGTCCCCCATGCTGGGGACTTCTCTGGGTGGGTTGGGTAAGAGAATGTTCTCCTCCTCTGGTTCTGCAGCTGCAATGACTGTGCACCTGTGGTAGTTGGGGACCACCTTTCCCACTACGTGGTGAAAGTCATTGGAGATGAAACAAACAGGGAGTCAGCTGAGCCAGGTGTCAGAGGGAGACAGGAATCCTCATAATACCTGTGGGCCCCCAGGTTTCAGCTCTCAGGGAAGCAGACCCGGCCCTGGACATTCCAGCCATTTGAGAAAAAAAAAAAAAAAAAACATTTCAGCATTTTCTCATTCTAATTTGATTTGAGTCTCTAAGATTAAAATCAACAGAGTCTTAGGATTCTAGAGTGAGAAATGAGAGACAGGTTCATAGAAGGTCCACTCTATATCTTCCTGTCACCTCCCCTCAGGTCTATCCTCAGGGCAGCTTTAGCAACCCATTGTGGTTTGGGTTTTTGGAATCGAATTTGCATCTTTTCTGAATGTTCTTTAAGGATAGAGAAGGGAGATTATTCAGGCCACAGAACTGAAGGCATGGTCTCTGGGCCCTGGTTCAGCCAGCCAAAAGTACCTAAAAATGCTCACTCTCACCTTATAGCTCCTCCCTAGATGATCTGACCATCTTGTTCCTGAGGAGCTGGGGCAGAGGGGCTTTGAAGTTCAGAGATTAAGGAAAGAGGCACAACTGAGCAGAGGGTGCAGATATTTCTAGACAGAAGAAATGTGTTCTTATTTCTCATTAATCTTTGGATTTATCCTGAAGTTTTCTGGCAGCTATAGGCAAAAAGGAATAAGCCACTGGAATCCATTCAATGACACCCTTAATTTGGAACTGGACTCTGATGGGAATATAGCGTAGAAGCCATCTTCCTAGCTCATGGGAGTTAGTTGCACAGAGATGGCATAGGTGCTCTTCAGGAAGCAGATTGCATGCAGAATGCTCAGGTGTTCTGGGGTTCATCACCTGCAAGGGGAGGGAAGGTAGCAGGATGGGGCGGAGAGAGGCCAGGCTTTCATGTGGTGGCCTCATCAGGTGTTCAGAGAGCGCTGGAGCTGGGGTGATGCTTCCCAGCTGTCCTGAGCTGGGTGGGAGGAGGGCCGGGCCACCCTGGGAAGGGAGGAGGCATGTGATCTTGTGATTGCTGAAATTGCTCTCCTTCTCCAAGGCTGTTCCCAAGGAGGGCTGGCATCCAGGGCTGTCCACCAGCAGCACCCGCAGCCCCTGAAGGAAAAGCCCGACTTTCCTAATGTAAGTGTGGGCTTCCATCAGGATTGCTGATCTCAAATATAGCTGTTCTACAAAACAACAAAAGAAACCAGAACCTGCAGATGTCTTTAAGTAAGCCACTCAAATGTTATAAATACTAGAGGCCACATAGGCCCACATATTGTGCAATGGCTCTTTCTAGGAGTCTCCTCTAGCCCTTGGGCAACTTCAGCATCTAACACAGGAGCTACATACTTCTGATCTTTATTTCTTCATGACATTATCCACCCCCTTTCTCTGAGTATTATAATTAATTAAGTAGGAGACTTCTTTAACTCCCATGAGATTCTACATTCTGTTGGGTCTAGAATCCTTGCTTAAAATTGGCTTTCACTGCTTAGAAAGCTTAACACAGGGCTGGACTCAAGGTGAATACTCAGCTAGGTGAGCAAATGCACAGTTAGTGTCTTGAAGGGGCTGTAAAAGAAATCATGTGAATTATCAGTGTCAAGAGATGATTTGGGCTCTACCTGCAAAACCCACCTGAGAGCTGAGCAGCTCTGCCTGCACCCTCTGCTGCTCCTGGGTCACTCTCTCTGCTGTCCTGCTTTCCAAGTGTGCTCTTGTGTGGTTGGTCCCTTCACTGTTCTCAGCACAGCAGTGAGAACAATCCTGTGACGTGTAAGTCAGATAATATCATCCTCCTAATGAACTCCTCCATGGCTCTGATACGAGGTCCTGCAGCACCAGGCCCCCTTGCCTCTCTCCCTCATTCTGCCCCAGCCACGCTGTCTTCCTTGCTGTTTCTAGAACATGTTGTGTGAGTTTCCACCTCAGTGCCTTTGCACTGGCTGCTTTATCTGCAGGAAATGCTTTATTCCCTCCATGCCAACACAACTCTCCTTTCACTTCTTTAAAATCTCTCATTGAGGAAAGCCTACTTTCATCACCTATTAAAATGTAGTGCACCTCCAACACTTAGGATTCCTTTTGTTCCACGCTACTTTTCCTACAACTGCAACAAGCTGTATAATTTACTTTCTGTATTATCTTGTTTATTCTCAATCAGGCTTCACTAGAATGTAAATTCTGCAAAGGCTGAATTCTTGTTCTTATTGTCAAGTGCTTGGAGCAGCTTTTGAGTCAATAAATGCTGTTGAACGAATAAATAAATGGACGACAGTTTTTGCTTAGATTCAAAGATGGGTCAGATTTCCACATGGTTATGAAATAGAAAAAAAAGAATTAAACAATGTGGGAGAGTGGGCATATTCTTCAGCATGGCTGCCAATGAAGACAGTCGGGCAGCACCTCTGAGCCCCGTGCATCTGCTCATTCTTATTTATCTCCCTTGTGGCTCTCTCCGCTTTCTTGATTGGTGGGGGAAAGTGATTCACGACCTGACCCAACACATTCCACACTTGAAGTACTTAGAGCAGTGGCATTATGGTTTAGACATGAAGTGTCCCCCAAAAGCTCATGTGTGAGACAATGCAAGAACATTCAGAGATGAAACAATTGGATTGTGAGAGTCCTAACCTTATTAGTGGATTAATCCACTGAAATGGATTAACTGGGCAGTAATAGTAGAAAGAGAGGTGGGAGGGTGTGGCTGGAGGAGGCAGGTCCCTGGGGGTGTTTCATGGCAGTTTATATTTTGTTTTTGGTGAACAGAGCTCTTCCCGCTCTCCTGCTTCCTGGCTGACCTGTCCTGAGCTACTGTCCTTCACACCCTGCCCTTCCACCATGATATTCTGCCTCAGCTGGGACCCACAGCTATGGAGTTGGCCAACCAGGGACTGAGCCTCTGAAATCATCGACCAAAATAAACTTTTCCTCCTCTATGTTGTTCTCGTCAGGGCTGTTGGTCAAAATCACACAAAAGCTGACGACAGCAAGTGTCCTTCAGCTGTTAGTCTACCCACCGGCCCTAGATCATGGCCTCCAAAAAGAGAGTGAACTCTTCTCTTTTGCTTTCCAAATCCAACTCTCTGCAGGAGCTGAGTGTCCCTGCTTGGGCCACTGCCATACTCTTTCCAACCCAATGTGAAGGGAAATAAGGTCAGGAGTTTCAGAGGCCACCCCGCAGTCCCATGCTCAAGGCCAGCAGCTGCACAGGGAGCAGAGTCCTCCATCTACTTGAGACCAGCTTGTTCTGTGGCCTTTGAGGATCAGGACACTTCATCCTAAATTGTCCCTCCTTCCCCTTTCCTTCTTTCTGCTCACAGCCTTCGTTCTTGGTGAGGATAACAAAGAAGCCTGGTGCTGTCGCTGGTACCAGTGACAAGTCCTGCTTCCTCATGTGTTGAAGTGAAATATTAGAGAAGTGCGTGGAGGCAAGCATATAAAACAGGGTTCATTTAAAAAGGGGTGATGTAGACTTCTCTGGAGGGAGAAGGGGGCCATGGCTGGTGTGCTGGTATCCTGAGAAGTGAGGGTGTTGGCCTTTTTATGTAACCTAGGCTTCCTCTGTTCTCCTGATCTCTCCCCCATCTCTCTCCTTCCTACATACATGGCTAGGCCCAGGAATCTCTCTGTGGGATGCCAAAGGGTGGGAACAGGTGGGCAGGAAGGGGGCATAATTAACAACTCCCTGTAAGGAGGGACAATCCCAGGGACAGGTTACCTTAGCAACAGGTTGGCACAGGGCAGGTTATTTTGATAAGGGTGGAGGAAGGGCTCTGAAGGCATGCACCTTTCAATCTGTCTGTTCTCTGGTCGACCCTTGCCTGTCTGTCTAATTCTGACCTCACTGGGAGATGCTCCCTGCTCAGTGACCAGGCCTGCCTGTCAGTCTCTGACGTGATGCAGGTCTCCAGGATCCAGAGGCTGAGTGAGGCCCTAGAGTCCCCCTTGGTTGTCACTGGTTCATTTTTTTGGCACTTAGCATGTTAACCCCTGGGGGCTTTGTTTTCTGCTGTAGACAATTGCGAAGAGCCTATAGGGAATGAGTTCATCCCAGCCAGCTCCTCTGCTCCTCTGATAAAAGCTGACTGGGGAGCAGTAAGCAGTAGTCAGGATCCACTACAGACCTCCTCGCTAAGAGAAGGGCCATTGGTTTGGTTTGTACGGGGCTGGCATCAAAGACACTACAGAGACCACTGCAACGATATTCTCTTGTACCTTGTCCAGAGCAACCTGAGAAAATAGGGTTACTACTTGTTATTTTTCCCCATTAAAATGGAACTTGTGGATGATAAGCTTTGTTAGACTTAAACTCAACCTGGCTTGGTGCCACTGTTTTTTCAGACTTGGAAACTCAGAAGATCAAGTAAGTGTGTTGGTTCCAATTCTTGGATGTCTCCCCATGGTACCTGGACAGATTTGGAAGAGAGACAGCAGTATTGTTCCAGGTACATTTTTCGAGTTTTTGTTCAGGATAAATGTTTTGTCCTCCTAAGAGGAAATCTTAGCTGGACATCCCTGAGATATGTCCTCAAACGCTGGACTGCCTGCGTGTTAGTGCAGAAATTCTATGTGTGGAGCACTTCTGATCAGCTGAGAAGGGGGAAAACCCCTCCTGACACTCTTGGTAGGGTGTTCAGTCACCTGCCAAGCTGACTTCATGGATGTACTTGTGGATAACAAGTAGCCACTCACTCTGGCAGACTGAAGACTCTGTTAGGTAAGAGGCAGGGGCCATCAGCCAAACTCAAAGATGAAACAATGCAAAGGTATTTATATGGTACCCTGGGTGCAATTGGAACTGAACTGTTTATCTAGAAGTCCAGGGAGACAAGGAGAATGGGGCACCTCAAAAGCAGGCAGAGAACCCAAAGACTGGAGGAGACACCAGGCTTAGAGTGACAGCCAGAACCAGTCAGCTTAGCCAAAGGCACGAGTCTCAGCAGAGGTGAGTGGTCTCTGCTGGGGAGGAGAGAAGCAAAACATGCCAATCACAGGACAGGCTTCAGTTACCCAGAAGTGCAATGAGCCAACACCTCCCTTTTCTCCCCACAACAGGGGAATCTAAAGACGCAAAGCAAACAAAAATAGAGTGTTACCTGTGCGTCTCATGGTGATTTTCTAATCATTATACTGTTTTAAGATTTGTATTTATAATTTTTCTGAATCCATTCTGGAGCTTCAAGGTATAGCATGGTGACTATCATTAACAATACCGTATTGTATGCTTGAGAATTCCTGAGACGGTTCAACTCAAAACATCCTCACCATACTCAGAAAATGAAACTATGAGAGATGACCAATATGTTAATTAGTTGCAGTTGGTAATTATTTCACAATATATAACAAAACATCATGTCATATACCTTCAGTGTTTACCATTTTGTCAATCTCACCTCCATAAAGCCGAGACATTTTAAAAATAAAATAAAATACTATTTTTTATTGAGTGGTTTTCTTTTCCATTGGGAAATGGCCCTGCATCAACCACACATTCAATATTTTCAAATAAAATTGATTGTTTTATCACCAGACAGGATTCAGTTTTACATACAAATTTTAGGTAAGATAATATGGAACAGTGCTGCGGGTGAGTTCTTTCATGTCTGCTGTTTGTGTTTAATGACTTGAATCTCTCTTTAAAATACAATATTAACTATTTAAGACTTATATAATTGCCAAAACAGATGCAAGTTTATTTTTGACTTTTCTAAGATGAAAACTAACATTCCATTGGAGGAAAGTCACACACTCTTTTCCTCCCCTGCCCTTTGATCTAGAACTTGTTAAGTAGCCTCAGCTAAATGCAAGGAAGAAAGCAAGAAAAGAGAAGGCACGTGTGTGGCAAGTCACATGTTCTCGGTTCTAAGTGACAGTCCAACCACTGGTGCTGCTGCAGTCTGGCTGGGCACGAGATCACGAGCCACTCATAGCTTTGTAGATTCAAACAGCAATTCTTTATTCCCGAACTCACACAGGCCCTCTACAAACACGTTCTGGGGAAATCCAAGTTCTGCCCGCAAAATTCACGTACTCCACCAGGCTTTGAATCCCAAATACTTTCTGAATTCCACGAGAACTCAACGGGAACTCAGGCAGCAGGATACGCCCTATTCCCAGCAGGAATAACCTTAAACCTGGAACCACCCTAAACCCAGATTGTTCTAAACCGGAACGCCCTAAACCCAAGGAGCGGGATACTCCCTAAAACCTGATCCGCCCTAATCCAGTAGGATTCTCCTTAAACCCGGATCCACCCTGGTCCTTGAGCAGGGTCACCTTTCTCAAACATACATGCAATGTCACTTCAAATGTCCATTTCCACGAGTCCTTCCTCTAAGCAACTTGGGGTATGGTACGCTGGCAAGGAAATTTCGATGCGTCATTCCTACTTGGCAATGGCTCTCAGCATGGTGCTTGTGATGCAGTGGCCCCCTGAGTTCCAATATCTGATAAGGTTTCCCGGGGACTTTCTAGGGGCAAAGCAAATAGTGCATTCTCTGAATCTCTACTGGATTTGCTCTGTACCTTGGATTACCTTCCACATTTGTTTTTAAAATGATTACTTTTACTTAAAAATTATATTTGAAAGTGGTTTCCATATAACATCTAGACTGCACCACATTCCAGTGGGTTTGCCATTGTGATTTCCATTTTTGGTTGAGAGATTGGAGGCCCAGAGTAGTCACCTTGCAGAGGTCACAGCAGTGGAAAATGGTCTCTGGTCAGTGTTTCTTTGCTGATCATTCTGAAGTAAGGAAAGAACAGTCTTAGCAAAGTTACTTAAAACTTCACACTTACTAGTGTTCCTCATGCAGAAACCCTGACCTTCTCTTATGTCTTCAGTGATCTCTCAATGGCAGGTGTGACTGTCAGATCACCAGTCCTTCACTCAAAACATTCAACAGACACCGAAGTGGGATGCAGACAGAATCCGTTGAACCATAAGCTAGGCTGTGCCTGTTCCCACCCTTATGGAGCTTACGGCACAATAGAGAGAACATTTGGAGGAAATAAGCAATGCATATATTTTCAGTTTTGGGAAGTGCTGGATCCTATAGAAGGATAACCAATATTGAGTTGATGGAACAGAAAGAGTGTAAAGGTAAAATTTCTAAGCTGATTCTAAGCTGCAAAAGCCTGAATTAAAATGTAAAAGACTGGGCATTGTAAAGCTTCTAAATTGCAAAGCCTAAATTAAAATGTAAAGACCGGGAATTGTAAAGTTTCTAAGCTGCAAAGCTTGAATTAAAATGTAAAAGACTAGGTATTGTTAAGTTCCTCTGCTACACCCAGAACCTGAAATTCCTGAGATAGTTAAAACAACGCCCTACTGGCCATTTAGCCTAGGGCCCTGTGCAGTTTGTCACAGGGCCCGAACCAATCAGTTTGAATGTGTACCCCGCTTAGGAGTGACCAATCACCCCCCCCACCTGTTCCCGCCAATGAATGTGCTAATCATGTCTCAGAGTTGTTGTTCAATTTTCCCGAGCCTCATGATGATTTGTTCTGATGTATGCAAAAACCCCCCCACCGCCCTCCCCCAAAAGTGTACTTAAGCTCTGCTTGACCTCTGCTCTGGGCTCTGGGCCACTCTCTCTTCCTGAGTGAGCCTTGAGCCTCAGCGCACTGAATTAGGATCCTCTTCAATAAACTCCCTCCTGTTCATTGCATGAAGCTGGTCTCTTGTGGTCTCTTTCTCCAACGATTCGCCAAACCCTTACAAGAGGAACTAGAAATAGGTGGGCTGAGAGGTGATGGCCAAGCAATGCCGACAGAGGCAGAACTGGGAAAGCGGATGCAAACTACAGTTTGAGTCCTTTGTGAATAGCAGCTGTTCTATGAGGTCCTTCTCCAGAGCTGATTGATATTAAATTCCTCTAGCAACCCTCTGAGAAAACAATAACCATAGACGTGTATTTACAGAGGAGAAGACGTGAGTTCTGAGCATCCTGTGGCTCCCTGAGGTCCATGGCCTTTGGGCCACCTGTGCAGCCCCTGAGCTCTCCGCAGCCCAGCAGTTCCTGCTCAATCCAGCCGTGGCTGCTGCTGCTGCTGCGGTATTGAGAAATCACACTTTCATTTTTACTGCAAATCTAGTTTGTGCTGCTCGTTAGTCCCAAATTGGATCCCCATGCTCCCTTTTCCTTCTTGCCGGAGGCCTGAGTGACAATCACCAGCCCCTTTCCTCTGCTCACAGCATCCCCCAAGCCTTGTCAACTCTCCACCTGGTGTCTGCAACTGGCTCCCCAAAGACATGTGCTCAGCCCTTGTATTCCAACCCAGGAAATCTCATCACCATGGATACACAGGCAGGGAGGGACCTGCGAACATCACATGAGGGACCTCCCGCTTGGGAACCCTTTATGAGTTCCCGACACTGGTCTAACGATCTGACCACTTTGCCGAGGACAATGCTTGAAGAGGCTTCCTCTCCTGGAGGGCCTTTGTTTCCCAGGGTGTGGGCCCCCAGACATCACACTGGGTCATAATCCCGGGGCTGCAACGAATTGCCACTTAGACGCTTGCTTGTAGGCAGGCAATTTAAGTTTCTAAACTTTTCTGTGTCCTTGCCTCCCACTGAAGTATATTTGGGTGATTTCCACAGAGTTTGTTTTCCTAGTTTAAAAATGAAATCAGACCTCTTGTTAATGTTCTTATGACCCCTCCACTGTATAACAATAGTCAACAGCACTTAAAATTTCTAAGGATGATTTAATTTTATTGGGAGAGGTCACCCGTAAATGTCTTTACTCAACCTTTGTATAGATCGCATGTCCAAACACATTTCTTTAGGGTCCTCGCTCAGCTTTACAATTTTAAATCAGAGGTTTTCATGTACCTCAGCGGGGTCATGAGGGGTTTCAACATTTGAGGGAGAAAATGGTTCTCTCCATAAAAGCTGTTTCAATTTGTCAGGAATTCTAGGATCATAGTCAGGCAGCATTTGCCCCTGGTTTATCATTGATTTATTATTTATTGAGCACTTCTTTATCTTGGGCTCTGGGAAGATCCAACAGTGACTAAAATAGATAAGGCACTTGGTTTGATCTTAGTGGAGAGAGATACATAACAATGTAAAGTGTAAATAAAAAGATGAATTTTGGATGGTGAAAAGTGTGATAGAGACCCAACTTAGAGCTTCTGAGCCTTAGGGAAGATGGCTAGGGATGACTCTTAAATCTGGGAATGTTTCAGAGAGACTGAATGAGGAGAAGAGGATTCCTATCAGGATTGGACGGACAGGGGCTCCAGGGAGACCACAGTGAATGCAAAGGTGCTGGGGTTGGAGCTGGCTTTGTGATAGCCAAGAACAGACATCTCCTGTGCCTAAAGCGAGTAGAGGGAATTCCCAGAAAGCTCAAGTAAGGAGGGAAGGCTGGGGATGGGGTCTAGAGCCCCCAAGGAGGGGTGGTTCTGATACAATCCAGATCACTTGATGAGGTCTGAAGAGGGAAGGCAGAGGAGAGACACAGACACCAAGAGGCTGGGAAACTTGACAGTATTAAAATGAGGGAGCTCCTCTGGCATACAACGTGATCGGAAACATCGAAAGAGAATATTTGTAGACAGGCTTTAGGAAAAAACTTATTAAAAGGGTAATAGGGTAGGGGGAAGGTTGGCTTCTTTAAGTGGTGAGCTGCCAGCTATCTAGAAGGGTCCTTGACCCTGAGTTCCTGCATAACTGAGGTCTTAAGAAAGGCATCTTGTTCCATAGAAGCTTATCTATAGAATCTGCACATTGCAGTGTAAGGGATGCTGGGTATTAATGGTTCAGAGCTTTCTATTTCACAAAGAATAAGATCCAAACTCCATCTCAACTTCCCATATCTGGACTGTTCCTCTACCTCAGCTTTTCTAAAAAAAAAATGGAGAGAAATTTCAGCATCAAGGGGTATGGAGAGGAGACCCCGAATATGAAAAAGACACCCCAAAAATTGGTTAACAGTTAAGAAAATGTTCTTTAGCTGATCTCTTAGAAACACTTAGTCTTTGGGAGTAAAGTTCATATTTTATTATTAAAGTCTGTGAGACAGTAGAACTTTTCAGAAATAGAGATAAATGCAAGAAGCCTCCACCCATTAATTATTCTGACCTGCCTATGTTTTCAGTTCTGCTCGGCTGGGCCTTTTTTACTCAGCTTACAAATATATTCGGTCCCTCATCTGGTACAGAGGCTCTTGAAGTCCAGATGAGGACTTCTCTTCCTTAGGCTGCCCCTTGGGTACTTGTGTTGCCAGAGTCTCCTAGTTGGTCTTTTTCTCACCACACCAGGTAATTTCCCTGGGTGATCTCACCCACACCAAGGACAACAATGATCGTTTATGCCCTTCGATGAACCTAGAGATCTACCTCCATTAGAGACTGGGAACTGATGGCCCATATCTTGCAGACATCTTTTATGAATGCTCCAGCTTACATTGAATCCAAATTGAACTTGTCTAGTCAACCTCCCCACCTTCAAAACCCGCTCCACCTCTAATCTGAAGGTGGGGAAATGCCATCTGCTCTCCCAAGCAAGAAGGAATTAGGAGCTGTAGCCTTACCTCTGATGTCTGTGTAGCCCTCCCTGTTTCCCAGATCTTACCTCCTTCTCTTCCCCTCTCTCTTTTTCCTAGACGTGTGCAACAGTGCTGCAGTCCAGCTGCAGCAAAATAACCGGGGGGTGATGAACAACTTGTGTACATTGATACAGCAGGAGTGGGAGCCGTTTATTGTAGGACAACAGAGGTATTTATACATTCCACACAGCTTATCTTAATTAGCATAAACTAGATACAGCAGTCAACCCATAAGGAATCTCCACACTTAATGGCTCGCTGGCGTTACTTCACAAACCACTCCCTCTGGCATTTTGCCAGGCACCATCCAGACTTGTTTACAGACCCTAACACAACAGCAGCACCAGCTGGTTCTTCTGTGTCTACTTGGCCTTCCTCCCTACTGCTTGCCTAGTCCCATTGCCTGTTGTGCCTTCCTGAGTTCAAACTATCATTAACCAAATGTTACCACTCTACAAACATGTCCATCTGTTATCTCCAAGTGGGTAGGACCTGAAATATTCATTATTTCTAATTAATTTGTTAATAAACCAGCCCATTGATTCATTAACTTTCAAATTTGTATTATTTTAAATGTACTCAATAATCTTTTAACACCAACATACTGTTTTAGGCACAGGAGAGAGGGAACTAGGAGAACTCTTAGCTTGCTCTTTAAGATCTAACTCAGATCCTCTGTGATACCGCCATGACCCTTCATCTGATGTAGGCTGGGTTGGGTATTCTTCTCTGCTCTCAGGTCACTGTCATGCACCTTGGTCATAGTTTTGGCACACAGTCTGTCACTGTTGATTTGCTTGTCTGAGAATCCTGGGAGCTGAGATGAATCCAGGGCTCTGTTCTTCTTTTTTCTCTCCCAGTCAGATACATGGTTGCAGCTCAGTAAGAAATACAGAATCCATAAGTGTAAGAATGAATGAAGGGAAGCTTCAACAATGTTTTTTCCTCTTTTTAGTGCTTCAATAAAGACAGTGTTTTTAATGACCCATTTATACAAGTTTCCAGAAAACTGCTATAAAAGCACTGCTGTTTGATCAGGGCATCAAGGGGTAAGATTAGATGGTCTGTTAAAAGTTCTCTCAATTCCCTCCTGTAATGTATCTGTGGATGTGGAGGGTTATCCAAGGTGATGAGGCTGACAAAAGATTTAATGCAATCTTAGGCTTCATGAATAGAGACCAGAATGTTCCCCAGTTCACAGAAGATAATAAGCTCTCTGCACTCCGAAGCCCACACCAGAGGAGCTTGATGAATTCCAGGTGCCTGGGTGAAGCAGGAGAGCACCTCTGACATTATACAGAGAGGTCAGTGGGTGGTGAACATGAGCAGTGGTTGAAGTTACTGCAAATATTCAGTGGGAAAAAGAGACATCAGCACAGAAACAAGTCTGTGAACCTGAGGTCTGTTGTGTGGAAGAGGAATTAAACTTGCTCCATTCATCTTTCAGAGCCAGACCTTTTAGGCAGAAATTACCCACAGAGTGGATCTCAGCTAATTATAAATAAGGATGTCTCAACAGTTGCAATCCACCACCTTTTACATTTCTGAGTTTCTCAGTGCTAGCAGTGTGTGAGAAGAAAATGACTATTCGGTAGATGAATAATCTCATGGAATCAAAGATACTACTGTTCCAAGATAGCAACCTTGTTTTCCTCATCTCTAAAAAGGATTCAAGAAGAATTGGAATTTAAGTACACCAGGACAATTTAGGCAACAAGGAGGAAAAAAAATTCCTAAAGGACAGCGATATTCATAAGTAGATTCTTTAGAAGTCTTAGGAGATTTCTACTGCAGATCAACTGGAAACACAGTTTGGATAATAATTTATTAAATAGTTTTCTGACTTATGTTCAAAATCAAGAGGAAGTAATAGTTGGGCTCATGGGACTCTGAGAATGTCTTTCCCATAGCAAACATTTCTGAGTAAGAGGATTTGTATTTATTTATTTATTTATTATTGATTTTTAAAAATAAATGACAGCAGAATGTATTAAAATTCATATTAAACACATAGAGCACAATTTTTCATAGCTCTGGTTGTATATAAAGTATGTTCATAACAATTCCTGTCTTCATACATATAAGTAAGGGAATATTTTAAATAAGAAAAGCAACAATAATAATAAACAAAATAGAAAGGACAGAGGAGAGATTAGTATTTTATTAATTCATCAACTTTATTACTAACAAAATACATTAAGGAACTCAATAGTAACATCTACGGAATCCTAAATTATTGCTTTGTTCTAAAAGGATTATTCTTAGTCTTAAAATTCAGATTTTAGAAATTTTAACTCATTATTGTCAGAATTTAAATGCCTGAAGCTTTTTTCTTCCAAGTAAGGTTTCTTCTTTCACACCACGTGTGGCATTTAAGTACACAGCTTTATTTTAACAAATCAACAAATATACGTATTTTTAATTTTGATATGGGGCTATGAAATTCCAATTGTTATTATTTTTATTATTAATCTATACTATCTTTGAGGCATGCATGTAAATTCCATTATCATTAATAAGAGTTATACAATGAATGCATCTACTCATTAGTGTCTAATGCAACTCTCAAGGTTATCCTAAGGTGTAGAGATTTAATGAGTACCTAATGAGAACTCTGGTACTTCTGATTAAGAATATCTATCAACTTTGTGATATGGACCTCACAATCTAACACAGGGAAGTTAGCAAAAAATTGAGTTAATTTTGTTATTAATCACATGTGTGAAAGGCACTTTCTGTTGACAAAGTCATGACCTTTAATTAAGTCTATGAATACTTGAGATCTGCTAACCTCATAATTCATCACAATTCAATTTTTCATGCAGGATATGACAATTTTGTGATAAATAATATTGTATGGCTGGAAAAAAACTTTGATCATGTTTAAAACAGAACTGTCATATATTTTAAAAACTGCATAAAATTAAGAGTAGAATAGTTTTGCTATTGTTTTGGAGGATAATCTACAATAAAAAAATCAATAATCCATTAATATTATGTGAGCGAAGTCAGTCTAGGTAATTTAGACCAACCTTACCATATTGCCATTAACATGGATTCTTAATTGTATACCTTGACAAAGAGAAAAGCATTTCTAATTGTGGAAGATGTGCTGACAGCCCCAATTAATGGTTTGACTTGAACCGTTTGATCTGTTTTATTTGCTAGGTTTTAAGAAAAAGTCAGATGAAAAAGTGGAGTTGTTTAAATAGGATTCTTATTACCTTTGTACATTTTCCACGAAACAAATGTTTGACAACTCCATTATTCTTGACTCTACTCCTAGCAATGTTTCCCATGTTCACTTTTTATTTTAAATATTTTTTCAGTTGTAGATGGACACAGTACTTTTTATTTATTTATTTATTTTGATGTGGTGCTGAGGATTGAACCCAGTGCCTCATGCAAGCAAGGCAAGTGCTCTGCCACTGAGCCACAATCCCAAGTTATTTACTGAAAAGTTTCTTTTGTATAAAATTAGTAGATGCATTAATATCTTCTTACAATATGAGATGGCAATTATAATGATCAAATGAGGTAATATATGTAAAAGTGCTTTATAGCCATTAAAAAACTTTTTAAATGTTATTTGTGTTGGCTGGATATGAATGGAAGGTGTATGCAAAGTTGATAGTTTCTGGATGGGAATTTGGTGGAGTGACAGATATGCAGAAATGGTGGGTCTTACACATCTATGAAGCTGGCTTCCCATGCTTGCTCTCTGTTTCTCTTGTCTCCTGTTCCTCTGTTGCTCTGTCTTCACATTCATACATCCACACCCACACATTGCTACTCATCTGCCATTTTTATGTACTGTAGATAGATCTAAAATTCTAACCAGACTGAATTTCTTGGATAAAAAATATACTTACTGTCATTTAGATTGTTGCCTATTGACATAACAGGTATCCCATAGGTGGACTCTATGAAATTAAACAAAAAATGAGTGGGTGCATAAGTATAGATTAGCCCTTTCTGGAATAAAATGAGAAGAACAAAACAAGGGGAAGGTTTTTTTTTTTTTTTAATACAACATTCAGGGCAGGAAAAAGGGAAAATCCACAGTCACTGACTGAATGTCCAAATATGAAACCATAATTAATAGGTCTCATACAGGAGTCATTATTTTATTTTTGATTACATCTCAAGTTCCTTAGTCATTCAAGCTTCTATAATTAAGTGCTATAGATTAGGTAGTTAGTAAACAGCAGAAACTTACTTATTACAGTTCTAGAATCTGGGAAGTCCAAGATCAGTGGAACTGCACATTGGTGTGTGACAAGGTCTCCACCCTGGTTCACAGATGGCTGATTTATCATCGGATCCTCACTTGGTGGAAAGCGGGCTGGAGAGCTCTCAGGAGTTTCTTTTAGAAGGGTACTAATCTCATTCATGACATAATTTACCAAAGTCTCCATCTTTTCAAACCATCCCATTGGGGATTAGAATTTCAGTATATGAATTTGGGGCTCAGAGGACCCAGGCATGCAAATGAGTGAGCCTTAGAATTAATCATGGAATCCATTGATAAGCACCAAATTTTTCTTTGGGAAATATGATCTACCTCCTTTATCATGAGGGACTTTGGGCATACCCTCTACAGTAACAGAACACTAGATGACCTGGATCTCATTTTCCTTCTTTTGTCTACTATCTTGAAGATGTTACACTAAGTACAAAATAGACGAAAGTTGGAAAAGAGAGAGGAAGGGAAACGAGAGGCGTAAGTGAACCCAAGCCAGATCATTATTGCCTGTAATGAATTTGACATGTGTTTCAAAACGTATAGGATTCAATACATCTCTCAGATTAATATGTACATAAAACTTTCATAGCTCTAGTCTATTTTGATAGCTATAAAATTAAATAGGTGTGTAAACCTTGGAGATACCACATGTCCTGGTAAAGCTAACTGTGCCGGAGAACTAAAGTAACTGCTGAGCTTCCTGTCAACATAATTTATTGTAAACCATTTAAAAACTTTTTTGGTTTACAATTTGCATATAAAAAAGCACATAGAACATAATTATATGGTTCAATCAGTGTTCACAAAGTGTACCTACCAACTAGATGAGGAACTAGAAACCCTGCTGCGAACGGAGAGTGGGTGGTGATACTTACAGAGGTCACAGGACAAATCTCACCACTTCTGCAATGGTACCAATCTTCTCCCTCTTTCTAATAACACTGTGATTGTGTTTTGAAATAGGCTTCATTTTTGTAATATATTTATATTTTAGTTGTAGTTGAACACAATACCTTTATTTTATTTATTTATTTTTATGTGGTGCTGAGGATCTAACCCAGGGCTTTGTGCGTGCTAGGCAAGCGCTCTACTGCCAAGCCACAACCCCAGCCCCAATAGGCTTTGTTTTTAAAGTATTTTTGATTTATAGCAAAATGAAGAAATATCCTGTATGCTCATTACCCCACACATATCCACTCTCCCCTCGTACCAATCAGCATCTCCCCCAGAGCATCCATTTGTTACAGGGATGGACTTACATAGATGTATTATTATCACCCCAAATCTAAAGTTTACTTCAGGTTTCACTTTTTGTGTTGTGTGATCTATGGATTTGGACAAGTGTGTAATGATGTGTATCCACTTTTATAGTATCATATAGGATAGCTTCATTGTCCAGAAAATCCTCTGCATTCTACCTGTTCATTCCTCCTTCCCCCCATGATTACTTTTTAAATCAAAGAAAAATCAGATTTATTGAAGAAACTGATCCAGATAAATTCATAGCCAAGGAAATGCAAGAGTTAATTGTGAAACTTTTCCAGTTGGTGACTTTCATAGTTGATAACATTTTCCATACATCTGCTTGGTCATTTACAATATCTTTAATACTTCTAAGCATTTGGCATTCTGCCCCCAAAATGTTATGGAAATCATATCCAGATTTTTGAAAGCAAATCTGTTAGGATCAGCATTTTTTTTTTTTCTGAAAAAGTCTGAAAGAAATGACTCAGTCACAATTCCAAAAGTTAATGCGTTTTGGGGAGGGCAATTTAAGAACATTCATTTGTAGACCAGGTGCAGAACAATATCTTTTGTGAAGGAGGAAACTTAAGTCACAACTTCCACTTGTAGGTCATGTGGGATATTCCAATGTGTGCAAAATTGTGTGGACCAAGTTCTTGAGAGACACCATTTTAAAGTGATAAGGCTAAGATGAAAATCTCCACTTCTCCAGGAATTGTCAGTTTCCTGTTAAATTTAGTGAAATCATCAAATCACGACATTAAAGAAAGATGAGCAAGAGAGAGAGAGAGAGAGAGAGAGAGAGAGAGCGCTTTATAGTTGATTCCCAATTCTTCGAAGTTCTTTTATCCCATGCTATAGCAATGCCTTGTAAGATGCTCTTTTGCTGAATGCATGAAAATATTTTCCTTCATAGAGTCCTGCTGGAACTGTGGGTTTTCTACTTAATGACATGGTAATTGACTGGAAAGTGAAAACCATGATCAATGGGCTGTTTTTGCTTATAACTTCTGCTCACTTAAAACTCCAAAATTGAATTGGGTGATCCTTTAGGAGATTAGTCGATGTCCATCATTTAGCTTATTCACCTTGCTCATGTATTCAGACAACTTCACAAAAACTTTGCAGCGATGTGAAGGCAATGTAATAAGACAAAACATATGTGGAAAAAAATTATTCTGAAAAAGACTGAAACCAAAGAAGAGTAAGATGAGTTTACAAGGAAAGTCAGTCCACAAAATTGCCTGGGGAAGATCTTGTTTAACTAACAAAGAAGGGCAAAGCCCTGATTTTCCTTAAAACTAAAAACCCAGTAAGAAAACACTCTTTGTCTACAAGACTTTTCCTGCCCCCCAAAGCATCTGGCTAATGACAGATACCTGCTAGTGTCCAGCCAGGGCTGTGACAGCCAGGGGTTTTTAGCTCTCATCATAACTTCTGAAGGAGATACTGTCATCTTGACACAGAGGGGGAGCTGTAGAGAATTTTTGTAACTTACACAAAGTCACAAAAACAATAAGCCGTGGACTAGAGACTCAAAGGCGAGTTTCCCTGATGTCAAAGTGCACTCCTGCCTTACACAGGTATCAATGGCAACATTTGTGTCTTCAGTTTCATGGAGATTGTGATTTTCTTTATAGATTGATTTATTCAGGCCTGAGTACATATTTTCTGAAAGGCTTAGTTGCTTGGGGTTCAGTGCTGTGTGCAGTAGCAGCAGCTGGTCACTGTTCTCCAACAATTGATCTGAGGTCAAGAAACCTAATCAACACATTGTCCGAGGAATTGAAATATTCCAAGCACTACCCCAGCTGTCTGGGTGTGGGTGACTGTGTGTGTAGATATTTATTTCCTCCTATTTTATAAGTTTTAAAAATCCGGCTAAATCCCAAGTATAGAAAAATGTAATAATAAAATATTAAAATAACACTTAAATGCAGAAATAGAAGAGCTATCAAGAAGCACTATAAAATAAATTGATAAATGAATAATACAAGCCACAGTTGCTGGAGAATTTCAAAGGCTCGAGACATCATTTTAAGTAGCTGATTGGAAAAAAGACTTTATAAAAGTAGTAGGGTCCAATTAAAGGATGGGATTTTTTTCATTTATGTAAGTTCAACAGAAAACTTCACCGACGAATCCCAGACCACAAGAAATTATATTCAGAATATTGGGCTCTGCACTCCAATGACCTTTGAGGAGATTTCCAATAAATGAAAACTAGGGTACATTGATTTTTTTTGTGCCTTGGAATTTGCAAGTGATTGTTTTGAGGTCTGTAGACACGCAGCGGAGAAAACCATAATATTAGCACTTAGAAGAAATGAACAAATCCAAAAGATACCCCTTAGGAAGTAGTGAAGTGGAATTTTCCTCGGTGAAAGCTGAGGAAATTGAAGAAGAGAACAGCCAGCCGTTGCGCATGCCTTCCTATTAAGGCTGGAGAAACCAGCTTTATGATTTGGCTCCTAATTCAGCATCTTGAACTTCAAACGGACTGGACCACTTAGGAGGCGTGTTGTCCCTATAAAACCCATTTCAGTCATTATCTACTTGTCTTTTGGCAGGACGAATTTCCTATTTCTGTTATAATGAGAGTAGCACATTTGGATTCTTCCTGCTTAATAAAATGAGCAGCTATTTCTTGGGCTAATTCTCATGCTGTTAACACCTCATAAATTAACATGTGTTTAGGATGAGATCAGCTTGCTTGATTAGCTCTCACCTCTTTTCCAATCCACGCTTGAACACCTTCATCAGACAGGCGTCTGAAAATTTACTTTTTTTTTGCATTCTTAAGCTCTCTGTTAACTTTGTACTGGTAGCAGACTGAGGCCACCATGGATTTAAATCTTTTTTTTTTTTTATTCAGGCCTTTAAATGGTCTTTCAGAAGTTTTTCGTTCACAAAGAGACATATGTGGCTTGTTTGATTATACTTTCTAATTTTTTGAGAGATTTCCAGAATAAAGTGAAGACAGAGAGCTAGTGAGCTGGTCAGAGGATTCAGTCGGCTCCAAGAAGTTGGTCGCCTGGGAGAAAATGGCCAGGAACGGATTGATTTTGAAGACACGTGTGCGTAGAAGGTTTGCTCTTCCTTAGAATATTCTCAGAAGTACTGGAAATGTTGGATAGTCAGAGGGCCAACATATCAATGTGAATCTTGAATTTATTTCCTTCCCTTCAGGTTGGAAGAATCTTGTGTATCCTTCGAGTCTTGTCACGATGCTTCCAGCCCACGTTTGGGTCGGATGTGGCACCGTTGGCTCTGACCCCCACACCCCTAGGCACATCTCTCTCTGGCCCATTTCCCACCTCCCTGGGTCCTGCCACTCTGGAGGAACTTCTGATCCCCAGGGTTGCTCACCCACTTCTCAGCACCTCTGCATGCACTCTCCATGGTTTGGAGTGTTCTTCTCCGACATCTTCATCAGAGAAGGCTTCCAGACTCTTGGGCACAAATAGCATCCACTACCAATTCCCAGCATAGTCTCTGCCTCTGTGTCCAGCAGAACCTGATAAATATGTAGCATTGATTCACTTTCTTCTCCCACCAGAACACTTGCCTCGCGAGCGAGGAGTCTCTGGTTCTTTCGCGGTCGGACACACGCTACGTGTGCAATAGTCCTTGCTGTGAACACATGGTAGTCTGACCCTTCCTCTCTGGATTATGTTGGCTTCACTGTCACTCTCACACAATCTTGCTATGGATTTGAAGCAGACCTGAGCAGTCATGGAGGTACTGCTAATCATCTCTCCTCTTCCTGCTTTACTTCTGAAAGCCACCGAGCTATGTGGGAACTGGGGGAAGCCTCACCTCAGGAACACAGCGGGAGGGGGGGGTCTTTAGAGGGAGCCTGGTGTTCTGGGATCCATGAAGCCCTCCGGAAGGTCTATGAGGGATGGGCTGTGTTAGGGGTGTGTGCGTGTGTTCTCCTCCTGGGTCTTTAGACAGACTAAGCCCACGATTGACTTTGAAGAAGTAGCTATGTATAGAAGCATTAAAGTGACTGAATTAATTCTTAGAGCAGCATGTCTTTAATTCTGCCAAATAAGTGAGTATTTGGGGAGCTGTCAATGCTTCCTTTGTTATGAATCTAAAACTTTGAGTTGAGATTTTCAGAGTCCCATTTTAACACAGTACTTAATGCAGAATAATGCAGGGGAAAGACACCTGCAAATACAGGCATCTGTGATAATGTTAGAGTTGAGATTCTGTGGCATATTCTTGCTCATTCTGCTGACCTTTCTGGGACAATGAAATAACAAGAAATAAGATGTTTAAATTTAAATTTCCTTTGGTTTTTTGATGTTCCCTTTGACAAACCTAAATTTGGCATATACTTCACATTTAAATATGGAAATCATGGTAACAATGCCATACTTTAGAAAACTTGTAGTCAAAGATAATTTTCTTTTCTTCCTTATTTTAAGAAAAGTCATTTTCATATAATGTCTTTCAGATTTACTAAGTTGTACATTTCACTGTTCATGCTACTTAAAAAAAAATGGAAACCCGTCCTTTACCCTAAATCAATGAGTTTGCCAGATAGGGACATCTTGCCTCTTTAGCTCATCTCTTCTATTCTTTTCAAATGGGCAGCTCAAATTGCTTTATAAACAGTTCACTCATTTACTAGGTGTTTCTCTGCATTTGTGGAGCTGACACCTTGTTACATTTATTAAAATGGGAATGAAAGACATTGGGTCAGGTGCCCATGTCCAAAGATATGCTGAGCAGGGCATCCTGAGGTGTTGGGATCTGCAGAGCTTAGGTGCTCCAGTGAGATCCTCCAGCAAATCTTCCCTTTGGAGAGGAAGAGGGATTTTAACACTCCTCTCTTTAATGCAAGTATTTCTGGAGAGAGACCTTAAGCAACAACACTTGATGATGAATTGTTGGGGAAAAATTGCATTTTGGACTATTAGAGAGGTCACGGCATTGCACCCAGATAGAGGCTCCATCTTATGAGTTTGTTCTGAGCATCCAAATATAAATAGTATCATTTATATTTCTCATAATATATTCAATCTATCCCCATCAGAAAGGCCATTTGTAGGAGAGCGAGAGGGTTCTGCCTTCAAATTAATTTGGAAAATGATGAGGTAAGTGAAATCAAATAGGGTTGTTTCCTATAAGCCTTTGGAAAATTCTGGGATGATAAAAAATGTATGACATTGGGGAAATCCTAAATCCTAAGCTGCATTTACTAGAAGGTTAGCTGTCAGAAATTGGGAAAGCCAGTGCAATGTGCTTAGAGTCATGCTAGTTCTTGTCCTGGGTGGCTTTTCTTTGCAATAATATAAGACCATGCATAGTAAGAAGGCTTGAGGGTAGTGGTGGAAAGATGGCAGACACTTCCAGAATGTTCTTTTCTTCCCTTTTTCAGCTTTTATCCTTCTGTTGTTTGAGAAATCAAGATGTTTAGACTAGTACTACATAAAAATTGAGTTTCATAATTTTGACTTTCCCATCCACTGATCTGTAGACATTTCCAAAGAAATTTTGCTATCATTTAAAAAAAAATTTATTTTGTGGCTGGACAAAAAACTTTATTTTATTTATTTTTATGTGGCGCTGAGGATCTAACCCAGGGCCTCACACATGCTAGGTAAGCACACTACCACTGAGCCACAACCCCACAGCCCTTGCTATCATTTTTAAGCAAAAAAAATATTTAAATTCTTTCCTATCACAAATTTAATTAGTATTCGTGCTTCTGCTTATTCCTGTGTTTTCACATGAACTTATTTGTGTGAATGTTAATATTTAAATGATATAAAATAAGAGTTCTATATAAAAATGAACAGTAGCTTTCACGTGTTTTAGGATGATTATTATTTGTCTTAATGTTACTTACTTGGATCATGCAAATTTAAAATAAAATATTAATTAGATGATATTCAAATTATTTAATGTAATATATGTTATATATTACCCTAAGTTAGATATATATATATATTTTTTTCTTTTTCAAAAAGTCAAATCTTTAGATTTCATCAAGCTTTGAAATTTTCATGTATTTTGTCTGGTCATTAGAAATGAAAACTGGGTTTCCAAGGCAGGCTTGTATGTGTTTCTTAGAACTGATGTTTAAAGAAGAATTGAGGGCAATGCTTATAAGAAGTAATGTTCACAAGAATTTGATGAGAACTAAAGAATTCTCCAAAATAAGTAATAATATTACAGTTACTGAAAAAAAGAGTAATGGCAAAAATAAAAATGATATGTATGGTATTTTTGAAGAAATATATTTTTAAAATTTTAGTGTAAAATTTTTGTGAATTTTTAGAGGTTCTGGGTATTTTTAGGATGTCTTGCTAAGGCATTTTCTGGTGATTTTTTTCAAAATAAACACTAAGATAAGCAGATTTTGAGAGATGTTCACAGTCTACCTACGTGCTGACCTTATCAAGTCCACCCATTACTAATTCACTTAGAGGTGTCCTTTTCAACTGTATTTTAAAATTGTTTTAGCCAAAGTAATAGCAAAAAACTCCGGTTCTTAAAAGTAAACATTGTACTGGTACAGAAGGGCTAGATGTGTGTGCTCTTTTGGTAGAGAGCAGTTCCCATATTTCTCAGCTCACCGTGCACCACTGTTGACACTGAGCCATTGAAATCCTTTTAATGTTGCAGCCCTTTGAAATTTGTGCAAAGGCTTTGCTCCACACTAAAGTAGATGAGAATATAAGAAGCAACCAAAGTACAATCTTTCTAAGTGTGCCTGGTGTTGTAGGGATTTATGATGGTATTGCAACATCCATGGGTCAATGAACACAAATTTGTTTAAAAAAAAAAAAAAAGAAGCATGGGTACTCAGTTTCAGGAAGACTGTCGAAGGCATGATAAAAACAAAACCCACTGGTAGAATTCAGTAGATTTGGACTACCAACCACTATCCATGGGCTTGTGAGATTTGCTGTTGGGTTTGGCTCTGTAAAGACTCGTGGACATGGTGCAGAATGAAACCAAGGCCACAGAGCTCCTTGGGCTAATGCGGACAGTTGACTCAGAGATACTCTGGAGTTGTCTGCACTTTCTGTTCCAGGGTCCCAGACAGCAGTGTGGAAGGCCAAAGATGGAAGAAGAAGCTCTTGATAGTATATTCATAGGATATTGATGCTGCAATTTCTGATTCTTTTTGTTTGTTTGTTTCTTCTAGTACTTTTAAGAGCTTCATCTTCAGTGTTTATATATTTTATTGATCAAAAATAAAAGGGGGGGCAGGGGGCTGAGGATGTAGTTTGTTAGTTGCCTACCAAGTAGGGGCCCACCCTCCATCTATTTTTATTTTTATCCAAAGTGTTAGGTGCGAGTTTGACTTTAGTCTTCTTTTCTGGCAGAAATCTCTTTGCAATCCATTTTCCTTCTAATTTAAAGTGACACCTTCAGAATGCACCAAATTTCTGTACATACTTGTTTCTATTTTGGAACCTCCTATTGTATTCTAATGATCTTTGTTTATACACTAGTGACACGGCTCACTTTTTAATTGTTGAAGCTTCAGAGTGTATTTAATGTCTATAAAAGTCAGTATCATTGCTCTTATTTCTCAGAGGTTTTCTGGATGGCCTTGTTTTATTTATTTTTCCACAACATGTGGAATCAACATATCTTATTCCAAATAAAATCCCATTGGCATTTTAACTGGAATTACATTTAACTCTTAAAAGAACATAAGATTTCTGTTTTGTCTTCTTTCATAATTTTTTTTCCTCATACACATACCTTTGTATGATTTATAGTTAGGGGCATCTCCTAGGTGAATTCTTATATTTAAGCTAAGTTCCAAGTTTCGTAAAGTTTCTCTCTTTCTGCTCCCGGGGGGTGGGGGGGGGGAGGAAGATGCTCTTAAAACATGCCAATAGGTTTATTTTGAGAATCCATCAGCTGCTGAACTAAAGACCACATGCCTCGTCCCCTCCCCTGCAGCCTATGTAGGTGATTTACGCAGGACTGAGTCCCTCTACACTGTTTGGATGTCCTACCTCACCAGTGACCTCAAGCTTCCCATGTGACCTTGTTGAGCCAATGAGTATTTTGTAGAGGACACAGTATGACTTCTGATTCATCCTATTTCCTTGACTTTGTCCTTTTCTTACATACTCACTTTCTCACACTGATGGTTCCGTTTGACACTTCTCCCTCATACCTCTGCGCTTTCCATGTACCTTTGTCACCTCTGTGTTCTTTTGATCCTTCTGACCCATTTCTGCATCTCAGTCTACATCTTGGTTCCCCATCTCAGCATTGGTGACATTGGGGGCTGGATCCTTCTGAGTTGGGAACCCCCCTCTAAACTATAGGATACTTGGTGACATCTGTACCCTCCACCCACTGGATGTGAGTAATACCCTCCCCCACTGTGACAGTCACAGTGTCTCCAAACATGGATAAAACAACCCACCTTCAGAACCCCAAGGACATTTTCATTTTTGCTTTGCAGAGCTGAACCTTTTATCAGCCTCTGCATCCCCCCTACGGGTCACACCAGGTCTCCAGGAACTCTCCTTACCTGAGTCAGGAAAAACTTCAAGCTTCCAACTGTGAGGTCAACTTTCACTCCTGGTAACTGCAGAGTCGGTGGGGAGTTCCCACTGCCTGGGACCCACAGCTTAAACTCACACCATCCTTGAACCTTGCAGGGGGTGCCTTGAGCAATTATCATGTCATGTCCTTCCTTGCAGCTGGGTTTCTCCAAGTGCAGGACATGATCAAATACAGCAGCAGATAGAACATGGGGGGTTTAGAGACCAGGGAGGACCTTGATCCAATTTAATTTCTTGGATAGATTACAATTTTTATATATTGACACAATATTAAATCTTCTTAAGCCTGCTGTGCTTCTATGTATATAATTTTAATTTCTGTTTGGATTTAATAGGAACAATAGAATAAGGGTCAGAATCTGGGAAATATTTCCCCTTCTGCTTGCACTTCATTCGCTGCATTCCCTGGACGCATCTGCAGTCTGCACCTTCTCTGCTGGTTGGCAGTAACTTCTCATTGCCCTTCTAATTAGAGTCTGAAGTCTTTTGAAGTTCCTTATTTGTCTTGTTTCTCCAGCCTGGTTACTGCCTAAAGTATATTTTCCACCTGTATTTTACTGTGTTTGCTTTTGCCACTTAATAATATTTGTTGTGCACTGATTATTTTTCAAGATTTCCCCCCAGGAGACAGGCTTCGTACCGTCTGGTGTGTTTAGATGACCGTGCCTCTAACGCGCCTGCTGTTTCTTTTGTCTCTTTGACAAATTTAGAGCAGCAGTTTAGAATATTTAGTGGTGTGTTTCTCTCACTGAAGTTAAAAAGAAAATGTCTCTGTGAACCTGCCTTTTAAGGTTCATGGCGTATCAGCGTTTGCTAAGCAGGTTCTCTCCTGGGTAGAGGCAGCCGTGGGTGGTGCCCCACTTTCCCTGAGATAAAAATGTCTTTGAGAGACTTCTTAATTCTCCTCTGTTAATTCTCCCCTGATACCATTTCTCTGGATGACTTGAGAGATTTTAGCACTATTCTTTACACATCCACACATAAGCTCACACACACACACACACACACACACACACACACACACACAGTATGACATAGCAATGATCTGCCTCCAAATGCACAGACAGGTGACCTCATTTTGGGGGTCACCTGCTTTAAAGCCCTGGAGCAGCTTTGACCAACACACTAGAAGCACCTGGAATTTTGCTGGCACTCTCTGCTACCGCTCTGATCCAACAAAATGTTTTCTTGAGGGTTGAGACACGAAGTTACAGTCCAAGTTAGAACACTGCCAACCGGAGGTCATTCCGCCATGTTTTCTAGCTGTGTGGTGATTGAGCTGTAATGCACACATTTTGGGTACCATTTTGATGACAAACATCAGCAAACATAGATAAACTGTAAGTCTCCATTCTTAAGGAATACACCTAGTCTTTGGGAGAGAAAGAGACATACCTAAAGCCAATGAGTCAGAAGGCAAGGACGTGTTGTGTGGAGCTGTCTCCATCCCTTTCTAACCTGTTCTGGACAACGAGGGATGGGCCTGAGGGGTCTCTGCTCCAGTTAGTAGTGTGACCTCTGTATGGAACTCCCTGGAAGACCTTGCCAAGATGGATTGGTTGAACAATTTGAGACCACTGTGAGAAGGTTATTCACAGTGGTCCTCTGGAGCCACCTCTTACCAGCTTGGGAGAGCCGGTTATTAAGCTTTTAGAAATGTTGTGAGTTGGTCGTCAACACAGACATTATTAAAACTAAATTGTAAGCCTGGCATGGTGCCACATACCTGTAATCCCAGAGGCTTGAGAGGCTGAGGTAGGAGGATCAAAAGTTCAAAGCCAGCCTCAGCAATTTAGCAAGGCCCTATGCCTAGCAAGAGTCTGTCTCAAAATTTATACATACACAAACATACATACATACACACAAACACACACACACACCATATTTACCTGCATATATAATATATAATATGTTATATATATATAAAATATATATTATTACATAATATATATTATATATATGTGTATGTGTATGTGTGTGTGTGTGTGTGTGTGTGTGTGTGTGTGTGTGTATGACTGGAGGTGTGACTCAGTGGTTAAGTGCCCTTGGGTTCAATCCCTGGTACTCCTCCAAAAATAATTAAACAAGTGATATAAAACATGATAATACATACTTGAAATGCATCAAAAGGCATGTGTAATGGTCTACGGGTTTACATCTCTTCCCAGCTCTTTATGTAGTGGTGTCTCCTTGGTAACTTGGTTGGGCCATGGTGGAAATATGTAGTCTATGGGGAGGACAAACTCAGACTTCTCTGCCCTCTCCCTAATCCTCTCCACCTGGATTTTAAACATGCATTAGACACCACTGGAAACTTGTATATGTATTTATAATCAGAAAAGCCTTGCAGATAAGTAGGGTGAGATTAATAAGCATCAGGCACCAATATATAAATCACAGAATTTGTACTTTGTCAAAATCAGAATGATATTTGTTCTACTAGTCCAGATACGAACAGATCAAAGCCAGACCTAAGTAACTCTGTCCCCTTGATATTGGAACAGAGACTGTGATTGAATGGATCACTTGATTATTTTATTGAATTGATAGAAAACACACACATAGCACACACACACAAAACACACACCCCAGAGGAGGAGAGAAAGAGAAGAGAGAAGAAGAAAGAAAAGAGGGACAACAGATAGAGGAGAAAATGAGTGGCTCTTGAGGGTGAGGGAGTGGATCCTGGAAATCAGGAGTGAGCAGCACTTTGTTCAACACACACATCCCCATTTCTAGTCCCTGGAAGTTATTTTAAACCCTTAATCTTGGGTAATGTTGGGTCCCTGGTAACTGGAGGCTCTTTAAATTTTAGTGTTTCTAGGCTAGTAAAGCATAAGCCAATAAAAGCATGCCCCTGCATGCCAAGGGAGAGAGGAGACATGGTGACAGGCCAGGGAACCTTCAGAGCATTGTGCCGGTGACAATCATCCTTCTGTTCTGCAAACCCGCCAGGAACCAGAACTGAAAACAATCTGCGAGGAGAACCTGCCTGGAGCTGTCTGCTCAGATGGCACTGGTATATAGCCTCCACACTTAGTGCTCCTCTGAGGCCTGCGTTTTTGGTGGTAAGGTCGCCAATGAAAATAAAAGGAACCAGAGGTTCTGAAAACCAGCCAACCCGGAGTGGCTGCTGAGTTATCTGGTAGTTTCCCAGTCTGGACTGGTCCAGCCCTTCCTGGCTCTAGGAGTACTATTGTCACCCCCCCTGCACCCTCCCCACCCCAAACCCTCTCACAGGAGTTTTAATTTTCCAGTAAGCAATAATAGATGGTTCTGTGTTTCATTTTCAAAGCAGGTTCTACGTCAGTGACCTAGAAATGACAGGACTTGTGGTGTGTTTTATAAACCTAGCTCAAGAGAACATTTTAATGTAATTTAACAGATACGAATCTCCAAGAGCTTCCATTTTGGACTAAAGGATCCTCTTTATCTTTTGGTTTAGAGTTTGAGTGTAGTAAGTTATCAAGAGCTAAAATTCTGAAGGTCTTAGATTTTCAAATTTTACTCCACTGTTCCATTTGTTTGACCAATTGCTGCTGGATCAAATGATGTCTTCAAAAAGCCCTTCTTTTTCATTTCTCTGTGCGGTGCGTTATCAGAG